>NC_136525.1:37672956-37705456 GCF_053919585.1 Euprymna scolopes
TGGTTCTTTAAGTCCATGGCAAGAGACAGCTATTAGATGTAAGGTGATCCGAAACTTTCAGTGTATAATGTTTGATCAGCGCAATTAACGCAACGGCAAGTGACAGGGAAAAAGAGAAGGTTGACAGAAATAAATATTTGGAAGGTGAACAAAAAAGAAAAAAAAAATTGCCCCTTTTTTACTATTGAGATGCGAAACACTTAGTGCTGTCTAGAGACATACAACTCGGCCTGGTCAGCGGTAGATGCATATATTTATATGCATACATACGTGTGTGTGTGTGTGTGTGTGTGTGTGTGTGTGTGTGTGTGTGACAAATATCGTACTCTACATATGTAGGATATATATATGCAAGAGTTGACACAGGCATGCCTGTAAGTTTATGAGATTTAAGCCATTATACACGTACACATACATACACATTGTGTATATATATATATATATATATATATATGTGTGTGTGTGTGTGTGTATATATGTGTGTATGTAGGTAAATATACATTATATACATATAAGTGTGTATATAAATATATATATATATATACATATGTGTATATGTATATAAATATATATATACATATATACATATATGTGTATATGTATGTATATATATATACATGTGTGTATGCATGTATATATACATGTGTGTATATATAAATATATACACATACACACGTGTGTATATATATACGCATGTGTGTATATATATATATACACATGTGTCTATATATATATATACGTGTGTGTGTGTGTATATATACATACACGTATGTGTATATATACATACACGTGTGTGTGTATATATACATACACATGTGTGTGTGTGTGTGTATGTATATATATATATATATATATATATATATATATATATATATACACACACATATACATGTGTGTGTATATATGATAGCTTCCTTCAATTTTGACAGACTATGGATACCCACTATAAGGGTGCCCATCTGGGCCTAGCCAGGCTCAGCATTTCTTAACTTTGGTGTTTTGATTTGATACGTATATGTATATACCCTAATAGATATTTTAGTGAAGTCGAATACGTATGAAATTGAAGTCATACTATTTCTACATGTGTGTGTGAGTGTGTGTTTGTGATTTTAGTTTATACATGTATATAAATGCGTGTCTGAGATTGAACTTAAATATTTCTACTATTACAGAAAAGGAACTTTGTCTGTGTGTGTGTGTATGTGTGTCTCCGAGTTAGTTCCCTATTAATTCTTAAACGGGTGGACCGATTTTTTTTTAATATCACACAAATGTATTTTACGTGCCTAGCAGTGTTCTTAGATAGATTTTGTATCGGAATGTCATCGATAAATATCGATAATCAAAAACAATGTGATGAAAGCAGGAGCACCCGATTTTGACTAAAGTTAGCACTTTATACAGCCTAACATCACAAGTGCATTTGAGAAGATTTATTACCGCACAAGCAGAAATGCCCGGCAGTTAAAATCAACAGTAAGTTCTTTGATATGACAGGGGTTCGTTCGGAATTAATGTTTCTGCTTTGAGCACAATTGAAGTATGATACTTGACCTTTGTGGAGCTTCCTCCAGGTACATCGCGATGGGTCCCCAACTAGAGCAAGCAATCAATTGATCTGATTGAAAATAGACGATTTCACCGATTTCGTTTCACCGATGACAAAATATAAGAGGGTGAAGCATTGGTTGATGTTTATTAAATCTCGGGCAACGTCGGGTCTCACTGCTAGTATATATATATATATATATATATATATATATATATATATATATATAATTTGGAATAACATACAATATAGAAAAAATATAGGTAAAACTTGGTGGACAATGCGCTCTTTTATGGTTCTTGTAAAAATGGAACGGAAATTTATAATTTCGTTCCGTTTTAAATTCGGTACATTTTTACATTACGTCCAACTTTATAGGTTTTCGGATATGCTGACAAGGTTGTGGGTGTCTATTTCGAAAGCCATTCTTTACATGGAGAGGTTGGTGGGGTGTATTCCGAAGGCCGTTCTAAACATAGGGAGGTTGGGGTGGTTATTCATTGTAAAACATACCCGAAAACCTATAAAAGCCGACATTTCCAATGTGAACGGTGAGTTCGACTTATGTAAAAAAAAAAAAAAAAAAAAAAAAAAAAAAAAAAAAGTATATCAAATTGAGTTATTTTAAAAATTAAATTTCGTTTTTGGTAATAAAATTTTATTTTTATATAAAAAAATCTTTTGTTTATATATATATATATATATATATATATATATATATATATATATATATATATATATATATATATACAAACATTGATGGCTACATAAGTGCATACATGTTTCTGTAATCATCTGTGCTGGGGAGATTACGTCTTCAGGCCAAGAATTACTCTCGAAAACTCCTGGCCTGAAGATGTAATCGCCCCAGCACGGATGATTACAGAAACATGTATGCACATATGTAGCCATCAAATTTAAAATACCTGCTCTGTTTACTCATTGAGCACTGTTTGGTAGACACATGTTGTTTAATTGCATGTACTTCTAAGAAGCTAAACTCTACTGCCATTATATATATATATATATATATATATATATATATATATATATATATATATATATATATATAAATAAATAAAATGTTGGATAGAAGTCATATTTGTATTTGGTGAGTCAAAAGTAAATGGACAGTATATGGTAAATGTATCATTCATTACTATAGTGTTCATATATATATTCACAATTTTATAATTGCAATTATTTGACTTTAATCTGTGCTCTTTTTCCTTTGCAGATGATTGTTGCCTGTATACGAATTAATTTAATGTTTGCCTATGTCTGGCTCACCATATACATAGATTTTTTTCATCACCACTTATCAATGTCCAGAGACCACTCGAGGATAAGGGTTAAGAGTGTACAGTAGTCAATTGGACAATATAGTAATCGTTAGTAATGGAAATTTGATAAATTTGTGAACTTAAGTGGAACGGTTCATCAAGAACTTGTTTACGTTAGACTTGAAGACAATCAGATTATAGTCAGCTGGAAAGCAGGAAAACGGAAGACAATTCCACAGGTGTGCACTTCTAAGAAAGAAGCTTTGTTCATGGAATCTACGTTTAGGTTTAGGCACAGATAAAGAGTGGGGGGATTATTGATAGTGTTTTTAGCTAGACGAGTGTTTCTTGTGAAAGTTTGGCGAGGGGGGGGTCATAGATTGAAGCTCAGTCGAGCATTTGCCATGAAAATAACGATAAAGCAGAGACAAACTCGCAACATCTCTTCTGTGAGAAAGAGGTTGCAGGGAAGAGAAAAGGACATCTACGAGGCTACGAAGTCTATTTTGAACTCTATCAAGGTAGAACAGCTCCTGTCCAGATGTGGCAACAGTACTCCATCCTTGGACGTACCTGGCTAGTGTGTAGATAGAGAATTGCATTAACAGTGAGATATCTACTGGATGGATAGAAGGATCCCACCATTTTTCCAGCGACCTTGGCAACAGATTTGATGTACGTGTTCCATTTCAGATCAGGTGTAAAGGTCAAATAGATCAACTGTTATTTTTTATTAGCGATACAAGCAGTTTTGAAATGCTACCCAATTTTTGATTCCCAAGCGGTGAAGGGGTTACTTCCCCTTTCCTTTTGTTTTGCGTTGTCCTTTTTCTTTTTTCTTACAGGACGCATGTTTATTATAATTTTTTGTGTTATGTATTAAATATTAAAAAATAATATTTTTACGTGCATAAAATTTTATGCACATAAAAATATTTTAAACTATTTAAATATAAATATTCAATAAATAAATATAACTAAAAAAAAACGCATATCTAATCAGCTATAATTATTATATACGCTTATTTATTTAAACATACATACATACATACATACATACAAGCATACACACACCCACGTTTAATTTACCTTGGTTCAGCACTAGGCCAAATGGAGGTTGGAAGACTGTGTAGCGCCAATCTTCCATGTGGGGGAGGGTGTGCCAGCCTTGATAAAATAAAATAATCAACATTTAGAATTTGCTATCCGAGTTAAGAGAGGAGGGATGGAACTTCAGGCACCTGTTAGAGGAGGGGGAAGGGATAACGACGTTTGTCACCAAACAGGTTTATAGGTATACACAAACAGTTGTAAGTAGCCCCTCCCGAAACAGACGCTACTATTATGTGAAGACCCAGAACGTTTGTGGTTTTCAATCCTCTCATTATATTCTTCATCATCCAACCGAAAAATCCATTCATCTGATTAATCCAACTGCAAAGAAATGTTCTTTCCTTTTTTTTTTAATGTAATGTGTAAATATCTCCACTCGACCCTCTTATTATTTTTGCTAATGCACGAATGAGTTAGGCAACTACCTCGGACTTACCCCGCCGCCTGAAATGTATTCCGAAAAAATTCTTCACTGTAAATAAAAAAATAAAAAAGTCATCGGTGGGTGCATTATTGTTACTACAACTATTATTGTTACTCACTTGGAGTTCTCACACAGATCATCATTAGTGATCACTTATTGGCAACAACCATTAGTGTTTCCTGGAATCCGGGTGACAACAAGTATCTCTTGATTTCCAGTACTCTCCATAAGATTTGCAAATAAATTTGCGTTATAGAAACAGCCATTGACCTTCACTAGAACTTGGGTGGCATCAAGCCTCCTCAAGGTCTCAAACATCTTCGCACTTATCCAATCTGGTTAGTGCTTTCTGCCCTCAGTCTTTCCATCCTCCTTGACCCTTCACGACTATTTGGTGTGGCGCCAGTCAATGACGACACTATATTATTTTTTGCGTAGTTAACTGAGAGCGCAGACGGCTATATGCAAATACATGCGAAATGACGTCACTTATAAAGAAAAAAAAAACTATAAAAAAGGAAAAAATACGGATCTCGGAAGAGACATGGAGCACGGAGCGAAATAACGATTGAAAAGACGATCGTGCGGTGTGACATCACGGCCGTAACAATGAGGAAATACGTGTTGAGTTCTTTTCTATTCTTTGTCTATAATGCGACTGAGGCTACAGCGTGTTGGTTTCCGGAGAACGCTACACTTACAATTTATTATTATTACTATTAGATTATCAGAAATGATAATTTACATATGAAATGTTTAATTGACCTGATATATATATATATATATATATATATATATATATATATATATATATATATCAGTGATATATCTATAAAAATAGCGCAAGGGAACATTGGTAAATCATAATTTTTCTGTCATTTTTGAAGGTAGGTACTTGAAAAATAATTTTTAATTTGTATACCCTTGGTTTCACACCCGAGCGATTATCAGGCAACATAAAAGAAAATATCCCGTGGTTGTTTTAAAATATCTGCTGCCGTTACTTTAGACCGGAAGTACAAAAAGCACACATCAACGCATTTTTGTTTGTCTGATGAGCGCCCGTGCGTGAAACCACTGGTAATGACACAAAAAAAAAAAAAAAAAAAAAAAAAAAAAAACGCGCGTGCACACGCACACACATCAGTTATTCAATTATAATGCTCTATCTAAAAACGTAGTGAGCACCGTATATAAGTATACATCTGAATATTTAAGCCGGTTTTAAAACCCAAACTCACAAATGGGTCAACCAACAACCGGCTAAGTATTTTCTGAATGACTTCATCCAGAACTATATAGATATGGAAGACTCTACAGATAGGCTACAATGTGGTCAAGAGAGGATTATGATGGCTGCCCAATATGAAGACTTGATGACCAATGCTTTTAAAAAGTTGAGTGGTCTCAGCACTGACAACAAGTGCAGGTTTTTCCACACAGAAGTAGAGTGTACCCAGTAAACATAGCTATTAAACCCGACACAGTGACACAGGAACAAGAAGGAGAACGAAGCAACCCGAGCCTGAAGAGTCACAAAGTGGATGAAACACGGAATATTCAGTGAAGCTTAATCGTCATATATATTTTATAACTTACTAACTAGCTCTACCTACGTATTGAGTACTGTTGAAATAAATACTTAGTAAAGTTTACGCATAAATTTATACTTTCGTATATTAATTTTATGTGAGTAAATGAAGTAGTTTATTTATATATATATATATATATATATATATATATATATATATATATATATATATATATATATATATATATATATATATAACTTGTTTTATTTAGATACCCGCTATGGCAATACGTATGTATACCCACCACGCTTTATGTCAATATTTATATTAAAACTTATGAATTTTACAAGCGAGGTATTTATAAGTTCCTTGATAGATAGAATCAAATGATAGAGAGAAAAGGTCGGTATTGTTTTGAATACAAGGTTTTTTTTTTTTACATCGTCAAAACTTTTGCACCGAAGTGATAAATAAAAATTATATATATATATATATATAACACTCTTTTTACGAAATTTTCAGTTTATATTTCCAGTATTCACGTTTTCATGTTGGTATCTGGAGTCGCATTAATTTACTGGGAGAGGTGCACCCCTAGTCTTAGTTAAGATATGCATCTAGGAGAAGGTAACTCTGATGACGTCGGCAGCAGGACGTTGTATGGCCATGAAGGAGGATGAATCTCTAGCAGATCAATGGTTCTATGATATTAAGAGTTACGTTATTCGACTGCAGCTATGCGAGTGCTCTAAGGACAACGGATATGTGCAAACAGGCGAGTTAAATGCGCTGGGGAAGGTAATGTCAACCCAGCACATGTATTCTGCCAAGTTCAAAATCATGTGATGTCTTCAGAGGAAACGGACCAACAATGGACCGAAGCAGATAAAGAACACTAACCAGGATTTCATCATATGGAAAATGCTACGCACAAGGAGATCTGTATTTCTCTTACACTTGGTTTACCGGGTATATTGTTTTTGAAATTCTTTTTCACGAGTTCGATTGCTCCTATAATTGCTGAAATGATGGGCATCTTCCCAAGATTCCACTCATGTCGTATATAAGCCATTGGTATTACGTTACTTGTCTCAGTTCAGTTTAATCATTGGCGACACTGGCCAATACTAAGTTCCATATCAACATGCTCAGGTTTAATAGATCCGTTTTCTAGGTACGTGGCTCTATGAATGGCCAGGACTTGTTGCTGTTCTAGTTTTGCTCATCGTGGAGATATTTACGCATTCTACTTTGTGCCACATTCTATAGTAGTCGTCCCCCAACAGAACTTAGAGCTTCTAATTATAGTGAAGTGATTATCTTTTTAGCTAGTCTACAGAGCCTCCCACACTCTCTCTCTCACACCTTCTCTATCTCTCTTTATCTCTCCCTACCTCTCTCTCCCACCTTCTCTATCTCTCTCTCATATATGTGTGTATGTTCTGAAAAGCTATAATCACGCACGTGTTTTTGTCTATAATGTATTATTATATACATGATAATCACAATCTTAAAATGTCCATATTCCTATGTCCGTAGTGTATTTTAAAAAGCTATAATCAAGCAATAATAATAATAATAATAATAATAATAATAATAATAATAATAATAATAATAATAATCCCATGCAGAACGTGTCCATTATAAATCACATGGTTATGACAACATTCGTTCGTTATGATTCTGTAAATATAGTTAAAATTGAAAGGTAATATTCTGTGTAATATAGTCGTTCAGGCGGCTTCGTGGCTGGGTTCGAATCGTATGATTGGCAGGAAGAGTTATACTACACTGATGATTCCGTAAGCAGAAAACATTAGTCTGTAAGGTATAAATGCATAATTATATAAGATTTCGGGTTTGTATTACTGTACACATAGATTCGAAAAAGTTGTCAAAAAACAAATATATAACAAATAAATGTTATCAAAGGCAAGATAAGTTACTTTTCTACCAAACTGGATATAATTTTCGGGTTTTTATTCAATGTAACATGTTTATTCAGCTCGAAAAACATGCAGTGTTTACCGATGTATTGGAAAATTCAAAATGGCGGCCGACTATCTCTTAAACACGGTAAGTTCGGGAAAAGGTGTTACAAATAATAAACTAGACAAAATACTGTTAGAAATTCGCACAATATATATTACCGTGACATAGTTTGACAGATATTCGGTGTTTTTTTAATAGTATTTTGTCTAGTTTATTATTTATAGCACCTTTTCTCGAACTTACCGTGTTTAAGAGAGAGTCGGTCGCCATTTTGAATTGTCCAATACATCGGTAAACACTGCATGTTTTTCGAGCTGAATAAATATGCTACATTGAATAAAAACACAAAAAATATATCCAGTTTGGTAGAAAAGTAACTTATCTTGCCTTTGATAAGATTTATTTGTTATATATTTGTTTTTTGACAACTTTTTCGAATCTATGTGTACAGTAATACAAACCCAAGATTTCTTTTTCTCTTTTACGTTTTCTTATTGTTCTAATACATAGATAATTTTTTTATTTAATTTTATTATCTTATATATATATATATATATATATATATATATATATATATATATAAATATTGCAAACATACAATACATGTTTATTGCGAGAAGAATATCCGTCAAAAACAACTTTACACCACGTTTACGTTATGACGGTTAAAATACATTGTCGTAAATGTTTGATACTTGTGAAGTTTGCAGACCATTATTTAGAAAGCCATTCTTAACATGGGTCGGGGGCTTTATTACCTAGTGTGTATTTTCATCTAACAATTTAATAAACAGAAGATACCATAAAAACTTACGTTCTCAAAATAGCTCGGTCCGTAAACTGCACAAGCACCAACTTTGATATGCGAAAACACTTTTAGATTTTGTTTGCTGACTTCTATAAGAAAATACATGCATCAAGTTATATGCATACACGCACGCATACATACAAATATATACATACATGCACGCACGCACAAATATATACATACACACATATACTCACACACATATAAACAAGGCGTGTATGTATATAAATACACACCACGTGCGTGCATTTTTATAACGAAATAAATACGGAATAATCAAAATTAAATATTTGATTGTATAATGTTTCATATATATATATATATATATATATATATATATATATATATATACGCGTGCGTGCATTTGCAAGGAATGGCTTGGTCATTGTCAAACTTGTTGATTTAATATGATGTATACATTTATTGACCGGAAAGGCCTGGTGTACATTTGACAAACGATATTTGTATTGACATAAATTATATGCGTGTGTATTTTTCTTTGATTTTCTTTCATATGGCACAAGGCAGGTGTATAAAAACGGGCGCCCAATAAGGAATATTGGAATCCTTTAATAAATCTAGATGTGTAAGACAAAACGGAAGAAAGAAATCTCGGATGCGAGTGAATATTAAATAATTGATGATATTTTAGCATCATATTGGAATCGACAAAAACACATATGCACTTAAAATTATACTTTACTTGTATGTATATATATATATATATATATATATATATATATATATACGTTTTATTTTTTATTACCGTATCTTTCTGTTAAGTTACATTTTTTTTCGGCTACACGGCCGTTTTTTTTTTTTGGCCGTCTGTAGCGTCCTCAGACTTTTACAGAAATGTTCGCTATTTTGGGATGAAAGAGCAAACATTTCTGTAAAAGTCCGAGGACGCTACAGACGGCAAAAAAAAAAAAACGGCCGTGTAGCCGAAACAATAATGTAACTTAACAGAAAGATACAGTAATAAAAAATAAAACGCATATTTGCTCTACAACAGTATTGAGCACTTTCCTCAGTTTTTTTAATTACCATCTCCACTCATATATATATATATATATATATATATATATATATATATGCGTATTATATATATATATATATATATATATATATATGCGTATTATATATATATATATATATATATGCGTATTATATATATATATATATATATATGCGTATTATATATATATATATATATATATATATATGCGTATTATATATATATATATATATGCGTATTATATATATATATATATATGCGTATTATATATATATATATATATATATATATGCGTATTATATATATATATATATATATATATGCGTATTATATATATATATATATATATATGCGTATTATATATATATATATATATATATGCGTATTATATATATATATATATATATATGCGTATTATATATATATATATATATGCGTATTATATATATATATATATATATGCGTATTATATATATATATATATATATATATATGCGTATTATATATATATATATATATATATATATATATATGCGTATTATATATATATATATATATATATATATATATATATATGCGTATTATATATATATATATATATATATATATATAATACGCATCAGGTGCGCTTGAAAGCCAAATATATGCGTATTATATATATATATATATATATATATATATATATATAATACGCATCAGCTGCGCTTGAAAGCCAAATTACAACGCAATATTACCAAAATAAAGAAGGACAAAATACAACCGCTGAGATACAACGCGCGGATCTTTACTAACTGGCATGTTTTTCTCTAACTTTACAACATGGCAAGAAAGAAGAAGAAAAAAAAAGAAAAAAAAAAACAAGATGTACAAAATACTGAGGATGGAGTTTGACTCCGAAAAATATTCAAATTATAAATTACAAACAAGTAAAATATTTGTTTATTTTCGTAATATTGCGTTGTAATTTGGCTTTCAAACGCACCTGATGTGTATTTTATTCAAATAAAATCAACAATTCTGTAATTTAACTCACACCCATGACATATATATACAAGCCTGTGCTATCAGCTAGACCAAAACATACAACTCTCCACCTTCATTCCTTAGCCTCTAAGTCATGCTCAAACGCATATATGACATACATCTAAAATTTCAAGTATTTAGACCCAAAATTGGTAGAGGAGTTTGGTAGAGTCTGTAAAGGTCAACTCTTTCAACTTTGACTTATTGGCAGCCAAATTTTCGCCAAAAAACTGATTAAAAAGCTAGCTGAATACCCTTTATGTAAAATTTCAAATATTTAGACCCAAAATTGGCTGAATAGTTTGCTAGAGACCGCAAAGGTCAAATCTTTTTAACTTTGACCCCTTGGCAGCCAAATTTCCGGCCACAAATCGATTAAAAAGCTTGCCCTATGTCTGAATACACTTTATGTAAAATTTCAAATGCGTAGACCAAAAATTGGCTGCATAATTTCGTAGAGACCGCGGAGATCAATTTTTTAAACAATTTAATCCCAATTTTAACCCCTTAACATTTGTTTTGGACTCAAACCAAATTAAAAAGTTTGTCCAAAGAACCTCCATCTAAAATTACAAGTTTTTAGACTCAAAACTGGCGGAAGAGTCTGGTAGAGTTTTCAAAGATAAAATTGTTGAACTTTGACTCCTTGACAGCCAAATTTCTGGCCGAAACCCGATTAAAAAGATTTTCCCAAAAAGAGCACGGTTATTAATTATATTTTTCAATAATTATCTATATATGAATAGGATTCTTTTTATAAATAATTTTACCAAGAATAAGTGTTGGGTTTGGTTCCACTAATAGCTGAATAAACTCATATATATATATATATATATATATATATATATTCTTCATGAATTCTGGTTTCAGTTTCGATTCAAGCTAATGCACCCAAGTCACATAGATAAATATATTTTTTTTATTTTGGAAATCACACCTTTATAATGTACAAAAACTGATTGAAAATTGATTATAATAATATATAAGAAATCTGCATGAATTAAAATATCATATTTAAGCGTATTTTACGCTGCTAGCTTAGATAAATACTTTTGCAGTTTTAAGAAAAGAGCTACAATAATATCAGAGCGTCTCCATTTACGCTAAACATCCACAGAATGCCTACATCAATATATTACATATAAAAGAGACCACTGTGGAATTTCCACAGGTCCCGCTAGTTTTAATGAATAAAAAATGTAACTCAAAATACTATCACGATTAAATCCACTATAATGAATGTTGGGTTTTCTGAAATAAGCTAGATATTTTAATATTTTATTCACAGTTGAAAAAAAAAATAATAATTTAATCGTGAGGGTTCGAAATCTGAAAGGAAATTGGAAGTCTTTAAACTATCGAATGAAAAGTCGATTTTTTCCGTTGCTTAATTTTCAGTGCATCACAGGCAAAACCATATGCTGATGTAGACTCGTGTATCCATCCTCGAGTGGATCTTGTCCTCGACTAGTATCTACGTTATAAAAAAAAAGTAGAGACAAACTACAAATCATAACCTATTTTCTTTGAAGAAATCGGGGATTTCCACGAACATTTCGAATAAAATAGCAATAAAAGAATTTACGATAGAAGAGCGAGATATCGATTTGTGATCGATATCTTCACGTTGTCGTCGTTACTGTAAGAAACATTAATATCAAATTGAGAAAACAAAGATTATTTGCCGGCAATCGAAGATATGTCTACCAATCAATCACAAAGGTCTAATCATGTCACAAACATAAAAACATATCACACACACACACACACATATATATATATATATATATATATATATATATATATATATATATATATATATTCGTGTTGGGTCGATTAATCGGAATGGAGAATTGGACAAATTGGAAATTTTGGGGGTATCGGAAAAATTTGTGCCTATTTTCCGATGCCAACAACGATTCTTTTAATTGGCTTTTTTTATTTGATTTTCTTTAAAGGAAAATATTCTACCGCTGATAGCAAAACTAAAATAGTGAATATCTATTGATTTTAACCTATTAGTAGAACTAAAATCGATAGATCTTCCCTCACACGTGTATACTTTTTTTATTTTTTTCGGTAATGGTGAAAAATAACTTCATAGCTTAATATGTAGGGATTTAGAAAGAATCGGAATCGGTAATTCAATACAGAATCGGTAAAAATACTGGAATCGACCCATTCCTTATATATATATATATATATATATATATAACTATTTCATTTATTCACATAAATTTACTATACGAAATAAAATGCATGTCCATTGGCTGGTAGGAAGGGGCGCGGTGGATACTAGAAAGCTGATTGGCCAACTAGTAATCCTCAACATGTATAAAAACAAGAAGCAACGACAGAATTCGCGCATAAGCCTGACGAATCCTATAGTTGGATGAAACGCAGAATATTCAGTGTAGCTTGATCGCCATATATATTTTATAAATTACTATATATATATATATATATATATATATATATATATAATTTTGCAGAGTCGCGATACTGGATATGCTAATGTTTCGGAAAAATGGTCGGTTAAAAACGGAAGTCCTCGTCAGGCGACTTCATAAATGGTTACTTTACCACAGAAGAAACCAGTCCTCGTTTAGAGAATTCGTTTCTTCCATGAAAAACAACATTGTCCAAAACATTAGCATATTCAATATCGCGACCATGCAAATTTGTTTATATCAATAAGAATATATCTTGCTCTTCTTTTATTGAGCACTCTTAATAATCTCATTTAAATCTATTAGTCATCATTCTTGAATACTTATAACCTGGTTATATATGTTATTCACAAAGAGATTATTTCGGTGCGGCTAAACAAATAAGTGCTTCAAGCCAGGATCGAAACGTGAACGTCGAGCTGACAGTCGACGCTTCTAACGGCTATGTTATCGTCCAACATTTGAGAAATCTTAACGTAAACCTTGTTAAGTTCCGGAGAGCTCTAATTATTTTTACGCAATGATCAATACAGTATCTCACTCATATATTAAGATATATTAAGGGGTAGAACAAAATAATTGAAACACCTTGTAAATTTTGCCGCTTTGTGTTGTTAGTGTTTTAAACTATAAAAATTGAAAAATTACTAAAATGTTGGTTTCACGTTTTCAGCAAGATACGGGTCTTTCTGGGGCGGTCACAGGAATGTCTACAGGGCTCCTAGGAGGGAAAAATGTACTGGCGTAAGACCTTTCTTGCCCCCAACCCCTTTCCAACACTGGTCATATTTAGATAAATCAGTTGCACTATATTATATGTTCTGAAAAGAATTAAGGTGTTTATTTAGAATTACATTTGATTAAAAAATAAACATATAGACACACACACATACGTACACTTTTTCTACAGCGTCGAATGATTCGAGGTCGCTTGATGGAGTCTCATTGACTGAAACAGATAGCTGTTTGTAACGACCAAATGTAACTGTTTACTTTCGAATAAATTATATATATATATATATATATATATATATTGGAATAATCGAATCGGAAAAATGGGAGCTTTTGGGATATCGGAATCGGTATTGAAATCAGAAAGATTTGATCGTATTTTCCGATGCCGAAACCGATTCCTTAAATTATCTTTTTTATTTTATTTTGGTTTATTAAACACTCCCACTACTTGTAGTAATAATAGAATAATAAATATTTATTGATTTAAACTTCCAGTAAGACCAAAATTTCTAGATCATCCCCATCACAAGTGTTTTTACGTTTGAGAAAAAAATAGGCACATCTAATATGCGTTTTTATGGTAATCGGGACAAAATAAAACTTTTATAGTTAAATATTTAGAGATTTATAAAGAATCGGAATCGGTAATTGTATCTGAACCGGGGAAAATATTGGAATCGTCCCATCACTAATATATATAGAAAGAGATGGATGGCTGAATGGGATGAATGGAGAAATACCTGATAAATAAATATGTGGGTATTTCTGGATGCAGAAAACTGGAATTATGAAAAGAAATTGAAGACAATATTTGCAGTATTTATCTTTAGTTAACTATTGAAAATAGTTAAGGTCCTGGATATGACCTTAACTATAGCCGATGGTGAGGCCCCAGCTTGTGAGCTTTGAGGAGTGTAGAGCCATCCTTTCATTGCCATTGCTTCCAGGTCAACTCTGACATGGAGTGGTAGTATGTTAGAGTTTCAACTATGGGTTAAATTTTTAAAAATTGAAAAAAAAACAAAAAAAACAAAAAAAAAACAAATATATTCTATTAAAATATTGTTTTTCAAAATCACTGGATTCGGCATTAAATAATCTGAAAAGGGTTGATATGCCGTAAAACAAAAACAACCAACTAAATTAATAGTTAAAAAAAAATACTATTACATGCAATATCAGTGAATACCAGACTTGCTATTACTATTTAATAAATTCTGTACGATAGGCCACTTCTTATATTTCACGTTTGATTTGAGAGCTATCACTGGTGGTCTTTGATCTTGACGCCCCGATATATTCGTGACTTTCTACGCCCCTCGGAGAACGTCTACACCAGGGAGCCACGCTCATTGAACGCACGAGAACTAAAAAACAGCCTTGACACCATCGTCATAGACAACAACAAGGTTATTAGATGCGTAAACAGATTTTCTGTATGCAGGAAATAAAATAAATATAATTATATTTACTCAGTGTAACTTATTTTATCACGGGATATATAAAAAAAAAAAAAAATGAAAATCAAGTAAGGTGCTCCTCTCCCAATTCACTCGAGGGCCGGATTTGGCCAGCGAGCAGGAGGTTGCCAACCCCTGGTCTATACACTTGTATACAAGTATGCGCGTCTATTTGACATATCTAACTTATCCAGCAAATAAAGAGAGGGAAAAATATGAAACGTGCGTGTTTCAAACCCAATAGAAATATGGCGCCAAACACCTTCTCATTTTCTCGATTCGGGCTGACGACTTTTCGTCCGACCCAGCAGACTAAATAATATCAAATGTTCGTCACTCTTCGTTGCTTTTCCAAACATCGACAGTCGAAAGGCTTGATTTTTATTTTTTTTACGGCATATCAATCCTCTTGCGAGTCATTTAATGTCGAATCCAGTCATTTTTTTAGAAGAAAGAAGGAAGAGATAGGAAACAGATGGACACAGAGGGAGAGAGATGAAGAGAAAGCGAGGGAGAAAGAATAAAAAAATATATTTAAACTCTACTAATTTCTTCACTGGGCAACGCCAGTTAACCCTAACAGTAATTAAAAAAAGGGGGGAGTTAAAAGAAAAGGCAATAGAATGAAAAAAAAAAATCAGACGAGAATTAAATTATGAAATCAAATAAAAGAACAAATATTTTTTTAAATAAATAAAATAGAAAAAAGAGAGAGAGGAAGAGAGGGGGAGAGGAAGATAGACGATGAATAGAAAGAAAGAGAGAGAAATATATATCATTAGTTTACAGTTCAAATCCACAACATTTATATATTTATATTTTTACTTTAGACATAGTTTATTTTGCCTTACGCATGTTTCGTAGAATGGCGTACGCATACCAAACAACTTAGAGTTAATATTGTCTTCAGAAAAAAAAAAAAAAAAAAAAAAAAAAAACAGTTCACCAGTTTTCTGTAAAACAAAATAAAATATATAAGAAAATATTTAAAAAAATCGGTGCAAAAGTGCGAAAATTAAAGAAATGGGATTTATCAGGTGAATGTCGAACGACGGCATTATAAATATGCATGCGTTACGCAATAGCTAGTGGTTCGTGTTTTAATTTTTAGCCTTGCAGCAAACATGTCTTCATATCTAAGACATTAACGTCAAAAGAAAAAGTAAATCGTAAGCTAAACATTTTGGTTTGGATTCTCGGGGGTGGGGCACGAGCCATTTTTTTTTTTTTAAACTTTTAATTAATAACTATATATTGGGTCTAATATGATAAGAAATACGAAATCTGCATTAATCAAAATATCATTTAAGCGTATTTTATGACCGGACAATGCCGGGCGGCCTGCTAGTGTTATGCAGCTTATGATCTGCATTTCTTTTCACCGACTTTTCTCATCTTTAAACCAAGGAAAATAAAATCTCTAATCGCTTGTTTTGTTTCCAAGGAACATATAAACTGTTTCTGATGCACCCTACCAATAATAAAAAAAAAATTTTTTTTAAATGTTTTGTTTAGTGTTTTTTCGCCATTCAACGAAACACGTGTAAGCCAATAAAATATTATGAATGAAAAATAACTATATATTTGAACGTTCTGTAGACACACACACACACTAATATATATATATATATATATATATATATATATATATATATATATATATATATATATATATCGAGAGAGAGAGAGAGAGAGAGAGAGAGAGGTGGGGAGAGGGGGTGTAAGTCGTCGGAGCTAATTAAGGAATGGCGCGCTCACGAAAACGTTCTAGCGGAAACCACAAGTCGCCGCTAGCACGAAATCGTCGCAGAAATATGAACAACAACAACAACAAAAGAAGATTTCGGTGAAGAGAAAGATCGTTATTGTCTTGCGACACACGTGAATCTGCCGAGCGAAGACAATGCGACAAGTATTGGCGAAAGCCGAGTCAGCGAGAAAGAGATGCGTTTAAAACTTCCCGTCACTTTTCAGGTTAATATTGGCGGACTTCAACATGAACAAAATGAGTGGGGACGGATAGAGTAATGAATTATCCCTACTTGCCCCTCTCATTATATATATATATATATATATATATATATATATATATATATATAGTCTTGGAATTTTTTTAACCTAACTATATAAAAAAACTTATTTAATTTTTATATTTTTTATCATTCGTTAGAATACTATTTAGTCAGTAAGTCATTAATCACCTGCAATCAATTCTTTCTCGAATTCACTATAGTACTAACGGTAATTTAAGGGATCATCAGTTATTTACCATGAAACACTTATATATATATATATACACATACACATACACACACACAGGGTGTCCACAAAGTCTGGCTACATTATGTAGCCAGACTTTGTGGACATATATATATATACACACACACACACACACACACATACACAGGGTGCCCACAAAGTCTGGCTATAATGTAGCCAGACTTTGTGGACACCCTATATATATATATATATATATATATATATATATATATATATATATATATTTGGAGTTCAATTATGTAGAATTACAACAAAATTTATTGTTTCCCAAAGGAGTACAAATAATTATTAATTTTTTTTTTTCTTAATCCATGAATTTTCAATGAATGGCTCATCTCATCGGAGGAAAGGTTATTAGCAAAATAGATGTGGGTAATTATAGATTTGGCTGATTAGCATATAAATTGAAAATTAAAATTAAAAATTATATTTCTTTCTTGGGCAGAGCACTTTCAGTAAATTATTTCGCCTGTTGCATACTTAGCGCAATGCGAAAAACTTTGTAAATAAACACGCAAACGGAACACTTCAAAAGTAGCGATCAACTGTTTATATACAGGCATTTGAAGATATAATTTACGAACGCTGACCTGTCATAGACGTGCGTCTGAAGCAGAAATGTGTCATTGAATTCTTGGCAAACATGCATTGCGAATGGTAGTGATATGTAAAAAAAAAAAAAATTCTGTAGCATAAAATATCGCTTGTTTTAATGACACCACTCCTGTTTTCGTATCTCTTTAACTTTTTGACATAAAAAAAAACAAAAGAATTTACTTTTGGAACTACTCTCGTATGTGTTAATTTACTTCTGCCAGCTATTAATTTTCATTGCATACATTAAACAATGTCTGAATACCCTATATACCAAATTTCAAGTCTGTATATCAAAAATTCGTTTATTATATATAGGTTGAGAACTGTCACACACATTCAAACTTTTATAGATATACTCGCAAGCAGCCGGTGTTGCCCGGTCCTAAAATACGCATAAATACCATCTTTTAATTTATACATAAACTGAGATATATGCACGCGTGTATTATTTTTCTTTCTAAACCGTTTATTTCTTGTAAGTAAAAAAAAAAAAAATACTCGAGTTGAGATCGAAACCAAAACCCAAAGACAATGAGTCAGGTACGATTACCATTTGTCCAGCGTGACACACTCTTTAAAAGATGTTTTCAAACCGACTTATACTTAACAAAGGAATCTGTAATGTGAACGATTCACGCATGCGCCATTGTGAAACAATTAGCAAATAGATCAAAATATGACAACTTTCATATAACTATTTTTCAATTTTGACCTCCTTTTTCCGGATGAAAACCGATCAAAAGGGTTTCCACATGTCTGAATACCCTATGTACCAAATTTCAAGTCTGTAGATCAAAAAATTCGTTGAGTATATAGGTTGAGAAGTGTCCTCTCACACACATTCTTACTTTCATAGATAAGGTGAATCTGTATAGCTTATTCTATCGTTATGTCTTCATTTAATTCAGATTGTGTTTATCCGTTACACCTCTGCACTGTGTTGCTTTCTATAAACGTTGTTTATATACACACATTAAACAATGCTTCAAGCACACTCCATTAACCTCGTAGATATATTAATGTTTTAATAGCAAATATTAATTATTTATCCATAAATGGGTGCGTCAGAATCGGAGATGGGTCATTGAATTCTTCAGAAAAGTGCACTGTAAATGATGGTGACTATGTAAAAAAAAAAAAAAAAAAAAAGTTTTGTCGCACGAAATATCGCTCGTTCTATTTATATTACTCCCGTCTTCATAGCTCTTTAACTTTTTGAATTAAAAAAAAAATAGAAGGCTTTACTTTCTGGAACTACTGCTCTTCGGGCCAAGATCAAAGTGTAGTATCTGTTCTTCAAATGCTGCACTTCGATTTCTTGTTTTCTGTCAGTGAAGGAGAAATCCTTCACGACCGAGACAATTTTTATTTTTGTTCATTTTTCACCACGTTAAAAAAACACCCCTAGTGTCTAACTCTGTCCTGCGGGGAGGCATTGTAAATAGGAACTCTAGTATGTGTTAAGTTGCTTCAGTTTGGATCGATCCGCGACACCTCTCTATTGTGTTGCCTTCTATTAATTTTCATTTATATATACACACTAGCAGGGCTACCCGGCGTTGCTCGGGACCGTATAAACAATGAAAAAACAAAAGCAGATATTGAACATATGTTTTATTCTTAGGGGAGAGGAATCTTTCATCTCAAGTTTTAGCGTTACAAACAAACATTTGTCTTTTATATATATAGATAATGACAGGTTTTTTGGGGGCCCCCCTCGAAGATAACTGATCAGTTGACCAACTTCTAGTGGTCCGTTTGACGTGAAATTTCGATATTTGTCATCCGGGTGATGGGGCTTCGATATGATACCAAATTTGTCAAGTTTGGTTCCGTCTTTCAAAAGTTTTAGCGTTACAAACAAACATACATACATACATACACACAGACGTTTGGCTTTTATATATATAGACTACACAATGCTTCAAACAAACTACATTAACCATTTGTATTTATTAATGTTTTAATAGCAACTATTAATTATTTATTCACTAATGGATAATTATCGTCTCATGTTTGTTTCATAATATTCATCGTTAATTATTTCATGTGGGTGTATATGACAAAGTAATTATTTGTTAATGTGTTTAAATATAAATTCTAACTTTTTCTTTTTTTACTTAATTTTCATTGCAAATTTGTTTTACATGAGGCGTGATCTTTTAAACCCATTTTCACCCCCCAACCAAGTCATTTTGCATCTTGGAACGTAAGGGGTTACTGTTATTTGGGACTGTCAAACAGGAAACTACGGAGAGTTGAGTAGCGAAATGTCTGTTTACATTACACTTAACCTTTTGCTGGTTAGTGCAGTCGGGGAAGCAGGAAACAGGAAGGAAATTCCAAAGTATAGCAGTCCGAGGGAAGAAACGGACGACGTAGGCAATAAGGACCCCAACAACTTTCCCTGCGAAGAAAGAAACAAAAGGATAGATTTCGGTTGACACCGGCTTGACCTTGACCTTCGCGTACATACATCGCCTCTAGCAGGTTTTCGCAACAAGATTGCGTTTTTTTTTAAAAATATATTTACACAACTTTAATTAAACTTTGGATTGATATTTTATTAATAATTAGCCTGGGTGCCCGGCGTTGCCCGGGTGTTTGGAGGTGTGTGTTTAGCAAAAGAAAAAAAAAAAGTGGTAGTAGGCAGGCAGGCTGGAACCCGTATTACGAAGGAGGCAATGAACGTGAAAAAAAAATTTTTAAATAAAAAAAAAACCTGACGTCTTTGCTGTTGCACCCATCGCCAAACCGGAAGTGACGTAAGTTTTAATTAAGGCTAGACAATCGAGGATGATATATATATTATTCCTTAATTGGAATTTTTTATTTTGAGATGAGCATTTTATGTTAATTTTATTTTTATTTCGGACTATTAGTCTCATCTTTATTAGTTGTTGTTGTTTTTTTAATCTTTTTTATTGGTTCACAACGTTTCGGCCAACTTCCTCTGGCCTTCGTCAGGTGGTAACCGCGACGGATAGGTGAGACGACAACAACTACGGATGGCAGTGATGGCTGAGAATGCAGTTAGGAGATTCGAAGTTCCTATCCGTCGCGGTTACCACCTGACGAAGGCCAGAGGAAGTTGGCCGAAACGTTGTGAACCAATAAAAAAGATTAAAAAAAACAACAACTAATAAAGATGAGACTAATAGTCCGAAATAAAAATAAAATTAATCGAGGATGACTTTTGAAAATATCGGCGAAAAAAGCGACTTCTCGCTGTAGACATACATACATACATACATTTAAATAGACAGGTGAGATTTATATTATAGACTAGCGGGGGTGCCCGGCGTTGCCCGGGTGTAAAAGGAAAAAGAAAAAAGACTTGGTAAGGAGGTAGGCTCAAACCCAAAGACTTGAGGCGACAAGCCTGACAACTTACCACGATGCTACGCAGACAGAGAAGTGAGGAAGGGTGAAATCAAACGTTTAAAAAAGCAGGTGGTTAAACGAACGTAAACGTTTTATAGGTCAAACATCACGCCATAGTAGTAGTAGTAGCAGCAGTAGAGAAAACGAAATCACAGCGCGAATTTTGTAACATCAAAGTCTCTGAAAGAAAAGATACAGATGACGTCGTTTCGTAAATCAGACATATTATAATCTTGGAAGTATATAAAAAGTTCTAAGAAAGAGTGACCCCCCCCCAATAAAAGCCTTTGGCGGACATCCGAAAAAATGAACACATCCACCAACGCACACGTTTTCGCTTTTATATTATAAATAATAATAATAATAATAATAATAATAATAATAATAATAATAATGAGTTATATTATTTATTTGTGATCCGGATTGCTTTTTTTACAGAGGCGATGTGTGTGTGCACAGGTCAAGGCTACCCTGGTATCGACCAAAATATGCACTTTTGTCTCTGTACATTAAAGTCGGCTAGGGTCCTTATTCCCTACTTCACCCAAAGAAACTCTTAGAGTAGAAAGCTTCCCGATATCTGCGGAATCTCTACAGTGAAGGGGTGGAATTTTGATGCTTTTTTCAATCATTTCCTTAAATGTGTAATTCCTTTTTTTTCCTCTCGTGTCTGTTATACAGCACGGTGTCATCAACAAATATACCCACCTCAGACACAGTTTTATCAGGAATGTCGTTTATGAATATGTTATGGTTTTGTGCAGTTCTAGGAGGTCAACCCTCTCAGGCTTTACCATCTCTTTGTGAAAGAGTTAGTTTATTACTAACCGTCCAAGGCTCAACTTTTGCGGAATGCCGAAGGGACTGCTCAGGTATTTTTGGAGGTGAACATGTTCTTCAGCTTGGTGTTGGCTTTTCAAACTCCAAATTTTCGTCACATCTTTCATGAATACTCATGCATTTGAGCATGAATCTGACTTGTTGATTCCTGACACACAGTAATTATTAATACTGGGTCACTTAAAATGGTTCTTAATTTTAAATTTAGATTTAAAATAAATATTAGAAAAGTTCCTGCAATCATGAAAACTAAAAATTACACCACTGAACTTATGGGTCTTGTTTTTGTTTTCTTCTTGTGATATATGGTGAAACATTAGGTCAAGTTGACATGTGTGTGTGTGTGTGTGTGTGTGTGTAAGTAATTTGTCTGTGTGTGAGTTCGTTCCCTATGAACTCTGAAACGGCCAGACCAATTTTTATGCAATTTCACACGCATGTACTTTATGTATCTGGCAGTGTTCTTAGAAAGGATTTGTATCAGAATGTCTTCCAATAAGTATCGATAATCAAAATAATTTTATTAAAATGGCACAGAGGATTTTAACCAAAGTGAACACCTTATACAGCCTAACACCACAATTGCATCTGAGAATTTTATTGCCACACAAGCAGAAAAGCCCGACATATAAGATCAACAGTAGGTTCTTTGATATGACAAGGGCGCGTTAGAAATGCATGTCTGTTTAGAGCACACTTGCACCATGATACCTGACTTCTGCATTTTAAACGGTAATTCAAGTAATTATATAGAAAAATGAGTTCATAAAACCAACAGTAGGTTCTTTACAGTGCAATGTAGACTAAAATGTATTGTGGATTAAATACCTGCAGGGAGCCATGTGAGGTTTCCTCCAGCTGCACCACGATGTGTTCCTGACTAGAGCAGGCAATCAATTGATTTGGTTGAAAAATGGGCGATTTCACCGATTTTAATGAAAGTGAAAGTATTGGAATTGTGGAACATATGTTGATTCTCATTCAATCCCGGGCAACATTGAATACCCCTGATTATATATATATATATATATATATATATATATATATATATATATACACTCCTATGAATTTTCTTTATTTTTGTGTGCGGGTGTATTGATATACATATTAAAACCCCCTTTTTTCTATTTATTTAAAAAGAAAAGACAACTTTGTTATATATACGTCGTGGAATTGTATTCATCTGCAAAAGATCTAATTTGCATATTTTTTAAATATTTTAATTCCCTTTTAATTTTTCGCTGTTTATAGGATGATCGTCTATAGTTAACGTGTAACTATATTCACGCAGATATTCTACAGGATTCATATCTGCGTGAAAAGCTTATAGTAAACGCAAACCTCTGTCTCTCTCTCTCTATGTGTGTGTGTGTGTGTGTGTGTGTGTGTGTGTGTGTGTGTGTGTGTGTGTGTGTGTGTTTAAAAACTTTTGGGTCTAATATAATAATAAATATGAAATCTGCATTAATCAAAATATCATATTTAAGCGTATTTTACGACCGGGCAATGCCGGGCGGCCTGCTAGTATATACATAACACACACACACACACACACACACACACACACACACACACACACAGATATATAAAATTACATATAGACACATATACACGCCATTCCTTAAAGTACACAGTGAACTGTCTACTGACTTCCTATAAATGTAATGAAAGTTGGTGGTTACATAATCGTAATGATTGCTTTGTAGATTTTTTTTTTGTTTTTTAGTAAGCAGTTGTCGTTAAACATTGATAAACAAAATCAAATTCATACGACATAATATCGGTTCCGTACTAAATCCCCGATTTCGATTCTTTTTAAATCTCTAAATATTTAACTCTAGAGTTGTTATTTTCTCTGATTTCTATAAAAACAAACAAACAAAAAAAAACAAAAAAAAAAACAAAAAAAACAAAAACAAAACAAACAAAAAAAAAACACATGTTAAATATGCAGATATTTTCCTAAACGTAAATTTACGCTTGTGGAGGGCGATCTATCGTTTTTAGTTTTACTGATATTTTAAATCAATATTTTTTATTTTATCATTACCAGCAGTGGAAGACGTATGTAGAGCTAGGTAGTAAGTTATAAAATATATATGGCGATTAAGCTACACAGAATATTCCGCGTTTCGTCCACGCTAGGATTCATCAGGCTTACCTGAGACTAAGACTGAAGAATCCTAGCGTGGATAAAACGTGGAATAGTCTGTGTAGCTTAATCGCTATATATATTTTATAACTTACTACTATATATATATATATATAATATATATATATATATATATATATATATATATATATATATATATAACTACTTCATTTACTCACATAAATATACAAAAGTATAGATTTATGCGTAAACTTTAAGTATTTACTTCAAAAGTGCTCAATACGTAGGTAGAGCAGAATATTCAGTGTAGCTTAATCGCCATATATATTTTATATATATATATATATATATATATAATCTCTATATATATATATATAATCTAATTTGGCCATGTGTATGTGTGAGCGATACGGTCTCAATGTGGGACGAAAATTTCCACAGCCAATTAAATAGATCTTATTATTTTGTACAGTTGATGCGTATGCACAGACAAAAATGATACTTATGCTCAGTAAGTTACAGAGAGATGTGTTTCATTTCCCGGGGAAAGTGACCTTAACTGAAAAAAGCATTTTCTTTAGTTTATTTTTCATCAGTATATTTCGATACTACTACTAAGCTCTAATCACGTACTGAGCACTGCGAAGGTGAGCACTGAAAATATACGTAATATATTATTTTTAACTTGAGTATAGAGAAACATTGTGCGCGCATAAGGAAAAAAGGGGAGGAAGAGAATGAGGAGGAGAGGAATAGGAGAAAAGGGAAAGAGAAGACAACATGAGATAGGAGAAGAAAAGGGAAAGAAAAAAGTGAATGTGTGTGTGTGTGTGTGTGTGTGTGTGTGTGTGTGTGTGTGTGTAAGCGGTCGATTTTTGCAATATTTAGCGGAACTCTTTTAATGTTAAACAAGAGTTTTTTTTGTTTTTTTTTATAAGGAGGTCACCACTTATCAAGGCCCGGAAGCCACTCAGGGATAAGGGTTATTGCATGTACAGTACGTTATACGTTAGTGTTGAGATTTCATACAGTGTCTACTTAAGGGGGCGGTTCATCAGGAATTTGTTTACGTTGGATTTGAAGACATCCAAGTTGTAGTCAGGTGGGAAACAGGCGGATGGAACAGAGTTCCACTGACGTGCTGTTCTAAGAAAGAAGCTTTGTGCGCGCATAAGGAAAAAAGGGGAGGAAGAGAATGAGGAGGGGGAGGAATAGGAGAAAAGGGAAAGAAAAGAGAACATGAGAGAGGAGAAGAAAAAAGAAAGAAAAAAGTGAATACGGGAGAAAAAGAGAAAAGGAATTAAATGTGAGGAATTAAAACAAGAGTAATAAAGAAAAGGAAGGTAGCGGGAAAATAAATAAAATAAACGAAATAAATTGTAGACGGAAGGAAAAAAAGAGGAAATATTGGCGATATTTCATCAGTGTTCCAATAGACACTCATTTGACACTCTCCAATTCTTACATCTTCATTACCCTAGTGTCATTTACAGTAAAAAAAAAAAAATAATAATAAATGAAAACGCTTGAAATACAGGCGTTTTTTTTCCGTTGTTTTTCCCTCGTTATTTTTTTTTTCTTTTTTTACCTAACATCGTTGTCCAATTTAATTCACGAAAAAAAAAAAAAAATGTCGATAAATTTTGTTTTTCTATTCAGACTAAGGCGCACATGTTTACATTGTTTTGAATGAACAAATATTTTTAACGACATATCTACTCCCCCAACTCGTCTATTCGGGGGCAGGGGGGGGGGGGGTCCTGAAAGCGATACGTTTAACAGAAATCTGGAAGACATCTTTGGTTTCGTTATTTTCTGGTCCAAAAAAGTGAACGATTTCCATTCAATCTCGAGAGAAAATAGATATACCCTACAAGAGTATCCGACACGCGGAGCCTATAGTGATGCAAAGGTTACGCAGTTCCAAATCGCACATCTTCTGAATTGACAGTTTTAGAGTCGAATGACAAAGAGAAGTTAAAATCAACTGGGGGAAAATACCACGTGACATCGAGACTGAAAGACATGAGACTTAGCTAGTTGCATAATCATAGCTTCAGAGTTTAGCGTTCATACCTTGGACAAGGCTATTAGAGAAAACAGTATAATAAGCTCGACAGAAATTGAAACAAGAGGTGCCTTCAGTAAGGTCCGAAGCTTGTTTTGTCCACGCATTTAAAATCATCGTAGACTCTTAAAAATCCTGTATGTTGTTGCTATACATCTTATGAGATGACTGGCCAATTTTTACATGATTTTAGGTTCAAATGAACAGCTACAGCAGGAAGTGGACTACACACTACTAAAGCCTTATTGTCGAAGCTGGTGAATGTAATCAGGAGGTGAGGACACTTCAGAAGCACGTCATGCAATAAAATTCTGTTTTAAACTTGGACCAAAAAAAAGAGCCACAGAAACGTATGGAATGCTTCAGACTGCTTTTGGACCATCTTGCGTGCCTATCTGTCTGACAGTTTCACTTTTTCTCGGAAGCTACTCAGCTGGGATACCTAGAACTTTGTATTGACCTTTGTGGTGATTAAGTGCAGCGAATTAATTGTTATGGTATCT
This sequence comes from Euprymna scolopes, assembly GCF_053919585.1. Taxonomy (NCBI): domain Eukaryota; kingdom Metazoa; phylum Mollusca; class Cephalopoda; order Sepiida; family Sepiolidae; genus Euprymna; species Euprymna scolopes. The sequence goes on from NC_136525.1 coordinate 37,700,132, forward strand.
ATCCCATGCATATTTGGTGCATAATAAGAAGGAGCCATGATAATGCGACATTAACTCTGGAAGTTTTTTTTAGCAACTACTGGCCGATCTGGCTAAAACGTAGCATGGGCCTATGTTATGATAAGGTGCAACGTACTAAGTATTAGGGTATCCGTAGTTAAGGATTAATTTGGATTAATATAAAATGCAAAAATGAGCACAGGCTATACCATACACCACTATCAATTTGGCATAAAGCATTCATTCTAAGTCACCGCCTTATAACTAAAACGTCTAATATATATATATATATCAAAACATCGTTAATTCATTACCCACTCAGCATCAGCCGTATAGCGTAATGGTGAGACTCATTTGTGCGGTTGGGTTCCGATCCTGGCTAGCCGCACTGATGAGCTGTGAAACAACGAAACAGTACTGTATGTGTGTGTGTGTATATATATATATATATATATATATATATGAAACAGTACTGTATGTGTGTATATATATGAGTGTTAGGACGATTAATCGGAAAATCAAATTCGATATCAAAATCGGGAAAAGTTGTATCTATTTTCCTATACCAAAAACGATTCTCTTAATTATCTTTTTTTTTCCAAACAAAATCTTCCACTGCCGGTAGCAATAATAAAATAAATATTTATTGATTTCAAACAACCAATGAAATTACAATCTATACATCATATAAATAATTGTATTTTTTATGCTTTAGAAAAAATCTGCACCTTTTTTTTACGTGTTTTACGGTAATTGGTGGATAAAAATAACTCTGTAGTTAAATATTTAGAGATTTATAAAGAATCGGAAATTGCATTGGAATCGAGAAACATTAAAAATCCTCCTTCACTAATTATATATATATATAGTCTTTGAAGTTTTTAACATTTGAAACTATACAAAAAATTATTTTTTATCATTCGTTAAAAAAACATCTAGTCAGTAAGTCATTTAATCACCTGCAATCACTGCATCAACTCTCTCAAATTTACTATAATACCAATTTTTTTATTTTTCAAGGGATCATCAGTTGTTTACCATGAAACACTGTTTCGGGGATTTAAAAACAAAACAGTGTATTACATCATGGCTCCCGAGCAGTGTTGAGCAAACACCACCACCCTTAATCTTAGGAAGAAGATAAGTTACAAAAATTTTGATCCAATTTTTTGATCCAATGTATATATATATATATATATATATATATATAATTTGATTTATAATTGTCAGCTTTATGTCTATAGAGATATCTAAAAGGCCGCATTTAAACACGGTATCTTTCTCTCTCTCTCTCTCTCTCTCTCTATATATATATATATATATATATATACACACACACACACACACAGATACATTATATATATAAACATACACACACACACATATATATATTAGATAGATACAAGTATATGATATTACTTTTTAATAATCATTAAGTTCCTTTCATGTCTAAAATATGAAACAAACGTAATAGACAAAAAACAATTCGTAAATATTTATGTATATGCATATCTGGAGGGAAATAAATACAATCGATTTTACATATCAGTAACAACTTGAAACAGGGATTATGTGCACATAAAATTAATTGCACACAAACATTGTGTGTATATATACATATATATACACATACATTATATAATATATATATATATACATATACACATTATATATATACATATATGGTGTATATATATATATAATTCGAAGTTAAATAAAACCTTATTACATCTGATCAGTAAGGAAAAATGAAAAAAAAAAGAATATGTTTAGGCCATGACATTTCGAAGCTAGATGCTTTTCAGCAGAAAGGGAGAAACGTTAGAAATATATTTCCAAAGTTCTCGTCGGATACTTTTGATAAAAACTATATACGCATTACAAAAGTTTTTTTTTTCTGGAAAATTAAACAAAACCAATAAAAACAACGGCAACTGTATAACTAATTATGTAGATACTTGAAAAAAAAAAAATCGGAAGTTTTATTGGAAACGGTGAAAAATATCAGAATCGTTCAGTAATTATTTAAATATGTATACAAGCACACACGTTTAAATTACACATATATAAACATATATATATATATATATATATATATATATATATATATATATATATATATATATATATAAACGTGTGTCTTTGTATACAATTATGTACACATTTAAATGTATGTACACTCACACACGCATTTAAATATATATGTAAACACGCGCATATATACACAAATGAATATATATACACATTTCGATATGTATTTATATAAACACACATATATATATATATATATATATATATATATATATATATATATATATATATATATATATAAAATGAAAATTACAATTGAATTTACCAAAATGATCCAAGATGGTAAAATTAAAGTAAATTATAAATATTAAAGAATTAATATTTATAAAGTTATCTCAGCCAGATATAAAAGCTCGATAAAACCAAATAGGAAATAGAGCTTATAATATATAATTCTTTGAACTTTCTTGAAGTTTTACATTTGGATTTTACCGTCACTGGATTTTTTATCTTCCACCAGACTACCCATTCGTGTGTAATCACCTTTTTCTTTAACATATTCCCTCTGCTTCACATTTTTTTGTTTTCAAGTAAGATCTTTGACTTACTTGTTGCTTCATCAAATACTCCTGCATGCAAAATCCGATCCCGCATTTTGCTAATTCCTACCCTCTGATAAGAAGGAAAGTATTTCTTCGAAACTCCACGGATTAAGGACTATCCATTTATCTAGTGTTTCCTTTTCAGATTAAATATGTTTTTAATTCATTTCAAAGTGTTTTTTTAACATATTTTATTAACTGCTTATATATATATATATATATATATTCGCAGATATATACACACCCACACAAATACACGCGCATATATACACATTTAAACATATAGACATAGAGAAACACACCCGCATATACACGTTAAAATATGTATACACACACACACACACGTGAACATTTAAATACATTTACACGCACACAAGGATTTTTTTCGATGTCATTTCTTTTGATCACGTGTCTTTCAGACTAGCCGTCACGTGGTTATTTTGCAGCTCTTGTTGTTGAGGAAAAAGAAAAAGAAAAAAAAGATTTAACCCGAAATTTTACATTTTCTTTTTTTTCTTTTCTCTCCCCCCCCCCCCCCCCCGCAATAAAATTTCTCAACATCGATAATATATATTTTTTAATTTACTGTAAACATAAAATTAACTATGGCGAATTGTCACTAATACCAATAATTTAACTTCATTATTAACGTTTATCACTCGTATCCCGGGTTGTGTAACGCATCGTATTATACAGTCACTACAATTACGACACCAAGAATACATTTAATTGCTATGCTAAACCGACAACAGTACTGATTACATAAACACGGACTCTAAGACAACCATTAATTACAGCCCCGCCTTACCTAGGCATTTATATAGCCGTATCAGCACAATGTTTTTTTGTTTTTTTTTTTAATTTTTTAAAAATTAGTTTTTATACAGTAATATTAACTGCAAACGTTAGGTTGCATAATTATTAGTCTTGGGACGATTGTTTGGAATTCCTGCAAATACATATATTCGGAAAGAGAAGGATCAATAAACAAATGTTAAATTGAAAAAAAAAAAAAAAATTTGAAATGTTGAAAAAAAAAAAATAAAATAAATAAAAAAAATAAAAAAAATGATATTAAGAAAAAATTCTAGTCAGTGACCTAATAAAAATACTAGACGCTTCTAAAAAATTGGGACGAGATTTTTAGTCGATAAATGGAGTTTTCAGAAAAAAAAAAAAAAAAAAAAACAACGGTTTCTACTGCTTTTTTTTTTTTTTTTTTCAATTCTAATAAATTACAATATTAACTTCCAAATTATGCAGTCGAAATTACCTGAATATTATGAATTATTTTAAAAAAAAAAAAAAAACTTGAATCGTGTTAGGTGAAAAATTATCGCCATATTGTTTAAATAAAAACGGAAAATTACCGCCCTTTTGAACCCTCCTGTGTCTTATGATCGTTTTCATCACATTCTATTTTTTTTTATTTACTTTAATAAATTTGGCCTTTTGGCCAAGATCAAAGTGTAGTATCTGTTCTTCAGATGCGGCACTTCCATTTCTCGTTCTCTTTCAGTGGAGGAGAAATCCTTCGCGGCTGAGACAATTTTTATTTTTGTACCTTTTCTCCACGTTAAAAAATGACCCTGGTGTCTAACTCTGCCCCGTGGGGAGGCATTGTAAATAGGTACTTTAATAAATAATTTTCTAGCTCATCGATTTTCGTAATTTTTTTTTTTTTTTTTTTTTGGCTATAATCATCTTAAAAATACGAGGAATACGTAGATACCATTTTTTCCTGTGAAATTTAGTTTTACGATTTCCAAAATTTCGTCCCAATAGTGTAGAAGCGCCAATTTATACAACCATTGACTGCCGCTCTTACAGTGCTCAATTTGTATATTTACAAAGAGCTTTGCATTACGCTAAAGCAGTAGCAGGCGATACTAATTAACAAGCTGGCTCGACAGGAGAAAGGGGGGGGGGGCTTATATAGTCATCCACAGATTGTCTCGCTGCATTACAACTCTTCAGTGTGGCTAGACCTGCAGTCAGCACCCATCCAATATGTGTGTATGGGTTTAATGTATCACACTGAATTTGGGTGAGCACATGTGTTTTGTTCAATAAAACTTTTGTATTTTTAAAACAAGTTTTTACGGGCCTGATACGATAGCCAATCCAGAAGGAGTAAAATGGCGAATAGGATTCGAACCTCAGCATGTGCGTCGGGACCATTTCAAGCTTGTGTCCGTTGAACTTCTAATCTGCTGAACGTTATACGTTAAACTGAATATTTGGTACTATAACTGAAATGAATTAATTGTGACGGATGTTAAAAATCCTGCGTGACAAAAAATAAAAACATTGCCGGAAATATGATAATGCGTCTTTATGTTTGAAAAACACACACACGACAAACAAGCAGACACTTATACAAACATATATACACACACCTATATAGATATATAAGAGGTACACGCGGTAAAAAAAAAAGATAAGGATAAAGAAAAAATTGTTTTAATACACTTGAGGTTGTGATAATAATAAAAAAAACATTATATATATATATATATATATATATATATATATATATATATATATATATATATATATGAGAACAATCCACGTGTCGATGTGATGAGACAGATATTAATAATCCCCAAAATGGGAGAGTATCACGTCACTTTCATAATATCGTGTCAAAGATAACATCAAGATTGCCGGAAATATATTTTATGTATGCAAT
>NC_136525.1:37710456-37715456 GCF_053919585.1 Euprymna scolopes
ACACCCTATGTGTATATATATATATATATATATATATATATATATATATATATATATATATATATATATATATGTATATATATACACACATTATATATATATATATACATTATATATATATATATTTATATAGTGTGTGTGTATACATATATATTTATACACACATTTATTTATTTATGCATATATATATAATGTGTGTATATATATACACAAACATATATGCATATACACACATATGTATATAGACACACACATATATATGCATATATATATATAATGTGTATACATATATTTTTCTTCATCTACATATACACATTATACACATATAGTACATACACACACACACACACACACACACATATATATATAATGTGTGCATATATATATTTTTCCTACATATACACATATAGCACACACACGCACACACATATATATATATATTCCCCCCAAAACTTCTGGCCTTGATGGAGGGGAAACTAAAACTTGCTGCTATACTTTCAAATGATCTGAAATAACAGCAAAGGGGAGACTTGATTCCAAATATTTCTCATATGTTATATCTTCCCCTTTGTGGAAATTAAGGTACGATTATGAATATTTCCAGTATCAAAGAATCCTTATACACTGTGAAATTTACTTTATATATGAAAACCAAAGAGGCGAGATATAACATATGAGAAATTTGAAACCATAGCAGCGAGTTTTTGTCTCCCCCTCCATCAAGGCCAGAGTTTTGGTGAAATATCAGATATTTTGTAATTCATATGCAAAACTAGGAAAGCATGATTATGATTGACACATTTTATAGCTGTAAAAAAAAAGTGCCCAAAATAGGCTCTAGATGATGGATGATCCCCTTAACGAGCGACCTTAAGGGCAAATGTCACAGGCTCGTTTGAAAGGTTATGATCTGAATTGTGTAGTGGACTACACAATTCAGATCATAACCTTTCAAACGAGCCTGTATTTGTTTAATTCTGATCAATAGTCGCTGAGATTTGGAGTTCATAAAATTGTCAAAAAATCACGTGTGTATATATATATAGGGCGAATGAACTCTTTTTCTGGGTCAACGGCCAATTAGCACCGTGTATATTTGTGTGTGTGTATATGTGTATTGGGGTAGAGAGGGCTCCTGTAAGCCGTGGTGAAGGCAACCTTTCTAGGAGAAGCAAAATCTCTGATTTAAAAAATCATAAAGCGGAAGACCAGTACCCGCATTAAGCTGGTCTGCAGTTGAATTTGTTGCTGGCTATCTTGCTCTTGCTTGTTGCTGGATCTCAACATTTTGAACCGAGAGAGAGACTTAGCTGTCGTACAAAGCTAAGACTCTGTAACATCATATTTGTATAGATACTCCCTCAGACATTTGGGCTCATGGATTTTAAATATCTGAGGGAGTGGCACTCGTCTGACAAGACGTTGCAATCATATGTATATATATATATATATATATATATATATATATATATATATACTTGTAGCCAAATTGAATACTGAAATACTCATATCTTTGGTTCTATGGGACGAAACTACATGAAAATTTGCAAACTTTTTAAAGATTATACTACTATTCTATTGTTTAAATTTTATGACAACTGGTAAAAAAGAACCTATATTTTCAAACCAATAAAATATGTCTAAATTTGCCTCCATTTGTATATATAGTGTCATGGCAAGCCAGCCTTAGTTCTGCAGCTTTCGTAGGAATTTTTCTTAGGATTTTTTTTTTGGCTTGGTTATCTCCCTTGTGGTCTTGCCAGACCACCAATATATATAAATATATATATACATACACACAATCTTGTACATTGAAATTAATATATTACATACACACACACACTTTTGTAATATATAGGTGTGTGTTTTTCAATTAAGTCTTAAAAATTTACAAGTGCCCATTATCATAATTTGTATTTATGCATGTGATATAACGTTTCAATTTTTAAGTATTTCTATAATATATATATACATAACACTTAAAAAGGCGAAGAAATTAATATAGCAATTAGCATAACCTATAAACAATAATAAAAAAACTGGACACTTCTATTTATTATATATTAGACTTAATTAAAAATTACATAGTTTAACACACACACACACACACACATATATATATATATGACTACGAGAGAGTATTAATCCCAAAAAGTATAAAGTAATTTAGAAAATCTTAAGTTTGAAAGATCAATGCGAAGCAGAGCATACATAAGAATTGAAAGAAAGAAAAGAAAAAAGTTAAAAGGAAGGAAGAGTTGGAAGTATAAAAAACAACAAACTTAGCACAATCGCATTATAAATTTATTTCAACCCTCTACAGGCTTTTTCAAATAAGGAGAGCTAATTATGTTAGCGCCTGACGTAAATATATATTTAATTTTATAAATATATATATATATATATATATATATATATATATATATGTTAGTAGAACCCCAGGATATAGCATTAAAAATTAGTAACAAAATACAGTGCAATATATAATACACATGTATATAATCAAATAACATTATAAATAACACTGTAAGGCGGGGCAAATACCGTAACCAGGGGCAGTAAAAAAAGTTTTCCACGTCGTAACCTGAAAATACCAACGGTATCCTAGAGTTCTACTAATAATATATATATATATATATATATATATATATACATACACACACACACACACACACGAGAGTTGTTCCAAATGTAATGCCTCCTATTAATTATTCGGCCCGAATGGATACGAGGAGATGGCGAATTGCGTTGCTATGGTGACTGACATGAAAGCTTCATCTCTCTGAACGGATGCCATAATGCTGCACCTTAAAAGAAAACTTACTAAATTTCAGTCAGATCGCCTCAGTAGTTTCCGATAAAAATGTAGAACGGACAGACTATAAAAAATAACATTTGTATGAGTGAGAGAGATAAAGGCGGTTACTACTGTTTAACATATTTATTTATTATTGTCTATTTAAAACATATTGGATAGTATTACATTGTTATTACTGGTGTTTAAATAAATTGTAGATTAAGATATATACGCATATATACACAAACCTGCATACAGTCGATATACATATATACACACAAGCCTATACATATTACATATATACTGGCATATGTACACAGCCCTGTATGAGTGCACTGGCATATATATATATATATATATATATATATATATATATATATTGATTGTTGGAGAGCTATTGGCTACACATTAGCAAACGTGTTTCAATGACCCCCTAGCAGGGAAAATCACCTCATCAGGCCAAAAAACATCCACCTGATTGGCCTGATGAGGTGATTTTCCCTGCTAGGGGGTCATTGAAACACGTTTGCTAATGTGTAGTCAATAGCTCTCCAACAATCAACATATTGCTCTGTTTCATGCATTGAGCACTCTTTGGAATGACATTGTGTTGCTGTTATGAGTTACTGAAAAATTCTACCAACAGTATAATAATAATAATAATATATATATATATATATATATATATATATATATATATATATATATATATATACAACAAGTTTACATGGTCGCGATAATGGACATGCTACTGTTTCGAACAAATGGTAGGTTAAAGCCAGAAGTCTTCGTCAAGCGACTCAATAAATGATTGCTTTCACCAGAAGTAATCAGTTCTCAAACCTTCTTGCCGTGGAAAGAGGTATTGTTAAGTTTACTAATTAAGTAATTATGTAAACTTAAATATTAATTACTAATACTTATGGGATACTCCAAACCAGACGAAAAAGCTCAATACACCAGCCAGAGAATAGAGCTTATTATAAGAGTATAAATTTAAACTGTAAATTAGAATTTAAAAACGATTTATTATTCAACACTAGCAACACACACACACACACAAACACACACACACACACACACAATTCCAGGTTAATATTTTCCAGAGATAAAGCAACCAATTAAGTTTGAACGAGGTTAATACAAGAGTGCTCAACAAGGAAGTAGGGCAAAATATACTCTTCATTTGTTTTACATAAGCATTAATATGTCACTACACATTCATGAGCAAGTTTCGGTCAACTAGAGACCACTTCATGCGATATTGCTTATAAAAAAAAGGTTACGAACTAAACTTTTGTCTACGCAACATCGTCTGAAAGTTGTCTCTGGTTACTTGCAACTGACTGACCGAAACATACTTATGAATGTGTAGCGACATATTAATGCTTATGAAAATAAATAAAAAAATATATGTATACCTGTATATATATATATATATATATATATATATATATATATATATATATATATATGAGAGAGAGAGAGAGAGAGAGAGAGAGAAGGGGGGGATGGATAAACAGACGTGACAAACGCGGAAATCCAACAGCCTTACTACCTTTGCTTGTTGCTGCCACGATTTCCGATAAGCGCACACGAGCTTTCCCCGCTCGCCCCCTGTCCCAATTTGTATCAAGGGTCATTTTTAACGACAGCATTGCCTTCCTCGTAAAATGTCAGCCATATTGGTTCCGATGTGGATTTTCAAAACGATAAAATATTGATTTTCACGACAGACAAACAAACACATGCCGCTTTTATATATAATGTACATGTGCGATTTTACCGGCAAAAATGACGTGAATTTCTCACCGTTTTTTTTCTTTTACCAATACCTTATACTTCTTAAAAGCATAGTTTACTGTTTATTAAATAAACGCACTATATAATATTACTATAACTATTATTGTAATATTACGATGTATTATCGCTGTTTGTTTTCAACGCGCATAACCATTATATCACTGTACTATTACGATTATTGGCTGTTTAAAAGATGTACCGTGTGATATTGTAATATTACTATTACTGCTTATTTATAATGCGTACTTTGTCAATATTATTACTATATAAACAAATTATGTGTTTAGGGAATTTTGAAATAAGCATTGGTAATTGTTAATTAAATACGAACTATAAAACTAATAATTATACTTCTGTGTAATGGCCGTATCAGCACGGCTAACTTTTATACAATAATATT
>NC_136525.1:37717956-37720456 GCF_053919585.1 Euprymna scolopes
TTTATTATAACAGTATTAAAAAAAAAAAAAAAAACAGTGAACGAGACACGCCCGGACAACACCGTGTAGGGCAAAATAGACATTATTAAGAAACAAAATGATAATGTCATAATTCGTATTATTTGGATTTTTCCGAATACTCATTTTTAGCGTCATTTTCACAACGTTTCAGTCGATGTAACCTCCGACCTTCTTCAGGTATATCCTGTCGAACTCGGGAATCTTTCTCTCGAATTTGGGATTCTGCGCGGAATTTCAAACGCTTTACTTTATCCTCCGCAGCAGGATGCTCTGGTTCCGCCAGCCGAGACATGGTAGGAGTCTAATTCGCGATTGTATTTTTTAGTGTCAACCGCACTGAAGAAGTTCGGAATTTACTTCGGGCGAAAACGCTGTGGAAGATGACACTCAAGATGAGAACAGTAGTCCGAAGAATCCAAACAATACGAGCAATCGATCCTCATCTAAAAAAATTCAGAAACGTGGTATCATACTTGACTGATTATTTATCGCAATTAACAGCAACACAAAAAAAAAAAAAAAAAAAAAAAAAAGAAGAAAAGAAAAACTTACGGACAACACCGGATTTATACAGCTATTTCTATATATACACGGCAGATACGCATTCTAGTAATTCTTGGCCTTTTGGTCAAGATCAAAGTGTATCTGTTCTTCAGATGCTGCACTTCTATTTCTTGTTCTCTTTCGGTGGAGGAGAAATCCTTCACGACTGAGACAATTTTTATTTTTGTACCTTTTCTCCACGTTAAAAAAACGACCCTGGTGTCTAACTCTGTCCCGTGGGGAGGCATAGTAAATAGGTACTCATTCTAGTAATATATATAAGGTGACCAAAAAAACAAAACAAAAAAAAAACGGACCCAACTATAGTTAGGCCCCGTTTCTTAGTGTTTTGTCCGAATGGAATGAAACTTTGGTCATAACTAGTTTATTATATTCAAAACATCACATCAAAACACTAGGGTCTTTGGCCTTTTTTTCTCCGTTCTACAGCATATGTTCTAGATGGCCTCCATTTAGCTTTTGTTTGTTTTTTTGGTCACCCTGTATATATATATATATATATATATATATATATATATATATATATATAAGAACAAGTTAAAAAAAACACTTTGAAAAAGAGTTAAAAACATATTTAATTTTAAAAAGGAAACACTAAATAAGTGGATAGTTCTTAATCCGCGGAGTTTCGAAGAAATACTTTCCTTCTCATCAGAGGGTAGGATTTAGCAAAATACGGGATCGGATTTTGCTTGCAAAAGTATTTGATGAAACTACAAGTAAGTCAAAGATCTTACTTGATAACAAATAGTGAAGCAAAGGGAAAATGGTGAAGAAAAAGGTGATTACACGTTAATGGATAGTCTGGTGAAAGGTAAAGTATCCAACGCCGATAAAATCCAAAAATGTTGGTTAAGTTTCACTTTCCACAAGTCAAATTCAAGAGAATCGCATAATTGGAAGAGGGTCCAAAGTAATCCTCAATATTTATAATATACTTTAGTTTTGATAACTTGGATTATTTTGGTAAACTTAACTGTAATTCTTATTTTTTATATATATATATATATATATATATATATATATAATTAAAAAAAAAATAGACAAAAAACAAAACAAAAAAAACGAATCATAAATATTGAAATAACTCCCGGGCAACACCGTGTATATAGCAAAACATGATTAAGCTACACCCCTCTTTTTCTACAAAGAAGTCGTCACTTATCAAGGTCCAAAGCCACTTAAGGATAAGAAGTAATAAGCATCCGGTGGTCGATGAAACAACAGTGTTTTGATTATTTTAGGGGACGGCTCAACAAGAATTTGTTTACATTGGACTTGTAAACAACCATGTTGTAGTCAGCTGGAAAGCTGGCTCGCGGTATTGAGTTCCACGGGCGGGCAGTTTTCCGTGTTATAATTGCGTTTAATTAATCACAATTAGCAACGACAAATTTTTATTTTAATGGAGAATTTTTATTATAGACAACAAAACGAAAAAGTGATAAAAAAAAAAAACAAGCCTTCGGGTCAGGATTACAGTATAGTATCTGTTCTGATTCTACACTTCACCTTTTATGTCCTCGATCAGTAGATAATTCCTTCATGACCGAGACAATTTTTATTTTTGTTCTTATCCACAGTGCCCCTTTTTGGGGTGCTGGATTTCTCTCGCATTAAAAACCGACCTTGTGTCTTACTCTGCCCTCGTGGGCAGGCAAGTGAGAAATGTTATCAAAGGCAAGTTAAGTTTCTATTCTAACCTGCCTGGAGTTTTTTTTTAACTTATTATATTTAGTTAAAAAAAAAAAAACAAAAAAAAAAAAAACAAGTAGTGTCGAGTGTTACGTGAGAACAAGAAAAAAAAATGACCGACATTTTTGGAGCCTGGATAATCGCTAAAAATAGAAAAGTAAAAACAAAAATACTGGTTGAAACCAACCCATTAAATGTCATGGTAACATTTATTTATTAT
>NC_136525.1:37727956-37752956 GCF_053919585.1 Euprymna scolopes
CGAATAGTTTTATTTATTATATTTAAAAGCAATAGTATTTTTTATTATTATTAAAACTTTTTGTGCAACATGAAATAAAGCGAATAAGAAATGGTGAGGTCGACAAATTAACTAACACCGTCTGTTTGCTATGACGTGTCATGACGTAGCAATAGCTCAAGTAAGTTAATATGCGTGATCGCCAGTTCCACATTTAGAATTAAGTTAATCTTTTGAAACCTTTCGGCTTACAAACAAGAAAAAAAAAAATGGTGTGTGTGTGTAGTTCGTGATAGTAAACTAACACATCGAACACGTGTTCTCGTTTCCACAATGAAGAAATATTCGACAGTAATACATTTTGTTTAAATTTGTTTCTTCTTTTGCGATTTTAAACCCCATTTTACTTCATGGACATGTTTCTCCACACTTACAAAAAAATTACGTCACACACACACATTATATATATATATATATATATATATATATATTAGTATAACCCGGATATAAGACTTCTTATCAGGTCCCTACAACTCTCTTACAATAGGCCTACACAGGCTCGAATTTTGAACAGAAAAAAACCTCTTATATCCGTTTTCTTACATTAGGGTGTCTTAAATCCAGGTTACACTATATCTATCTATATATCTATAAAAGTAAACCTGTCTGTGCGTGTGTGTCTGTGTACATTTCCCTACGCAATAACTGTCAATTTTTAGTCTACAGACTCGAAATTTGATATACAGGGTACTGAGATTTGGGAAAATCTTTGTGATCCGTTTTCGTGCAGAAATTTTGCTGTTAAGGGGTCAAAGTTCAACGATTTGACCCTTGAGAACTCCTCCGACAATTTGGAGTCTAAACACTGGGAATTTTAGATATAGGTGTCTTGCACATAACTTGATTTGAGCCCAAAACAATAAATGATAAGGGGCCATAGTAGGGATCAAAGTTTTAAAAAAATGACCGCTTTTCTTTTTGCTTAACATACACCTCCAAACACCCGAGCAACGCCGGGCTGAAATGCTAGTATATATATACACAGTGATCACCACTTATCAAGGCCCGGAAGCCACTCAGGGATAAGGGTTATTGCAAGTACATTACGTTAGTGTGGAGATTTGATGAAGTGTTTACTTAAGGGGGCGGTTCATTAGGAATTTGTTAACATTGGACTTGAAGACATCCAAGTTGTAGTCCGGTGGGAAGCAGGCAGACGGAACAGTTCCGCAGGCGTGCAGTTCTAAGAAAGAAGCTTTGTTCATGGAATCCGCGTTTTGATTTAGGCACAGATATAGAGTGGGGGAAATTTTTCACAGTGGATTCAGCTAGACGGGTGTTTTTCGTGAAAGATTGGCGAGGGGGGACCAGAGATTGGAGTTCAGAGGAGCACCTGCCATATGATATATATATAAAAGGCTTTTAGCTAGTTAAAAACAAAGCGCGGCCGCGCGTATGTAAATGCCGTGCCGTGTGCGAAATGACATCACGGTAGAGAAAAAGTTAAAGATTATATAAAAAAAAAAAAAAAGAACTTTTGCACAGAGGGGAGAGCACGTTCGCAAGGACAGAAGTCAAGAGAGAAGGATCACGGTTTATTTGAAAAATTACCAGGAAATAAATGTTACAAAAAAAAAAAAAAAAAAAGAGTCGAGTTATTACTTGTTCTATGTTCCTTGCCACAACTTATTGGACCTACATGTGTAAACGTGTGCAACGTTACAGGACGAGTGATTATGCCAAATTGATCGTTGAACATGGTTACATGGGGATCCATTTTCGGCTTAAATACGAATCCATATTAATTAGGCCGCAAAGGTGAATCGTATTAAAAAAAAAATGAGATTAATAATTCGTACGTTTTGACTTAATTGCAATATTTCATTTGCATTTCTTTCTTTCGTCGCACTGTAAAACCAAACACCCACGTCATATATCATACAAACAATACCGACTTTTTTTTTTAAATTAAATTTATAACATTATATTATCAATTCTTAATGCTGCAATATTTTAATTTATAAATTTATTATATTTTTTAATAGAATATCTTGTCCTTTTCTTTTCCAGTTTTAACAACTAGTCCTTTACTTTTCTACGTTTAAGCTTAACCATATCACATTTCATGCTCACATTTTTCTATTGTAAAATATATATATATATATATATATATATGTGTGTGTGTGTGTTTGTGTAGGTCTATATATATATATATATGCGTGTGTGTGCGTCTATATATATATATAAATATATATGTATGTGTATGTCTATATATACAAATATATATATATGTGTGTATATACGTATGTGTATGTCTATATATATATGTGTGCGTGTGTGTAGGTATATATATATATGCGTGTGTGTGTCTATATATATATAAATATATATGTATGTGTGTATGTGTATGTCTATATATATAAATATATATGTGTGTGTGTATATATGTATGTGTATGTCTATATATATATAAATATATATATATGTGTGTGTGTATATGTGTGTATGTGTATGTCTATATATTTATATATATGTGTGTGTATATATGTGTGTATGTGTATGTCTATATATTTATATATATGTGTGTGTATATATATGTGTGTATGTGTGTGTATATATATGTATATATATATATGTGTATATATATTTATATATATGTGTGTGTGTATATATATATATATATATATATATATATATATATATATGTATATTTTTATATACACACACACATATGAAAGAGAGAGAAATTATTCAGAACTGTAAATGACTGCACAAACGCAATAGTGTTTCAATTCTCGAATCCTTTCCGGTCACTGACTAAGGTTTTATTATTATTATTATTATTATTATTATTTATTATTATTATCGTCACACATTAATAACCTTAAAAAAATTATTTACATCATTTTTTTTTTCTGTTCATATCGATATTTGTCAATGACTCAGTTATTCACCTATCCATATTGAATAAAATGTTGAATGCAAAAATGTTGAATGCAAAAATGTGATAAACGCCATTTTGGAAAATTACGAAACTCATTACAAAAACTGTTGCATTTCAATCCTTCACCCAAAAAATCATGTTTTACATAATGCCATGTTAGTATTACATTTTTTTCGCAATTAAGTTTTTCTGTCGAAGTTTGATATGTTCCTTCTTTTAAGTTTGTTCATTACTTGAGTAATATTTTGCATGCGACATATAGTAAGTTATGAAAATATATTTATGACAATAAAACTATACAGAGGCGTCCGTGCTCCATCCCCTTAGTGAATCCTAAAGATTATATATATATATATATATGTGTGTGTGTGTGTGTGTGTGTGTGTGTGGAAATATATTTTCTTATAATATATACCAATCCTTATTTAAGAAGCTCAATGTAATTACAGAGCAATATAGTGAATAAATGACAAAAGACTATATTCTAAAATTTATGATGTTGACCATCTCATAGTTTATTCCTTTAATTAAGTTGACATTTAAAATTATTGACAGTATCTTTTTCGTAGCACAAAATCAATCACGAAGTTCGACAAGATACATCTGAAAAAGGTCGGAGGTTACATCGGCCGAAATGTGTGAATAAAACTCCTGATGAGAACAGTAGTCCAAATAATCTCTCTCTAAATTGATATATATATATAATTGCAACAATTTAAAGATAGACATATATCACAACAATCGATAAAACCAACGATATATATTATATATATATATATATATATATATCACACACACACAATCTATATAAAGAGCCCAATCTCGCATACCTAATGCTGGCTTTTTCTCCTCTTCTGACGGGAAGCATTTAACTTGAAAATGCCATGGCCCAAACATGTTTCTCTGTTATTTGCCTTTTTGTAACCCTTACTGACTTGATAGTGTATTAAAGTTCCGATGTAACTTTACTTTTTTTCTTCTTAACTTATTCCCTCTACATATACACACCTCATATGTACACTTTATGAATGTATATATATATATATTTATATATATATATATATAACAAATATATAAACGCGCCATCAAATCATAGTAATATATACATACATTTAAACAATAAAACCAACTCTCATATTTGTGCACATTTCATTGAAGAGCAGAGACACCTCTGGTTGGTTTCTCTTACAATCCATGTTTTTCTTTTTGACGGACTAGTTTCCGAACATTCTGTTCAAATGTAAAAAGAAATTTGCCGTATTCGCGAACGTTTTCGCCCTCCATAAGTCGTCCTCAGACGAGTGATAAAAACTAATAAAAAATAAAAAATGAAATAGTGAGATGATTGGAAAGATGATTAAAATTGTTTATAATACTTAAAATACTTAAAAGCATTTAAGCGTACCATCTGTTTCATATTGAGCTTGGTTAATCGTTGGCTTCTTACTACGGATTAACAAGTCCGTCAAAAAGAAAAAAATGAACTTTAAGAGAAACAAACAAGAGTTGTCTGCTCTTCAATGAAACGTGTATAAAAGAGAAAATGCTGCCCAAGTATACTAATATATATATATATATATATATGTGTGTGTGTGTGTATGAATTAACAATCGCTATCAACAGTCTATAATATCAAACATGTATATATATATGTGTGTGTGTGTGTGTGTGTGTGTATGTATGAATTAACAATCGCTATCAACAGTCTATAATATCAAACATGTATATATATATATATATATATATATATATATATATATATATATATATATATATAAGTACATACGTTGTTCATGAAGGCATGTGTACTTTTAAATATTTTTAACTTTTAAATAACATGACATAATTAATGTGTATTTTTATCGTGTGATATAATTAATGTACATTAATGTGCTTTTGTTATTCAAAGAAAAATCAACATTTAAATGTACCTTTATTTTTTTTTTTTTTAATTTAAGACTAGATTGATGACTCCCAGGTTGGGAATTGAACAACGCTACAAAACATTATTTTATTTTTATTATTGGAATCTTTCACAGGAGTAATTTGTACATTTATTTATTTATGGACTGTTATCCTCACCTCGTCCATGGCGCAGTGGATACAAGCATGTAATCTATACAATTCCAGGTGAGCATTGTCTGAAGATAGCGGTTTCAATCCTACCCAAAAGTTAACCAAAACGTTGTGAGACAACAACTATGGAAGGCAGTGATTATTGGGGATACTGTTAGGAGACTCAGCATTCCTGAAGAAGGCCAGAGGAATAGTTGGCCGAAACGTGATGAAACAACAACTATGAAGATAAAGATAACAGTCCGAAAATAAATAAATAAACGACGAAACATTTGTTTACATTTTTCTTGTTTCTCAGCTTCCGCAAGCCACAGTAAATACGTTATAGTAAATATGCGGGTAAACATATTTGTATGAAAATATTATTCTACCAACACGCACGCACGCACGCACGCACACTCACTCTCTCTCTCACACACACACACACACACACACAATAGTGTGTGCTGTAAATATCTCCACTTGACGATCTATAAAAAGTTGAATATCAAATGCAGCAGCAAATTCTGAGAACATGTTTACCAGAAAGAACAGTTGGAAATAAGTCATGCACCATCCACTATGACCACGAAATTCCTACAGCCACGTACATAGAAAACAAAGTTATTAAACCTGACCTAATGATATGGGACCAGAAGGAGAAAGAAGCAACCTTAGTGGAAGTTAGTGTCTCCAATGTTGCTGGATTAAACAGAACAGAGGGAAAAGATAACGAAATACCAAGGTCTTATGTATGACATGAAAAGAAACTGAAATCTTAGGAAGATTTTCATTTCAGTATAAGTGCAACCGGACTCATAAAAAATAATTTCAACACTACCTGGGAAATATACTCTGTGAACCAAGTGCAAGAATCATACAAACAATTGCACTTAAAGGGACGGTCAAAATCTTAAAAAATGTCTTGGCTGAAGTGTATGAGATAGTGGGTGAATGTCTGTCATCTAGTAGAATACCCCATCTCTACTAAATATATATATATATATATATATATATATATTTGTATATTTTGGCAGCATACGGCATAATCGCGTTGACACACCAGTTCTTGTCAGATCATCAAAGTTAAGCAACATTGAGCCTGGTTAGTACCAGATGGGTGACCATTTGAGAATTCTAGGTGCTGTATGTGCTCTCCGCTTATCTCGGCATTTGTTTCCAGTCGTCCTGTACATACACTTCACTTGCCACTGGTATTTAACAATGTCTACTCAGGAGAGGTGTGATTGGAGATTACGCACCTCCAGCCACAAAAAATTTCACGCGCAGGCACCCCTTCGTGGGTATCCATAGTCTGTCAAAGACTGAAGGATCCCTATATCTTGGCAGCAAGTCATTATTCAACCACGTCTGATTAAACACGACTGCACCAACCTTTCTAACCAATAAAAAATATATAATTAACTACAAATACACCAAGCCTCAATAAAGAAAATGACAACAACAACCGCTCCTGACAACGATCAGATGCACCGATTGGAAGCGCTTAAAAAGAATATGGCGGAACAATAACTACTGGGCACCATAATATACAACACGCCAGACGAAATAAAAAAGAATGCTCAGCAAATTGAAAAGTTATCCAATAAAATCGGAAAAAAGAACTATGTCATGTTCAATCAGACTTGCTTGAATATATAACCGCTGTCCTCATTTTAAATCTCCGAAACAGCTATATGATAAACAGTTGATGATCCCGATTTTCCATCTAACAAAGTTAAGTTTTTTATTTTCTGCTCTTGAATCATGTATTAGAACCATTTTGGGCGTTATTGTTTGATTTGTTTTTCATTTTGTGTGTCACTGGTGATTTGTTTGGAGTTTTAGGTCTTAAAAAGTAGATTCACTGCAATGAAATCATGGTACATTTCTGAAATATGTAACAGTTTTTATATAAATAATTTGTATTTTAGCTCTCACATTTGCAATCGAACACTTTATTGATTTTTTTTCAATGCACCCCGATACACTATCTCTCTTTCTTTGTATGTGTGTGTAACATTTGTGAGAGGACTCCAGCAAAATGTTTGATTATGAAGGAAACTTTAAAAATAAGTACGTGATATTTATTCATATATATATATATATATATTAAAATCAGAACAACATCAGTGCCATCGGTTTCAAATCCAAACAAAGGGTGTCAATGTCTGGTCATCTGTTTCGGACACTTTTTAACCTGTTTATATTTATGTAGAGATATAAACAAAGTTTAAAAGCGTCCAATATAGGAGATCAAATATTGGTTTAGTTTGTTTGGATTTGAAACCGACGGTACGTATGTTGTTCTAATCTTCTGTTGCTCAAACACACACACTATATATATATGTGTGTGTGCGTGTGTGTGTAAAGAATCTGTACCAGCATTCAAATCTATACAGACAGTATCAGAGTATACTTCTGATGATCGGAATTATCGTGAAACTGCAGTAAAAAATAGACGATTTAATGTTTAGTTTTTATCGTTTTATCGTCTATGGCGTCAATATATTACATATGAATGAGTCCCCTGTGGAATATCCACAGGTCCTGCTAGTAATCTATTAATATACTGAATTTAAGGTAATCAACGTTTGCTTCCTTTAGGCTTTTAATATATACAGGGTGGAACGAGAAAAGTGACGCCCTAAAGAAAACAATACTACAGATTTATTTTAAAACTTTTATTGAAAAAAAAAAAAAAAAAAAAAAGTCAATTCAGGTAACTTGATTATGTAGTAGATGTAGCCGCCTTCAGCCTCAATCCTCATCTCGATACCAGTTTGGAACTGGGAGGATGCCTTTCCCACAAGCGCCAGCAGGAGCTCGGCGAATAGTTGGTGAATGGCAGTGATCAGGCTGGCTTTGGTGTTGTGAGAGGTCATGTTGGTGATGTTCTGGACATATGACCAAACCAAACAGAACAGCAGGTTCAGGTCAGGGGAGGAGGGTGGCCAGTGAGAGAAGGGTACAAAGTCATAGCACTCCTTCTGAAGCCAAGCCTGGATCTCTTTGGACTTGTGGGCCAGCGCCACCCAATTGCACCAGGGGATGACCACATTCTTCACCACATTCAGATACACTTTCGTGTTGACTTTCAAGCCTACTTCGAAGATGTTAGGTGGCATAATGTAGCCCTCATTTGAAACCACACCAAAGACCATAACCATAGTCGGAAACTTTGTTTTCATCACCATGGGCACGTCCGTGTTACTCATGGCAATACATCGATGAATTTTAAGAGTGCTGGCAATGGTCCCGTTGCCATAACCTGAATTGGTCGATAGCATGACTTGTGCAGCGGCGCATCTCCGACCTTGCTCGTTGAACATTTTGTTAGTTTCAGACATGATAGGTGTCCTATCGCTCTTGGGATTTGTACACACCTGGCCAACTAGTGGACAGTCGGCAACAAAAAAAGAAAACTGGTGTTCCTCAAACGGAAATGGAATCATGTCCGTTTTTCTAAGACGACAATTTTATCATTCCACCCTGTACTTTAAAAATAAGCTATTTGGTGACTATAGTCTAGGGCAAACTAAAGGCTCCAGTTTCATTAGCTATTACACTGAGATGTAAGAGAGGGCACTACCCTTGATCCTCCCCTTATAATGTTGAATATTTAACAAGGGGTCATCAAGTACGATTTTTTTTCGTCTTTGGTATGACTCGACCGAGAATTGAACCTTGGTCTCCTGACTCATTAGCAAACACTTACCATGATGCGAACTGGGCCTGTGTTTGTAGTTTATTAACAAAAAATTTAAAAGTTAAATTCAATTATGTTATAGAAATTAAAACAATATTAAACTAACAATTAGTTATAGTTTTAGAACGCTTGAATTAATAAGGTCATAATAACGTTTAACTTGAGAAATTATATTTTAAAAAATAATTTGATTTAAAAAAAAACAAAACAAGAAAAAACGGCAGAGATTAAATAAATAAACACAGGCACAAAAAAAGGAAACACAATTACAGTAAAAAAAAAAAAAAAAGAAAAGAAAACTCCTAGGCAACACCGGTAAGGAAAAACGGTTAAATGATAAACGCAAGATTAATGTAAACAATGTGTCTAAGCGAATTTGAAAAAAAAAAAAAATCTGTAAGTTGATTGAACATAGTCGGAGGCAACCCAAAGGCTCCCTTTTCATTTACTATCATACTATCACGCTTAGGCAACATGAAGTGGAATAAATACATAGAAGATGCTGCCAAGCCTGCTGCTAGAAAAGTTTGAACATCTGTAAGTATCCTTTATCTCTATAAAGCCACTACTCACCCATGCATAGAGTATTGTGCCACATCTGGGCTGGTGCATCAACCACATGTCTATCTCTTAGACAGGATACAAACAAGCTGAGCATGCGGGGTTCCCCTCCACGAGTGAAGGATTCGGGGGCAATTTTACCCCTATAATGCCCCCTTGCGGAGGACGACCAGAGTTATCCCAGAAAATCCGTTCTGGCAAAAAATTTACCTTCACCAGGACTAATGTTTGTATAAAATTTCAAAATAATCCAAGGCATGGTTATTGAGAAAAGTGCTAACAAAACGAACAGAAGTGAATTACTAAGTCAATTCCTCCTTTGTCTGAGGATCAAAAAAGTATTTCTTCAACTAGTACGACTTGCATTGGCCGACATGGCTCCAGTCCATTTTACAAATACTTCCACGGGATCTGCTCTGATCAACTCCTTTTAACGTAAACGATTCCTACACATGAAACTAGCAGCAAAATCATACTCCCTCCTTTGTAGAGGTTTTTACTCTTAATACAGGATTTCCCAACCCAGGGTTCCGCAGAACCATGGAGTTTCTTCAGAGCTTGTGAAGAGTCCCTTCAAGAGATACTGATAAAAAGAGCTTATTATATTATACCATTGCCAGTAGTCATCTGTATGGTTGGTTGCCCAGGATCTCTTCAATAATGAGAGACAGAACATTATATGCTGGACATTGCTGCAGAAGAAAAGATGAGGTCGTCAGTCAGGTGGTATTGTGGAAACACGAATCCACTAAAGTAGGAAGACCAGACCTGTTAAGACGTACACAAAATTATTGACAGAAGACATTAGCTTACAATTTGAAGATCTTCCCAAGACCATGAAAGATAGAGACCTGTGGAGAGAAAGTGTCAACTTGGTCTGTGCAACCCACCCGGTATGATGGCAATTATATCTTTGCACACATGTACACATTTTTCAGTTTGTCTTTTTCGAGTCTAATTTTCTTACACACGTACGGAAATTATTATCAGTTATTTTTGAATTGTGAACAAATGTAAGGGCTCGTGGCACAGTACATGGAAAAAAATCAATTATTCTCCTAAAGGTTCAATCCTCAGTGTGGGCGACCAAAAAATACAATTGCGAATTACTTAGGACCTCTATCCAGTCACGGCTGACAGAACGGGAGCATGCTACCCCTATGAAGTAAATAAAAGGTTCCGTTTGGAATTCCATCCAGATTCCAGATTAGTACAATCAAAGAAAGAGGGATGGAATTCACAAGGTCTCACAATCTGAAGGAAAAAACAATTAGAGCAGAAGGTTTTTCAGCATCTAGGGATCTCTACAGTGAAGGGGTGAGATTTTGCTGCCTGATGAATTAGTTGGGAGTATGTACGTTGAGCAGGAACAAGTGCTATGAGCTCATCAGAGCACATTTCATTACAAAATACTTGTAAAACAAACACAGGGATACAACACTGTGGTGATGAGACAGGGGTTGGAGCTTGGTTGACACTGCGGAACCGATTAGATCTGAAACTCTTCTTTGGACCTTGTCCAAGATGGAGAGATGAGCAGTAAATGCATGAGCCTAAAGGTAGCAACAATATGACATGCATTATTTGCGGTAAACAAAAATCAACAGAGGGGAAGGAAATTTTACATGGTAAATATGAACGAAAAGCATTGAAGTTTTTTGTTTTTTTTTCTAATTGTAACAGAGCACGGACGCACATATGCAAATGCCGAGTCGTGTGCGAAATGACGTCACGGTAGGGAAAACGACAAAGACTATAAAAAAAAACGAATGTGCGCACAGATAGAAGAGCGCGGTCGAGAGGACAGAAATTAGAGAGAAGGAGCACAATCACATTCTATTTAGGAAAGAACCTGGAAGTAAATGTCGTTGTTACAAAAAAGAGTCGTGTTATTACTTGTTCTATGTTCTTTGTGACATAGACTGCATACAACGTGTGGGTCCCGTGTGTAAACGTTGATAACGTTACAAAATCATCTGTTTGTTTTTTTAGTTTTGCATTATATTATTTTTTTAAGAAAATGCTATTTTTATAAAACGTTAATAATTACACCGTGATTAGAAATATAATTACGATTCAATTTTAGCATAGGGTCGGTGAGAATATCTCGCTTATTTCGCTCGGTTTAAGCCCACAATTTGGATAAAATTAGGTCAAAGTTTTTTCAGTGTTTTTTTTTTTTTTTTATCCTGAAATAAAATTTTAGTCTATTTTTGTTAAAGTCTTGCAAATCTAACTTTAATTCAATATTTTTCACCGATTGTGACATTTTTGTTTCCTTGCATGTATAAAAAAAATACTATCAGACGAAAAAAAAAAAAAAAGTGTTAACATTTTTACGAACAACAATAAAGTAAAGGTTAAAGGTCGCGTCCAAAGAAGATCACAAAAAACAAAACAAAAAAAAACTATGCAATAAAAATGCTTTCATGTTTTTCGTTTCAGCGTGTCCAAAAAGTCACTGAAGGGTTGAAAATCTTTGTCATTTTACCATTAATGACTATTTTTCAGATATTTTACAGACAATATTTTGGAAATTAATTATGGATAAGTATAGCATTGAACAATATACGCAAGTTGTAAAATTGTTTTACCAAAATCAGGCAATGCTTTGGCGACAACATTATTTCTCATTATGGCATTGTCAAATGGCCCCCACAAACCCGAGACTTATCATTTATTTTCTACAAATAAACTTTACATGTTCTGGAGTCATCGTCAGGTAATAAATAAATTTAACTGGTTTTGAACAATTTATAAGGTTTTTTTTTTCTGAAAAATTGGAAAGTACTCGGAATTATGACAAATATGCCAGTTTCCGCCAGAAGTGAAGACAGTTTTTCGAAGTCGGAAATGATCGAAAATAGAATTAATAAAGAAAAAAAAAAAGCTTATTTTATTTAATGAAATATGCCATAGAGAAAAAAATGCTATATATATATATATATATATATGGTAAATATGGTAAAACTGGTAATTAGTAAAAACCTGAAGAGAGTGCTCAATACTATTGCAGAGCAAATATGTGTTTTATTTTTTATTACCGTTTTATCTGTTTGGTTACATATGTTTCAGATGTTGGACCATGTTTACAATCCAACAGCCTCGTCAGACCGTACCTTCCTGAACAAGCAAAAAGTAGTCAAAATTTAAAACCTAAAAATTTAATCTCCTCCCCCTCCTCTCCTTACCCCCTCTCTTTTTTTCTTTACCACCCATTCCCCACCTCCCCTATATCCATATATCTCCAACCCAAACACACAATACAATCTAATGTATTTTGACCTTAAAAACTAAAATATTGTCGATACCGGTCTCCCTCCCCCTTATCTCCTACACCACCCCACTTTTCTTCTTTTTTTTTTTTTTTTTTTTCGTATTCCTTCTAAAACACTTCTTCCTAATACTAACAACCATTTCTGTAAGGTCTGACAAGGCGGTTGGATCGTAAACATGGTCCAACATCCGAAACATATGTAACCAAACAGATAAAACGATAATAAAAAAATAAAACATATATATATATATATATATATATATATATATATATATATATATATATATATAACAGTGTTCAATTACGTTCATAGAGCATGTGTATTTTACTGATAATTTCCGCCGGTACGCATAGCTAATCAGCGCATAATTTTATTTACGAGGTTTCCATCCCTGTTTGGTTAGAAAGGTTATCCACAAAAACAATAGCCTCAGCAACAAAACAGCAGCTTAATAGCTAAAACACTGTACACTGTCGCAAAGTAAATTTCCAATATTCCGAAGAAACGTTCGTTACATGTTGTCTTCGCCCCCCCCCCTCTCTCTCTCTGTATGTATGTACTAGAAAGTTATGCAAATATATTTATGCTAATTACGTTTCACATGGCCGTCCACGTTTCATCCTGTAAGGAATCGTCAAACGAAAATGTGTTACGTTGAAGTACTGTTGAATTAATTACTAAAAAAATATATACATAAAATATATATCCCCTTATAAAATATTATGAGGATATATATACAAGTTGTTCAAAATTTCACCGAAGGGTTTTGAACTTGGATTTTTTTTTTTTTTTTTTTTTTATATATATATCTTTCTGTAATTTTAACACAATCTGATTAAGACATTGGGAAAGAAAAGAAGAAAAAAATGCAAAATTCAAACGATTTTTTTAAATGAAAAATAATGTCTTAAATGTTGCCCATTTTCAACTTCGCATATTGTCTCTTGTTATGGCAATGTCAAATAGCCACCACGTTCCCCAGACTTGATTAGCCCCGACTTTTTCTTGTAGGGATATCTTAAAGAAAGAGTCTATGTTAACAAGCACCAAACCCTGCAAGAATTGAATGAAAACATCAGGAACGAAATAAGGGAGTTAAATCGCAATCCAGAGATTCTGCAATTTGTCATGACTTTGGAAAGAGCACAAATACGCAAAGCTAAAAATGGGCAACATTTAAAAGACAACATTTTCCATAAATAAAGGTTGTTTAAATTTCGCATTCTTTTCTTAAATTCTTGGTCAGATCGTGTTAAAATTACAGGAAGATATCAAAAATAAAGAATCTATTTATGTTCAAAACCCTTCAGTGACTGTTTGGACAACCTGTATATTACTAAATGATAAATCATTTTCATTTAAAATCTATTTAGTATTACGCATATAAAATTTAAATAGAACATAATGTTAGCACACCGGTTCTCATTAGATCACTGAAGTTAAGCAACGTTGAGCCTACCGGTTCAATACCAGATGGATGATCATTCAGGGGAATACCAGGCGCTGTATGTAGGAAGATGTTGACACCTCCCTCTAAAAAAAAAAAAAAAAAAAAAAAAAAACCTAACGTTCTCATATTATTTAATTGGAATTTATTATTGAGATGAGTATTATTTTATTAATTTTATTTATTGCGGACTATTATTCTCATCTGACGAAGGCCAGAGGAATAGTTGGTTGAAACGTCGTGAAACAACTAAGAAAAGATGAGGATAATAGTCCGCAATAAATAAAACTAACGTTCTCATCTCCCCTGACAGGGATATACATGCGATTGGGGACTGATTGTGGATTTAATATTCCCTAGACACTCCCTCCTTCGGCAGAAGTCGGTTCGACCTGCCTCGTGTGATTGCTGTTGGTTGGCAATATGTAAAACTGTGAAAAGTATGGTTGAAATACGCCACCTTTATTCGAAAACAATTTCTCAATTAACAATGTTTACTAAGAAATTAATATTTAATAAAAACATGAAATTATTTTTAATGCTGAATTTTTCTCGCGTTCTTCTATGACCGCAACCGTTAACATTTACCCAACAATGATGCAAGTTTTAACAGGATTAATCCAACTGAAAAGCAACATGAAGATATTTAAACATGCTAGTCAATAATTTAATAACACTGGGCAAAAAAAAAAAAAAAAAAAAAAAAAAAAAAAAATGGCCGATATAAATATTTTTTAAAATAAAATTTATATACTAAAAAAAAAAAAAAAAATTAAAAAAAAAACTGATTTCAGTGCAAGAATTTTCGTTTAAGACCAATTTTATCGCAAATCTGGGCGAAAACCATTGAAATATTCGTTCGGTCCCTATGCTACAATTGAGTCATAAACTCTTATTTATAAAATAACAATGAAATAAAAATTGAAAAATTTGAATTTTTATAGGTCCTTACCTAATCTGCCTATGATTTTATGAAATGAAAAGAGAAAGAACAAGAGTTAGATTTTTAATAAAATAATACTATATAAAAACTTATAATATAAAAACTTATAAAATAATATAAAATATGAAAACTATAAAATATAAAATAAAATATAAAACTTATTTTCGAATAGAAAAAAACTCAAGAAAACATCGCTTAATTGTACATTTAAATACATTATAAAAAAAAAGAAAAAATAATCAAACAAGAAAAATAATAAAATATAAAAATAAATATAAAAAAATATATTACTATTTACTCACTAGGAGTTCTCTTACAGGTCATCATCAGATTACTCACAAAACCGGTGGCATTCCCTGGAATCTGGATGAAAACAGATTTCCAGTATTCGCCAGTACTCCACCTCTTTTGATAACCTTTTCAAAGAAATTTGCATTATCGCAACAGTTGCTTTCTTGATAGCAACGACTATTGGTCTTCACTAGAATTTACCCCAGTTCTCTTTGCACTGTACTAGTGGAGGTCTGATGAGTGCTCTATCTCCTCGGTTTTCTATCCTCCTTGACGATTTACAGCTATTTTTTTTTTGCAATATAAACCAAGATTCCCTTTCTTTTTTTCTTTATATATTTACTAGCAGGCCACCCGGCGATGCCCCGTCGTAAAATATGCGTAAATATTATATTTTGATTCATACAGAAACTGAGACATGTGCATGCGAGTATTATGTTTTCTTCTAAACAGTTCACTTCTTGTAAGTAAAAAAAAAAAAAAAAAAAAATCGAACCGAGATCAAAACCAAAAATACAGACAGTGAGTCAAGTACGATAACCATTATGTCAGCTTGACACGATATTTGAAAAGTGTTTTCAAACCTACTCATACTTAACATGAGAAACCTAAATATGAATGATTTATGCAAGCGCATCCATGAAATAGTTAAGAGACAAAAATCTGATGACCCGCATATACAAATTTTTCAATTTTTACCCCTTAGCAGCCCTTTTTTCCCCCGAGTGAAAAGGGATTAAAGTTTTTCACATGTCTGAATACACTATATACCAAATTTCAAGCCTGTAGATCAAAAATTCGTTGAGTATATAGGTTGAGAAGTGTCCTCACATGCACACATTATTTTTTTTAATATTATTTTAAATCAGATCACATGACCTCAGTTTTTTAAGCGAAAGTTTTTCATTTCATTTTTTCTTTCAATATAAATGGAAGAAGATCACAGGCAGATCGTCTTATTTATAAATAACTACAGATTGAAACATTATCATGCCAGTGTAGTGAAACCTGTTACATGTCTGTATAAATAAATGTTAATATAAGTAGCTCTGTTTGTTATTGAGCACTATTTTATGAACCCCGTGGAAATTCTCGGAATTTGTCTTAGAAATACATTCTTAACCTGGACTATATATATATATATATATATATATATATATATATATATATATATATATATATATATCGGAAAAAAATTTTTTTGGAGTATCAGAATCAGAAAACCTATTCTCTTAATTATCTTTTTCCTTTGATTTTTGTTTTTATAAAAACATCTTCCACTGCTTGTAGTAAAAAAAAAAAAATATATATATATATTTATTGATTTAAACTTCCAGTAAAATTAAAATCTCTAGACCACACTCCCCATCACAAGTGTGCTTTTACGTTTGAGAAAATGCATCCAGATTTAAAATGTGTTTTTACAGTAATCGGGGCAAAACAACAACTTTATGGTAAAATATTTAGAGATTTATAAAGAATCGGTAATTGTATCGGAATCGGGAAAGATATTGGAATCGTCCCATCACTAATATATATATATATATATATATATAATTTCATGTATATACCTAAGATTTTATAAGGGGATATAATATTTTATGAGTTGATTTTAATTTAATTTACAGGGTGGAACGATAAATTTGTCGCCCTAAAGAAAACAACACTACAGCTTTATTTTAAAACTTTTATAGAAAAAAAATAAATTCAGGTAACTTGATTATGTAGTAGAGCTGACATCTATTCGATGTAGCCGCCTTTAGCCTCAATCACTGTCTGGATACGGGTCTGGAACTGGGAACATGCCTTTTCCACAAGCGTCGGTGGGAGCTCGGTGAATATTCGGTGGATGGTGGTGATCAGGCTAGCTTTCGTTAAGGAGGTCATGTTGGTGATGTTCTCAAAGTATTTCAGCAGGTTCAGGCCAGGGAAGTGAGAATAGGGTACAACGTCATAGCACTCTTTCTGAAGCCAAGGCTTGCTCTCTCATTAGATTTGTGGGCTGGCGCCAAGTCCTGCTGTAAAAGGGTCTATCAGAGTCCACCTGATTGCACCAGGAGGCCACCACACACTTCAGCACATTCAGGTACTTTCGCGTTGATTTTCAAGCCGACTTTGAAGATGTGAGGTGGCATGATGTGGCCCTTACTTGAAACCACACCAAAGACCATAACCATAGCTGGAAACTTTGTTTTCATCACCATGGGCACGTCCTAGTTATTTGTGGCAATGTGGCAATACATTTTGAGAATGTTGGCAATGGTCCTGTTGTCATAACTTGGATTGGGAGAGGACATGAGTTTTACAGCGGCGCATCTCCGATCTTACTTGTTGAACATTGTGTCACTTTCAGACATGATAGAAGGTTACCTATCGCTCTTGGGATTTGTACACAACTGGCCAACTAGATGGTCTGCAACAAAAAAAGAAAACCGGTTTTCATCAAACGGAAATGGAATCATGTAGTCTTTTCTATGACGACAATTTCATCGTTCCACCCTGTACTTCAACAGGGCTCAATGCATGAGGCAGTCCGTCCATCCATCGCAGCCGAAATTGAACTCACTACACGAGTTTGTAGTGTAATTCAAATCTTGTCGGTAGCTGAATACTTGATGCTTCACCAGGGCTATCAAGGGTATTTTTTATCGTGACGCCATCACTAGATGGGTTGCCTACCACGGCTTAAGAGAGTCCCATCTACCGTTGAGAGAAAAGTAGATTGCGCCAGTTTCTCAACCTGCTATTTTACCTAGCGGTACATATAGCACCTCGCTTTCCCAAATGGTCACCCATCTGATACTGGCATGGCTCAATGTTGCTTAATTTCGTCGGTGATCTGGCAAGAATCGGTGTGTCAATGTGATTATGCTGTATGTGTGTGTTTGTGTATATATATATGTGTGTGTGTGTGTGTGTGTGTGTGTAGTCTTCGTTAAGAAATGCATCTAGGAGAAGGAAAATCTGATTTAAAAACCTGCTGTCTACTGTATACTCTGTCCTGTAGCAGTCATCTGCATTGACGAAGGTTAGCAGTAATACCAAAAAGTGTGGTTGGTTCTACACAAAGCCTTAACCATTATAAACGAATCAGCAGTGTTGATTTCCAAGCAACTTAATTGTTGTAGCGGAACCTCATTATATATATATATATATATATATATATATATATATATCCACCATAATGCATTTCAGTTTCTTCGTAAGTTAGTCAATATTATTATTATAGTCGGAAAAAAAAAATTACTTTGTGACCTTTCGAAATTTGAAAGATTTTGAAACCTTTAAACTGTCGAATAGAAAGTCATTTAAATGTGCTTTAAATTCCTTAGCAAATCCTCATGCATTTAAAGTTTTGGAAGCTATTCATATCCAACGATTTTATGAAAAACGATTAGAACAACATTAACTTCCAACCCAATTATAGTTTTATAACAAGTTGATTTAATTAAGAACTTAATGACCAAACGATATCGCAATAAGCAAAACAACCATTCGATTAAAAATAAATAAAAATGGCAGAATTTGTAGTGCTTGAATCACTCGTCTCCTCAGTTTGAGTGTTAGGATTGTTTTAATAATCAAAAGAATATAACTAGTGCTACCGGATCGGCCTGTCTGAAGATACCGGGTCCCTAGCCTAAAATGCACCAAACATGGTTTTATTTCTTTTTTTCCTTCCCTTCAATCATTTTCTTCAAAGCTAAAAACAAAAACAATTTTTTCTACAAAACAATTTTCTTATAAGGTGCAGCAAACTAAGTAGTATGGTAGCCGTTCGATGTGCAAGGAGGTATTAATTAATAGGGATCAATCACTACAATATCATATTTACACTGAAAGTTTTATTGGAAACTACTTGGCTGATTTGGCCGAAATTTTTCCGGCCTTTCTTATGGCAAGCTCTAGTGAACCAAGTATTATGGTATCCGTTTGAAGCGTGGTTACGGATAAATAGGAATTAGTATTTAATGTAAAAATGAGCACAAATATTCGAGCATTATATTGGATCAGACCAAAAAAGAATTGATATTGAAATGGGTATCAATATATATATATATGTACAGGGTGTCATAAAGTTCGTGTACACTTTAAAAAAGTTATAACTTTATTTAAATTTGCGATAGAAATAATCGGTAAAAAATGTTAGAAAGATGAAAGATAGAGTGTTTCAACAAGATAGAGCTCCGTGTCACTTTGCTCGGCGTGTTAGACAGTTTCTAAATCAGGAATTTCCTAACAGATGGATCGGAAGGGGTGGACCATTTCATTAGCCTCCACGTTCGCCAGATTTGACTCCATTAGATTTTTTTTATGGGGACATGTGAAAACAATTGTGTATGCAACCAAACCTAGTTCATTGGAAGATTTGAAAGCTAGAATAACTAATGTGATTTCAGGCATTACTATAAATCATTTGGCAAATGTTTTCGTGAACTGCAAACTCTTATTACCCTTTGTATTGCTAATGATGGAGGGCATGTGGAAAGTTTAATAACATTTCAATAAATGATTAAAAAATATAAATTTACTTCTTTCAAATCCATTTTACAGATTATTTCTATTGCAAATGCAAATAAAGTTATAATTTTTTTAAGGTGCACACGGACTTTATGGACACCCTGTTATATGATGGACTCTCCTGTCGATTTCGACGTATGAGGTGTCGATTTCGACGTATGAGGTTTCGCAACAACAGCTAAGTTGCTCGGAAATCAACACAGATGATTTGTTTATAGTGGTGAAGGCTTTGTGTAGAACCAACCACACTTCTTGGTATTACTGCTAACCTTTGTCGGTGCAGATGACTGAAACAGGACAGAATATACAGTATACAGCAGGTTTTTAAATCAGTTTCCTTCTAGATGCACGTCCTAACGAAGACTATATAAGGAATGAATGTATACATCAGCAGGCTGCCCGGCGTTGCCCAGGGAATTTTTGCTCCCACATACGTGACATCATACATGACGTCATCAGCTATGACATCATACATAGATGCTATGACGTCATTGTGAACAAACAGACAAATACGGGAATACAGATTTATTTTAATAGATATAGGAGCAGTGCAATGTGGACAACAGTTTTGTATTGTGGATTAAGTCACTAGGGGAAGGCATGTGAAGCTTCCTACCAGTGCACTGCGGTGGGTCCCCAACTAGAGCAGGCAGTCAATCGATTTGCTTAAAAATGGGCGATTTCACCAATTTCGATGACAATAAAAAAAATATGAAAGTGTGAAACATTTATTGACCATCATTCCATCCAGGGCAACGTCGGTCTCACTGCTAGTATATATGAAATTTTACAGCCCCCCCCTAGCTTTCTTTGGATAGGATAGTTAACTTTTAAATTCAGAAACACTCCAATTGTATTGCCTAGAAAATTTTATATATTCGATTTAAATTTCATAAACATAGGATACATTTGAAGTTTTTAGGGGCTTATGCATTCATTCTAAGGTCACTTCCATTGTCTTCCCCAGTAATTAGAATAAACTTTTAAACTTATGTAGATTTTCTATGCTTTTTCATTTCTATAGGGAACATACAACCCCAACGACATAGGCAGACATTAAATTATATATATCGTAGAAATACGACAGCTTCTTATCATGGGATCCCGATTTCGAATTTCGCTAGATTCAGCCACTCTGATGAGTCATAGACGACGAAACACGTGTCAGTGGATGATTATATTTTAAAAACAATATGTATGCCGCTCCTCATTTAGGGGGTACCAGATTGGTCAAAGGGAAAATTATTCCCAACTCGCATTTAGGTAAAAATACACTTTCGTCTAAATAATTGAATTCATTCAAAAAGTATCGCTAACTAAAACAAATAAAAACATCTACATAAAAAAATAATACATTTAGTCGTCGTGCGTCCATGCGAGGTAGCCGCGTGGTAGATGTTTAGACTTTTGATCATGGGGTCCCAATATCGAATCTCGCTAGATTCAGTCACTTATATGCCGTAGACGACGAAACACGTGTCAGTGGATAATTATATTTTAAAAATAGAAATACGACAGAAATTACTTTGTTGTTGTCGGGCTGAGGCGTAATTTTGTTGAGTCTTAGGACATATACTCTCCTAGGCTTTACCATCTCTCTGGGATGGGGTTAATTTATTGCATATTCAACCATAAATTTGTCATGAAGCACTCATTCTAAGTCAACGCGCCATAACATTTTCCTCCATTTTTAACGGGCTAAAATAAAGAAAAGAAAAGAAAATCCTCGGAGTTACAACATATAAATCCACTGAATCTGTATTCTATATTCTAAAAAAAAACTGATAATAATATCAGGGAACCTTTTTCTTTCTTTTTTTCTTTTTTAATTTACTTTGAAAGAAGGAAACGTTTAATGCTGACGAGGCAGATTCCTTCTCTCTATAGCAAACCTATAAAACCGTTTTGTTATTTTATATACGCGGTTATGGTGACGCAAACTCACTCGTAGTTCGCCGACGTTGTTTACAATAAAACCTATTTATTTTTACACAGACGTAAGGTAAGTAGGTATATAAAAGGAACACGTGCGTACTTTAAAATACGCACGTGTTTTGGTACTTTAAAAGAGCAAAAAGAAAAAGAGAGAGCGGGGTGAGGTGAGATTATCGTCACGGGGAAACGCTCAAAAAAAAAAAAAAAAAAAAAAAAAAGGAAAAAAAGCCGCGAGGCAGAACGCGTGCACTTTTAGAAGGATTAGGGTGTAAGAAGGAAAACGGAACTCGGAGTTTCAGTATATGCGTTTCGATAAAAGTACTGCACGCCTGTGGAACTCTCTTCCGATTGCCTGCTTTCCAACTGACTACAATCTGATTGTCTTCAAGTCCAATGTAAACAAGTTCTTGATGAACCGTCCTCCTAAGTAATCCAATTTACAAAATTCCCACTACTTATGTTTACTACGCTATAATCACATTGACTAATTGTATACCCATTAACCCTTATCCTCGAGTGGCCTCTGGGCCTTGGTAAGTGGTGATTCCTCTGTGTAAAAAAAAGAAAAAAAAAAAAGAGGGGGGGGCGTTTAGCAACTATTCTGTACCAAACCAAAGATACCGGAAAAATTCACTTAAACTTGAAAATCCCATTGATAAAAAAAAAAAAATTGTCTGCTAAAATGCATAAGTGCAGAAAAATCAATTCTCGCAACAGGACACGTAAAATGACTTTCAAAAAGGGACTCCGTATCGCTTTTATAAAAACAGATAAATAAGGAAAGAGAAATTATATATCTATATATATATATATATATATATTTCATTTACTCACATAAAATTAATATACGAAAGTATAAATTTATGCGTAGACTTTAAGTATTTACTTCAACAGTGCTCTCTCTCTCTCTCTCTCTCTATATATATATATATATATATATATATATATATATATATATATATATATATATATACTAGCAAAAGTACCCGCGTTAAACTTTGTGACACATTTCCATTCTATGGAGGTCAGGCGCGAACGAACACTCCATAATTTTATTATACCATATTTCTTCAAACTGAAACATAATTATCAGAGTATACTAACGCAGATAGATATGAAAAGTCTTTATTAAAGTTTGTTCCTATTTCCATTCTATGGAGGCCAGGCGCGAACGCAGACCCCACAATTTTATTATACCATCCCTATTTAAGTTAAAACATACTTATCAAAGTATTCTTATGTACATCTATATAAAAAAACATTTGTAAACGTTTTTTTTTTAATCTTTAACTTTTTTTATTTCCCTACTTTGTGGACCAGGCGCGTACGCAGACCCCACAATTTTAATGAATCATCATTATGCCAGATCAAACATACCCATTCCTGTGTCTCGATACATCTTCTATCATATGTGATCAGTTTTCTATAATAGTCAACCATATAGGGGCCTATTCGTGACCAGACACACACAGACGTTCAGCTTTATATATATATATATATATATATATATATATATATATATATATATGAACAAATGATTAATAAAACATGTTAAAAGACATCTTGAAAAAGAGTTAAAACATATTTAATTTTAAAAAAGGAAGCACAAGTGGATAGTCCTTAATCCGCGGAGTTTCGAAGAAATACTCTCCTTCTCATCAGAGGGCAGGAATTAGCAAAATGCGGGATCGGATTTTGCATATAAAAGTATTTAATTAAACTACAAATAAGTCACAGATCTTACTTGGTTAAAAAAAAAAAAGGTGAGGTAAGGGGAATAGGAGGTAAAAGAAAAATGATAAAAAGATTTCACATGAATGGATAGTCCGGTGAAGGGTAAAAAATCCAAGAATGGTAAAATCCAAATATATTATATATATATATATATATATATATATATATATATATATATATATATATATATATATATATATATATGTAGCGCGTGTCAGGAGGTGATGAAAAGAATCCAATTAAGTGCTCTATCGTGGATGTTTTTCAATGCCGCTGATGAATTTACGCTGACTCTTTCCAACCTCTTATGGTTGATTCGGCGTAATGAGACCAATGGTACGACCTTGAAATATGTATATATAGTGTTGTAATAAATATTGTGTAATGCACTTTCGTAAATAATTGAATCCATTCAAAACATATCGCTAAAACAAAAACATATATGTTTTTTTGTTTTAGCGATATATTTTGAATAGATTCAATTATTTACGAAAGTGCATTTTTACCTAAATGCGAGACGGGAATAATTTTCCCTTTAACCAATTTGGTACTCCCACATGAGGAGCGGTATATATATTATTTTAAAAATATAATTATCCACTGACACGTGTTTCGTCGTCTACGACTCATTAGTGGCTGAATCTCGCTAGATTCAGATTCAGCCACTCTGATGAGTCGTAGACGACGAAACACACGTCAGTGGATAATTATATTTTAAAAATATACATAACAAACAAACGCATTACAATTAAATTCTTGATACCTTACAAAAGTACTTCTGAATAATACGGACCGTGCTGAAATAACATTTAGAAAACCATTCTTAACATGAAGGTGAGATTTTTTTTCTAACTCCTTTTCGCCTCAATCAAGGCACATTGCCACTTGGACGTAAGAGGCCATAATTTGGGATCATGATTAACAGGAGATTATGAGGAGTTGAGTAACGAGATGTCTGTTTACAGTACATTTTAAATTCTGGTTAATATAATCGGGGAAGCAGTAAACAAGGAGGGAGTTTGTACGTCGACAGAGAACAAGTGCGACGGAGTTCATCAGAGCACATCCTATTAAAGTACTTGTAAAACAGGCACAAGGATGCAATACTGCAGCGATGAGACAGAGGTTGAAGCTTGACAGATAGTGTGGGACATTAGACTTTTTTTTTAGACCCTCTCTAAGAAAGAGAGGCAAATGGTAGATGAAGCAGCTCGGATGTGGCAACAATGCTATATGCATAGGTGAATTGTGGTTTTGTAAAAAATATAGGAATTTGTGGTGTTAATCATTTTCTAGCACGATAGAGGGAGCCCACCTTCTTTGTAGTAGTCTTGGCAATTACTTCAATTTATTCCAATTCACGTTGTTTGTCAGTGTTCAGCTGGAAAATTTGAGGGTTTTAACTATTCAATACTTTCATCTAACAATTTAATCAACAAAAAGATAATGTAAAATTTGAATTTATAGCTTGAAAATCATATCCTTAAAAAATATCTTAAAAATAGCACGGTCCGAATTCTGCATAAGTATGACTCTACATGCGAGGGAATTTCAGTACTTCCGGCATCAATTCCGAGTTTCACCGAAAACTTCCGACCGTTGA
>NC_136525.1:37757956-37815456 GCF_053919585.1 Euprymna scolopes
TTGAGCTCTCATACCCGGATTTCCTCCAGGAATTATTCCATTATAACACTAATATATATATATATATATATATATATATATATATATATATATATACTCAAAATATTTATTTATTTTGTTTTATAGGATCAAAGTGCTTTTAACCATCAGAGTTTCATGTTATTCCCGTAACAGATTCTGTTCAATTCATAGATGGGAACCTAATAGGTACTACTTCGATAGCACGATTCCCGGGTTTAATCAGACTCGCAGGCCGCAGCAGTATCAGATAAAAATTCTTATACTTAATTATATTTTTTGCATCTAATAATAAATAAAATGTTTCTGTTTCACCGTTTGGAATTTGTTTTTAGCATTATAAAAAATACATATTACTTTATTAAAATAAATATATTAATACCGAAGTATCTTTAACGCACGCACATGTTGGCACGATTTCCAGATTATAAATTATTCGATCGGGAGATCCTATTTATTAAAAAGGAGTGTATAAGGCGATAACATACTACGAACATTAAATTGATATATAGATACTACGAACATGAAATTATCGTATGTTTATCACCTATCCTACTTTTAATAAATAGGATCTCCCGATCACCGAAAAAGCAATGTAAAAAAATAAATAAATAAAAATAATTAATAAATAAAATAAAACATGATGTCGCTTTTGTGCCGTACGTGAAACTAAGATATACTTTCTTGATCTTCTGGCTAGGATCCAAGGGTAGTATCTGTTCTGTCTAAAGATTGCATAATTATATTGTGGGGGTTCCGTTCACGCCGGGCGTCCATACAATGGAAATATGTCACAGACTCTTATAAGGATATTGGAGACAGACTGTAATAACCAGATATATTCTAACACTACATTAACCAGATTACTTAGATAAATATTTTTACAGTTTTAACCAAAGGTTTACAACAATTTTGGCCAAGATCAAAGTGTAATATCTGTTCTTCAGATGCGGCACTTCCATTTCTCGTTCTCTTTCAGTGGAGAAGAAATCCTTCACGACTGAGACAATTTTTTATTTTTGTACGTTTTCTCCACGTTAAAAAACGACCCTGGCGTCTAACTCTGTCCCGTGGGGAGGCATTGTAAATAGGTACAACAATTATCGTGGGGTCTCCATTTACGTTGAACGCCCACAGAATGCACAATATATTGCATATGAAATATGCTGCTGTGGAATTTCAACAAGTCCCGCTAGTATTTAATGATTTATTTATTTACTTTTAAAATCAAATAATTTTTTATATGACAATGTTTGCTGCGGACTTCGAGCCGCTCGTTCTTCTAATTCACCAAATGTCCGCTTCGGCGCTTGGCTGGAAAAATTTTGTTTACAAATTTCTTCTTAAACTTTATAATGATTAAAAATCATATCTTTCGTTATTTATTTTATTCTAGGATAGACGCCATTTTGAATAATTTGTTTGTTTCGTGTGTGTGTGTGTGTGTGTGTGTGTGTGTGTGTGTGTGTGTGTGTGTGTGTGTGTGTGTGTGTGATTTGTATTAATCGGATTACTGTTCTCATCTTGGATGTTATTCTGAGAACATTTCGGCCGATATATCCTCCGGCCTCTATGTTAAACGTGTTAAACTCCTAGAATCTTGTTGATGTACAGAAGAGTTTATTTCACGACTA
Organism: Euprymna scolopes; assembly: GCF_053919585.1. Lineage (NCBI taxonomy): Eukaryota > Metazoa > Mollusca > Cephalopoda > Sepiida > Sepiolidae > Euprymna > Euprymna scolopes. The sequence continues at coordinate 37,759,609 of NC_136525.1, forward strand.
AACAATTCGGCGCTTCTACACGAGATTTCATAGTCGATAAATGGAGTTCTCAGATAAAAAAAAAAAAAAAAATGGTTTCTACTGATTTTTTTGTCAATTTTAATAAATTGCAATAGTAGCTTCCAAATTATGCAATCGGAATTACCTAAATATTACCGAATTATTAAAAAAAAAAAAAACATCTTTAATCGTGGTAGCAGGCGAAAAACTGCCGCCATCTTTTTTAAATCGAAACGGAAAATTACCTCCCTTTTGAACTATCCTGTGTTTTGCAATCATTTTCATCAAATTCTATTTTTTATTTTCTTTAATGAATACTTTTCTACCTTATCGATTTTTGTAATTTTTGGATATAATCATCTTAAAAATACAAAGAATACGTAGATACCATTGTTTTCATGCGAAATTCAGTTTTACGATTTCCGAAATTTCGTCCCAATAGTGTAGAAGCGCCAAGAATTCTTTCAAGAAAAAAAAAAAAAAAAAAAAAGAGAGAGAAACAAAATGGCGACGACTAACTGAAATTGGCGGGAAACTATACAAAGAACATTAACATTATCCGAATCTTCAACGATGCACAATATAATGGCGGTAATTAAATTTCATTTTATGCTTAATTAAATGAGAGAATAAATTTGTATGTAGTTCAAACTAATTAGCTTTTAAGTTTTAATATTTACATCATACACTCCCCCCTCCATTAATTTAACGTTTTATTCACGGCTGATATAAATGGAACCCTTTTAATAGTCTGAATTTTCCCACAGTTAAATAAGTGTATACTAGTATTGGAACGATTAACCGGAATCGGGAATCAGAAAAATAAACTAATTCTTCTACTGCTGATAGTAAATAATAAAATAATGCATATTTATTAATTTTAAACTACCAGAAAAACTAAAATCTATAGATCATCCCCGACAAATGTATTTTTCGCATGAGAAAATATCTGCACATTTGACATGTGTTTTTACAGTAACCGTGTAAAATAGTTTTATACTTAAATACTAGCGAGAGGAGGTGCCCGGCTTTGCCCGGGCGTAAAATACGCTTAAATATGATATTTAGATTTGCCCAAATATTGTATATATTAGTATAGAGTTCTGATTTCAAAAGTAAAAATATATATATATTTGGGTGCCATTAGCTAGAATCAAAACCGAAAGCAAAACTGCAGAATGCAAAGCTGGTGACGTTACTAACGTGACACGCATATGAACTGATTAAAAATTTTAAATAAATTTTAAATGAATATACAAAATATATAACGATTTTTTTTTTTTTTTTCAATTTTGACTCCTTAAAAATTATTTTAACCGGCTAAACACCCATGAAAGAACAGTCCATAAAAAAATCCAATCATTTGAGGCCCCTAGCGCCGCTCTGTGACGGAGGAGAATTAGTAATTGTATCAGGATCGGGAATAATACTGGAATCATCTCATCACTAATGTATACATGTTCGAAGTTTGCGATATGTTTATCTAGTTATGTTTTCCCAACTGCAATGATAAGCAGAAGGTCAAGTGTAATGTTAACAAACATCTTTCTACTCATCTCCCTTCATAATGACCCCGCTAATTAAGTCCTTAATAGTAGCCCCCTGCTTCAAAGTGGCACTGTGCCTTGTTTGGGGTGAAAATTGAATTTAAAAAAAAAAAAAAAAAAAAAAGTTAGTTTTTGAAGGATTCTTATTGTCAGGAGATGTATTGTAAGCAGGTTGAAAAGACATTTTTTTTTTTTTACTCCGTAATGAGCTTTGGAAGATTGTCGGTGAAAAACAAAACACAATCGCCAACAGATAAGCGTTTTATTATTTCTAGTCGCCACTTTGGAAAACCACTCACAAATGCGACTATTTCACTCGCAACGTAAAGCCCTGATTATATTATTAAAATCATAGAGTTATAAGTATAATCTATTTTTTTTATTAAATCATATCTTAATAAGAATAATAATAATATAAATAAAATGAACTCATTTTTTCCCGTCGGATTTTGACATTAATAGGATTAAAAATCAAGATATTTCATGCAAATATAATATGCACAAACGGCAGAACAATATCTGAGGTGTGTTATAGGCTTATTATTTCTCAAATTCCTCGATAATCTTAGATTTCTATACTTTTTCTGCTGAGAAGTCACGGCCAAAATCGGTTAAGATCAATGGAAGTGGTAAAATATTTTCTCTCTAATAAATTCCTCCTCCCCCTGCCACCACTTAACACCGTTTGGGGATCGTTCACAAGGAACAGTTGAGAAGAGAACACCGGTTTGGCTTCGTAGTTCTTTCATGTGAAGTTATTTAAAATCAGTAAACTAAGCTGCAGTGCTCTGTGGCGTAGTGGTTAGCGTGCTGGACAATTCACATTATATTTTCACGTTCGCGCCGATCTACCGTAGTCGTTTTTTTTTTGGTTTTTTTTTCCCCTAAACAACTGGAATGGACTTTTCTTGGTGGCCGAACTGTTAACGTTGCAGATGCTTTTTTTTTGTTTGTTTTTTTTCACACTTTATTTTCCTACTTTTACTCATGACTCCGTCCTTCCTACTTACCTACCATAACATTTTTTACCCCCCCCGTCCCGGAAACAAACACTCGGGCAACGCCGGGTACCCCCGCTAGTATCTTAATAAAGAGATGCTGGATATACGGATTAGAGTATTAATCGGAGACAAACAAAAATGAAAAAAAAAAAATCATAATATTTATTAATTCACCAATGTACAAAAACAAGGAATTGAACGAAAGATTAGGCTTTTTCTATAATTAAAAAAAAAGAGCAGGCTCCTTCAGTCTGTGACAGACTATGGATACCCACGAAGTGAAATTTTTGTGGCAGAAGGCATGCAATCTCCAACCACACCTCTCCTCAGTCGACATTGTTTAATACCATTGGCAAGTGAAGTACAGGACGATTGGAAACAAATGCCGAGATAAGCGGAGAGCACATACAGCGCCTAGAATTCCCAAATGGTCACCCATCTGGTACTAACCAGGCTCAACGTTGCTTAACTTCGGTGATCTGACGAGAACCAGTGTGCCAATGCGATTATGCCGTATATAGGCTTTTTCTATGGACTTTGTTTTGGGGCTTTTCTTTTGTGAATGAATAAATAATTTTCTTTTTTTTTTTTTTTCATCATTTTATCTTCTCATACATATATTCATACAAATACGTATAAAAGCGACACTGCCATAACGATGTTTCGATAAATAGCGATCAAAACATGATCTCATAGGGCCAAGAAAACAAGTCTGTCCTTCAGTTGTACACATTGAAAAAGAAGATGAAAAACACACACATATGGCTACGAAAGAGTTCGCGAGTACTGTAAATTCAGGGAGACGTGTTGTCACTCAGACTGCAGGGAACACCTTCGGTGATTATCAGTGAGAACAAATAATACTATACAAGAAAACTGATTTATTATTTCTTACTAACAAGGGGGCGTCCAGACTTGCCAGTCATAAAACACGCGTAAATATATTTTAATTCATATAAATTTCGGGTTTATTATTACAGAACCAATTTTCTATTGATTATTATATTGTACCTAATATACGCTTAAATATGATATTTGAATTTGCCCAAATATTGTATGGTATCAAAAGTTGGGAGCCAGCTAGAATCGAAACCAAAACATTTAGTGCTTCAGCTGCGCCTCCTGTCGACGAAGCTATCGAGAGAGAAGAAAAAAAGATGTTTGTACACACAGATTCGAAAAAGTTGTCAAAAAACAAATATATAACAAATAAACGTTATCAAAGGCAAGATACGTTACTTTTCTATCAAACTGGATAATTTTTTTCGAGTTGAATAAACATTTTACATTAAATAAAAATTTAATGTAAAATGTTTATTCAACTCGAAAAACAGTGTTTACCGATGTATTAGAAAAATACAAATGGCGGCGAACTTTGTGTTGAACACGTTAAGTTTAGGAAAAATTATACAAAATACTGTTAAAACCCCACCGAATATATGTCAGCTTATGCCACGCCCACGGTAACATATATTGAGTGAGTTCCTAACAGTATCTTGCATAGTTTTTTAGTTTTGACTAATTTTCCCAAACTTAAAGTGTTCAACACAAAGTCCGCCACCATTTGTATTTTTCAAATACATCGGTAAACACTGTTTTTCGAGCCGAATAGACATTTTACATTAAATAAAAACACAAAAAAATTAGCCAGTTTGGTACAAAAGTAACTTACCTTGCCTTTGATAACATTTATTTGTTATACATTTGTTTTTTTGACAACTTTGTCGAATCTATGTCTATAGAAAAACAAACCCTAAGAAAGATTTTTAATATTAAACGATTTGAAAAAATGAATTGAATTTGGGCATGCGCAGTAAGAAGTAAAAATATGTCGGCAAGTTGAAATGAACATTTTGCATTTCAACTTGCCGACATATTCCTGCATACATTACTCATTCATCCAAACAAAGATTTTACTCGTTATAAACCAACCTTGGTGTATGATTACTAGTTCTGTTTAATTTCAGTGTTATGTGACCAGTAGTTTAGGAGTTTATCGGTTAAATATTTACAGACAGACACGAACACACATACATATGCTCTTATTTATATATAGAATATTATCTAAGCATAATATCTTAAAACAGGGGTCTCCAAACTACGAGCTGCGTGCCAAATCCGACCCGACAAAATCTTTAATACTGCCTGCGGAGCTCTTATTGAAAACGTAAAAATATTTAAGAAATCTTTTTTTAATAGAAATGTGTAAAAATAGTATGGTTGTTTTTCTTCTTGTTCAGAAAATGATTATGAAAAAAAAAAACAAAAAAAAACCCCTGAAGTTTTGGAGAACCAGTTTCAGTCAAAAGCAAAGCTAATGAGCGAAATAGTATAAAAATATATTCCAGTCATTGGGGGAGGGGGTCTAAAAAGTCAGCTTTCACAGGTCATCAAAGATCTCTCCTTGAATATAAATATATATATATATATATATATATATATATATATATATATATATATATATATATATATACACACTCTTATTAAAACATTTAAATTCTCTATTAAAATAACTTTTTTAAATCTCTCTCTCTCTCTCTCTCTATATATATATATATATATATATATGTTGTGTGTTACACATTTTAACCCGTTAAAAACGGGCCAAAGTTATAGCGTTGGCATAGGATAAGTGCTTTTTATGCTGAATTAATGGATTTAAAATATGGTTAAATGTGAGCCTATTTTCCCATTACATACAAGTCCTTACTAATATCTAACGGTGCACCGCACGGATACCATAATACTTAATTCGCTGCACCTTATGATTACAAGATCCAAACAAGATTTCAGAATGGCCGGCTCAATAGTTTCTAAAAAAAAAAAAAAAAAAAAAAAAACAACTGCTAAGTAAATGTGGTATTATGGCGATAAAAACCTAAGAAAAAGAATTGGATTTTTTTTTTTTACAAAATTGAAAAAAAAAAAATGGAGTTTGTGTTGGATTTCATTTTTTTTTTTTTTTTTTGTTCCATTTTATTGCGTTCATTTCGTATTTTGGTGTTTTCACATTACGTATTTTTCATTCGACTTCAGCTGAATTAGTACAGGTGCTTGTATTTCGTTTTATGTTTGTTTGTTAAATGGTCTCGACTATTGGGTGGGTTGGATGTGTGTCCCAAACTTATTAGTATAAAGTAGAGTGTTTTTATGCTAGACGGGGCAGATTACTATAATTGCCGAGGACTTTGCGTATTATTTCAAAACCACTTAAAATAAATAAACTATAAATCATAATTAAAATACAATAAAAAAAAAAAAATAGAAAAAACGTAGCGAGGGTTTTCAGTTGAAATGCTAAAAAGATGGCGAAGTACTTAATTTGAAGAAAAAGATGAAGAGGGGGGGGAGAAATAGAAGAAACACTAGAATATGAATAAAAGAAAATGGAAGAAAAAAAAAAGAAATAGTTTTCTAAAAAATAAATAAATAAATGAATGAAAAAGAAAGGGAAATATAAAGGAAAAAGAAAAGGAATATTTGGAAAACACAAATGGAAAACAAGAGAAAAGGGGAAGGGAGAAAAACAGAAAAGAGAAAACAGAAAAGGGAGGAAAACAGAAAGGGGAGAAAAACAGAAAAAGAGGGGAAAACCAAAAAAAAAAATTAGGAAAAAAGAGGGGGAAAACAGAAAACAAAAAGGGGGGGGTGAAGAAAAAGGAGGGAAAAGAAAAAGAGGGAAACAGAAAAGAGGGAAAAACAGAAAAAAAGAGGAAAACAGAAAAAAAGAGGAACACAGAAAAAAAGAGGAACACAGAAAAAAATGAGGGAACACAGAAAAAAATGAGGGAACACAGAAAAGGGGAAACACGGAAAAGGGGGAACACGGAAAAAAAAAAAGAGGGAACACGGAAAAAAAAAGAGGGAACACGGAAAAAAAAGAGGGAACACGGAAAAAAAAGAGGGAACACGGAAAAAAAAGAGGGAACACGGAAAAGAAAAGAGGAAAACAGAAAAAAAAGAGGGAACACGGAAAAGAGGAAAACAGAAAAAAAAAGAGGGAACACGGAAAAGAGGAAAATAGAAAAAGGGGGAAACAGTAAAGGAAAATGAAAAAAGTAAAGTAAAAAAAAAAAAAGGAAAACGGAAAAAAAAAAAAACGAAACCAACGAGAACAAGGATTAAAATGCCGAAAAGTAAAAAACAGCATTAAAAATACCATTATTATTATTATCATTATTATTAAATCCTTCAGGATGCATTTCGTTTTCTAAGTCACCACAAGGAGGCATGTGAAGCTTTTTTCCTCGGTACACCACGGTGGGTCGCCAACTAAAGTAGAAAATTAATCAATTCGATTAAAAAAAAAATGGTCGATTTCGATAACACTAAAAGCATAGGAGGGTGGAAAATTGATTGATTCTCATTCAATCCCGGACAACGTCTGATCTCCCTGCAAGTGATGCTGTAGGTGTATCAGAATTTTTTGTAGGAATTTTTGACACCCCTAACACGAAACTGCGAATAAAATATAAAAAAACTCGTAATTTCTCTTTTAAAAGTGGGTTGTTTATTTTCTTTATGGATTATACTTCCAAAAAAAAAAAACTATTAAAAAGTTGTATAAAAAGTAATAGAAATATTTTTTTTTTTTTTTTAAACAGTAATGAAATTAATTGAATTTTACGAGTTCAGAATTTTTCCATTTTTAAACTTTAAAAATCTATCAAAATTTTTCTTTTTTTTTAGTTTATTATATTCAAAACATCACATCAAAACACTAGGGTCTTTGGCCTTTTTTTCTCCGTTCTACAACATATGTTCTAGATGGCCTCCATTTAGCTTTTTTTGTTTTGGTCACCCTGTATATATATACATAGCCATGGTCGAAATTATTGAGCACTTATAAAAAAAAAAACAGCTAATAGTTTAAACCTTCGCATTTAAAGGTGAAAAATTATATAGTGAACAGTTGAGAGCAAATGTAAAATATTTAACAGTAGATTTTTTTTTTGTTTTTGTTTTTTTGTTTTTTGCTTTAAAAGCCTTTCAAGAGTTTTAGCTGTGTTTCATACTAAATTCATTCCAACATTCGAAATGAGTCATTGTCATATTAAAAGTTGTTTCTTATTTTTCTTTTTCAGATTATATTTGATTCCTTGCAGATAGAAAAGTTCTTCAGAGGTTGCTGCTGACAAAAACATATCAGATTGAACAGTGAGACGAAGGTTTATTAAAACGGGATTAAAAGTGTTCAAAGGAAGGAGCCATACTTGTTTCAGGCCAACAAGAAAAAAAAACAAAAACGACTGGAATTTGCAAACAAAAATTGGACACCGGATGATTGTTTGGTCCGACGAAAGTAACTTTGAGGTAAGTTAACAGCTTCTATTTTCTAAACTTTGAAAGGAACAACTGAAATTTTTACGTGAGTAAACATAACATCTATTCAAAAATTGTAGCAAATTCTCATTATTTTCATCAGATTTTTGGCACCCCTGGAGCGGTTCATGTTCACCGTAGGGAAGAAGAGGCATTTCATCCTGATTGTGTGGTCTCAACTGTCAAATTTGAAGAAGGAAGCGTTATGGTTTGGGGCTGCATGGCTTCTTCAGGCACTGGACTGTTGTACACACGTGAGTGCAGAATGAACTCTACAATTTATATTAACATGGTGGACCAGGTTTACCAAACCTTTTTTGACTAAAATATTTAATAACATTCCAAGTGATGTAATCTTCCAACAAGACAATGCCCCATGTTATACGTCAAAAGTTTCAATGGGTTGGTTTGAGAAAAAAGGATTACAGTGATGAAGTGACCCTCTCAATCCCAGAACTAAATCCTATTGAAACTGTAGTTTAGGGAAAAGAGTGAGAATGCACAAATGTTCATAAAAAAAAAAATTAGAGGCCAAACTTCATGAAGAGTAGCAAAAAAATACATCCTACCAACAATTTAACCAATAATATGCAAAAATGAATAAAAGCTGTTATAAAGGCAAAAGTAGGACATTCCAAATACTGATTTTTGTTAAAATAAATTTTTTAATGTTTACTCAACTATTCTAACTTTTCAATATATAAGTTTGAATCATAATTTCGATTTTTCATTAGTGCTCCATAATTTTGACCATGGAGTAAAGTGTAGTATCTGTTCTGATACTGCACTTCATCTGTTCTTTTTTTCAATCAGTGAAGATGAATTCCTGCCAGACGGAGGAAATTTTTATTTTTGTATCAATCAAAGCTGTCCCTTTTTGCCCAGATTAAAAACCAACCCCGTACCTAACTGTCCTCGTAGAGAGGAAAATATACAGGGAAAAGGCACTGGGTTGTTTTATTTGGTCAATCTATGGTCCCCCCCCCCCTCGCCAAACTTTCACAAGAAATACTCGTCTAGCTGTAAACACTATCAATAATTCCCCCCACTCTTTATCTGTGCCTAAACCTAAACGTAGATTCCATGAACAAAGCTTCTTTCTTAGAACTGCACGCCTGTGGAATTGTCTTCCGTTTTCCTGCTTTCCGGCTGACTACAATATGGTTGTCTTCAAGTCTAACGTAAATAAGTTCTTGATCAGCCGTTCCATATAAGTTATCAAATTTACCAAATTTTCATTACTAATGATTACTATATTGTCCAATTTCTACTGCACACTCTTTAACCCTTATCCTTGAGTGGCCTCTTGGCCTTGATAATGTGGTGATGCCTATGTAAAAAAAAAAAAAAAAAAAAAAAAAATTTGTCTGATTTGACCAAGGTCGGGATGACATTCAATACATGTCAAGTAATTGGGCTATTCCCATAAACGGGCGTTTTCTAACATATAGAATTAGGACAGTTGGATTTATAAGTTAGACCTACACAGCAATTAAGCTGAGAAATTAAATTTAGATTTGTTTTGCTAATATGTCACCAGTTATCAACGCTAAAATAGCCACTAGAAGACTAACGAAATGGATAGATTGTCACTTGTAAAATAAAGAATAGTATGGGTTAGTTGGTTTTGCGACGTTAACTATGTGTTATTTGATGCTGAATAAAGATGTCAAATGGACTTCTATAGGCAAGACAATCTTTATCTATTATATAATGGCAAAATGTGTGTTAGTGTGTGCACATTTTTTGTATGTCCGGCAAAGACTTCACCATTAGATGCAATTTTAACAGTTTTTTTTGTTTTTTTCACAACTAAATGTACTGATGCAATAATTATTACTATGATTTAAATTATTACTAAATGTACTGATGCAATAATTATTACTATGATTTAAATTATTACTAAATGTACTGATGCAATAATTATTACTATGATTTAAATTATTACTAAATGTACTGATGCAATAATTATTACTATGATTTAAATTATTACTAAATGTACTGATGCAATAATTATTACTATGATTTAAAAAAAAAAAAAATTAATGTTAAGAGAAAGTTCCCCAAAAGAGAAAAGTTCCCCTGATCAGTTTCCGGAAGGGGAGTCAGGAGTAACTAAAAGTTTTGTAATACTTGTAAGCATTCGGTACAGAAGTGCCGTGAAATTACTAGTAAGTTAAGAGAGGGCACAATCACATCACAATCGCGTTAACACACTGGTTCTCACCAGATCACCAAAGTTAAGCTATGTTGAGCCTGGCTAGTACCAGATGGGTGACCATTTGGGAAGGCAAGGCGGTGTATGTACCATGAGGTAAAATACCAGGTTTAGAAACTGGTGTGGTCTGCCCTTCTTTCGAGGGTAGATGGGATTCTCTTAAGCTGTGGTAGGCACCCCATCTAGTGATGGCGTCATAATAAAAAGTACCTTTGATATCCCTACCGAAGCATCAAGTGTTCAGCTATGGAAAAGATTGAATGATATTTTCACAACGTTTCAGTTGATGTAACTTCTGATCTTGTATCTTGTCAAACGCGGGAACCTGCCTATCAAACGCGGGAATCTTCCTATCAAACGCAGGAATCTTCCTATCAAACACGGGAATCTTTCTATCAAACTCGGGTTTCTGCATAGAATTAAAATTTGATACATGTCAGGTTGGTCAGGGACATTTTCGTTCACAGGACCCAAATGTAACAATAAAATTCCACATTAAACCTACATTGATCAGCACAAGACAATGGAGACAGATGAGAACTCAGAGTGGATCAGGTACAAGTGGAGTTGCAAGAGGAAGGAACAGATGGCGTAAGTTCAGGAAATGTCTGTCATTACTAACCAGCAGAGCATTACCACTGTCGACCACGGGAAGATTTTCTCAGGCATGTGTACACAGTGTAGAATAGGAGACTTTGATTGCATGGACATGTTGAATGAGAGTTCTTGGGTAGAACAGTTGAGGTAGCAGGCTAAATTAATAGGGGAAAACTAAGCAAAATATAGGAGGAAGTAATAATGATAGACTTGAAAGAAGAGGGACAAATAAATACCTGGTCAGAGATAGGTTAGTTTGGAAGTCAATTTTTTTTTTTAAAGCTGTCCAATGCATGGCAACATGTAAAATAGGAGGTAAATCGATAATGATGATGATGATGACAACACTCACTATGATTAAACAAGATGAAAGGTAAAAATAATGCCGGTAAGAGACATCAAGTAAAACACATTGTAAATTGAAGTAAAATTACTGGTAGGTTGGAAGAGGATAGGCAATTCGTGTGTAAGAATTGCAAGACAATGAAAAAGGATGAGACTTCAGATGTGGAGAAATTATATCTGGATGACAAAGCTATTGAGATTGTCGAGGAATTTTGTTACCTTGATGATAGCATTGGAACACAGGATGGAGCAGGTGCTAATGTGATTGCAAGAGTGGATGAAGTGAAATTTTACCATTACTAAACCCTTCAAAGAAAAGTCTATCGGGCATGTGTATGCAGAGATTATGTATGGAAGTCTAAAACCAAGCTTCTATCTCTACACCATCTATGCTCTGAAGCCAATCTGGCATCAATTGAAATGAATGGCTCTCGTCTTGGGGAGGGTTCATGTTTTGACAAGCTTTTGGGCTTGACCTTTACTCCTGACCTGAAATGGAACATCCATTGCCAAGCTTGCTGGAAAAATGGTGGGATCCTTCTACCGCTCCAGTAAATATCTCACTCCTGATGAAATTCTCTACCTATATAAAAGCCAGGTACCGTCAACGATGGAGTACTGTTGGCACATCTGGGCAGGAGCTGCTAGAAGAAGTTTATCCTGCATTGACAGAGTTTAAAATAGACTTCGTAGTTTAGTGGGGGGGGTGCTCTTTTGTCTTCCCTGTAACCTCTTTCCCACAGAAGAGACGTTGCGAGCCTGTCTCTGCTTTATTGTTATTTTCATGGCAAGTGCTCGGCTGACCTTCAATCTATGGTCCCCCCTCACCAAACTTTCATGAAAAACAATTGTCTAGCCAAAACCACTATCAATAATTTCCCACACTCTTTATCTGTGCCTAAACCTAAATGCAGATTCCATGAACAAAGTTTCTTTCTTAGAACTCTGTGGAACTCTCTTCCAATTGCCTGCTTTCAAACTGACTATAACATGGTCATCTTCAAGTCCAATGTAAACAAGTTCTTGAGGAACCGTTCCCCTAAGTAATCCAATTTAAAAAATCCCCACTACTTATGTTTACTACGCTATAATCACATTGACTAATGTTTACTCATTAGCCCTTATTCTTGAGTAGCCTCTTGGCCTTGATAAGTGGTGATTCCTGTGTAAGAAAAAAAAAAAAAAAAAACTGAAACTTGGCCAGTGAGGGTTGAAGACATGCGTCTCATGGAAAGAAATGATATGAGAATGCTACAGCAGATGTGTAATGTGAATTTGAAGCTTAGTTCTTACGACCGCAATATGAATTGACATGGGAAGAAAAGGCGACTACATCAAGGTTCTGTACGGAGTCCATTGGTTTTTATTTGAGTCTTGGAGACATTAGCTATGGAGATTCGTATGGAATGTCCAGAAGATATGGTGTATGTTGAGAATACAATACATGCTTGACCAACAATACCTTTTATATATAAAGGATGTGTATAGCAGTTTACTTGTTCGGTAGAACCCCAGGATATGTTTTTTTTTTTTTTTTTTTTTCAGGTTATGATGTGGAATACAATGTTTTTCCGGACCCTGGTAATGATATTTGGCGCGCCTTATAGTGTTATTTATGTTATTAGATTATATGCACGTGTATTATATACTGTACTGTATGTTTTAATAATTTTTAATATGTACTGTATAAAATTTTGCTAAGGCCCTGCCATGCGACGATTTCACCTTACGATCTCAACCATAAACGAGTGTGCAATTCTGAATTTTTGAGATGAGATGTGATTTTCTGCATGTTTTTTTTTTTGGTTACTAGGACAATTATTCTCATCTTGGAAGGTCGTAGGTTACAACGACGATCGAAACATTGTGCCAATAGCATCCAAGATGAGAATCATTGTCCGAACAATCCGAATAATCAAAACAGTCCAAACAAGTTTTCTTTTGCTCGGCTTAATTTATACTTTGGTTGATAGAGTGCTCATGATTTGTTCACCTAGCAGACTGAACTTTGAACTAGATAGGATCAGGGAAATATTAATATAATGGTTATCTAGAAAACCTCATTTATGACTATGAACAAAAACGTAAATGTTAAATCCTATAAAATATTTGGGCCTTTAAAATTTCCTGTTTATTTCCTTGCATTTGGTATACACTATGACCTGCGTTTCCTTCTTTACGCAAGGATAGTGTGCCCTACATCTACTACAACACTATTGTTTATAAATTTAAATGTCAGTGTTATGCTGGAAAAAACAATACAAATAAACGAGTGTGTATAACATTATACTTGTTTATATAAACGTTCATGTTTGCACGTCTATTGAGTTCATACAACGTGTATATATTTATGAGTGTCTAGGATCGTCTAGTGTTCTCCGTACGTGTCGATATATTCGCCAATACAGTTCAACGGACATATAACATATGCAACAAAAAGGGACGGATAACAGTTCTCTGGGGAATTACATTAGGCCAATCAGAGAAACATACCTGGTCTATCATTGGTCTCGTTTGATGGAAAAGCTACAAAGATTCATCCCAAACGAATCAACAAATTTCAGATTGTTTTTTCAGCAACTTTATTACAGATGTCTCCCCCATTGGAAAGGTGCATGCTGGTTCTACTTTCTTTACATTTGATAGGTATTAGCCCCCTCTCTCCCTCCAGGTGCAATGAGCCATTATGACCAGTCAGCTCGACTGTCTGTCTCCAAGCTCTAACCACTAACCAACTAAAACTCTATGTAAACAAAAACATCACCCTTTTAATGACGTCATCAACACGTATCACTCATGAACATCGGCTGATACCTGTCACATATACTTATATGCGTATATAAAACCGATTCTCTATTGGACTTAATAGAAAGTAATGATTTCAAAAGTAAAAAAAAAATATGACTTGACTGCCATCAACTAGAATCGAAACTAAAACATTTAGTGTTCCAGCCTAAGCCATTACCTTGGAAGCCATCATCAAACAGACAATAGATAGTTAAGCATAAACCAACTTTAACATATAAATGTATATTTGTGCATGACCCAGACGGATAAGGTCACTTTTCTATATATAAAACAACAGACCACACAAAATTAAACTTTACATCTCAGAGGAGATGCATTTTGAAAATTGAAGACAGACAGACACAGTGAGTTTTGTATATTAGATGTGGACAAAAAATATACGGATGAGAGTATCAAGAAGTTTTGTTACCTCCGTAATGCCATTGGAGCACAGGCTGGAGCAGGTGTTAGTGTGATCCTATTGGATGAAAAATTCAGGGAGATTATTACCCATGTCAACCAAAGGAAGAGTCGGGTTAGAGTTGAGGATATGCGTTGCATGGAGAGTAATGATATGAAAAGGATACGGATGTGCAATATAAGTCTAAAAGACAGGCTTCGATCTGATGACCCCCAGAGGAAGATTAAATCGAAAGGAGTACACAACTGGCTAAAATACCTGACCATTCCCTAGAACCTGGAAACCTTCGTATAGCTTAATTGTCATTAATGTATTTTCATAACTTTCTACATAGTTCTACTCATGTATTGAGCACTGTTGAAAATAATATTAAAAATTGATCCATAAAGTCTTATATCTCTTAATATTTAATGTGAAAATATATATATATATATATATATATATATATATATAATATATACGGCATAATCACGTTGACACACCAGTTCCCGTCATATCACCGAAGTTAAGCAACGTTGAGCCTGGCTAATACCAGATCGGTGACCATTTGGGAATTCTAGGCGCTGTATGTGCTTTCCGCTTATCTCGGCATTGTTTCCAGTCGTCCTGAACCTCCGTTTGCCACTGGTATTCAACAATGTCGAATCAGGAGAGGTGTGGTTGGAGATTGCGCAACTCTTGCCACAAAAATTTCATGCACAGGCACCCTTACCGTGGGTATCCATAGTCTGTCAAGACTGAAGGAAGCCTCTATATATATATATATATATATATATATATATATACACACACATTTTTTTTTTTAAATCAAATATGGAGTCATCAGGAATTCCCTACATGTGCTTTGAATTCACTATTTTCTTTTTTATTTTAGAGTGGATACACTGCACTAAATAAGTGTTTTTTTCTTTTTTTATGCTTTTGCAAATTTTGCCTCAATTATCTTTCTATCAACTTTGTTTTTCAACCAAATCCAAGTTCATTTCAAGAAAATGGAAAAAAAACAAAAAAAAAAAAACTTCCAACTTTTTTCTGAAAAATATACATTTGTCTTTGAAGAGTTGTTTGATGAGATTCCACTATTTAACGAAACATGTGTAAAACATACTTCATAAAAATGTGAATAGAATATTTGGAGTGTATATTAGGTGAGTGAATGTTTATTTAAATGGACATTTGCTGGGATCATTTGTGAGCACCTCTTCCAGATCGGTGGGTTGAACTACTAACTATTAATGCAATGATTGTAGGTTCAATCCTCGGCTAGGGAAAGGTGCTGGTCTAGTTGCACTAATGAATGATGATACAACAAAACAATACTGTGTGTGTGTGTGTGTGTGTGTGTGTGTGTGTGTGTGTGTGTGTGTGTGTGTTAATGATGATTCTATTTCCAACTTTGAAGTTGGTATAAATTCCCTTAAAATTCCATTAAAACCTAAATCATCTCAGAAATGATTGTACACAAAAATTGTTCTTTAGGTTTAATTCTTGGAGCGTATATGAATAATTCTTTAATTTATTTCTAATTTCCATTAAAAATTTAGAGCTAATTGTTAAACCAGATTTTCTTTAATGGAATATGCAAATGAGATAACCTCTTGAATGTGGATTTCTTTTGAATAACTAGTATATATAGAAATCATGCAGGAATAAAGTTATATAAAATTCTGTTTTCAGTATTTAATAGTGATAGGACGATTCCAATATTTTTCCCAATTCCGATACAATTACCGATTCCGATTCTTTATAAATCTCCAATTATTTTACTATAAGATTGTTATTTTCCTGAATTTTCATAAAAAGCACATGTTAAATGTGCAGATATTTTCCTAAACGTCTAAATACGCTTGCGGAGAGTGATCTATCGATTTTAGCTTTACTGGTATTTTAAAATCAGTAAATATTTAATAATTATTACCGGGAATGGAAGATTTTACTTTAAAGAAAATCAAATAAAAAAGACAAAAGAATCGTTTTAGCATCGGAAAATAGGCATCAATTTTTCTGATTCCGATATCCTATTCATCATCCAAATGCTAGTATTTAAATGTACTTTTTAAACAATGTACTTTGTGTATATATTAACTAAATTGTGAACAAACAAACAAACAAACAAACAAACAGACAGACAGGAATACGACTTTATTAAAATACTAGAAGACGTATCCGATGTTACCCGCTATTAAACAAAGTTAAATTCCTTAAAACAAAAAAAATGAAAAAACGAAAAGAAACAGACATGTGCATGCAAATATTATATATATATATATATATATATATATATATATATATATATATATATTTTTAAACAGTTCACTTCCTGTAAGTAAAAAAAAATACTCGAGCCGAGTTTGAAACCAAAACCTAAAGACAGCGAGTCAAGTACGATAGCAATCAGGCCAGCTTGACTCATCTTTAAAACGTATTTTCAACGATTCATGCATGCGTAGTCGTGAAACAGTTGACAAACAGATAAAAATCCGATGACCACCAAGTACCAATTTTTCAATTTTTACCTCTTAGCAGCCCTTTTTCTGGATGGAAACGGATTAAAACGTTTTCCACATGTCTGAATACCCTATATACCAAATTCCAAGTCTGTAGATTAAAATTCGTTGAGTATATAGGTTGAGAAGTGTCACCCACCCCCCCCCCACACACACACATTCTCATATATAAGAAAATGTGTTAAACACTTTGTTTTAAATTCTCCTTTCATCCAAGAGCCCGGACGACACCGATAGTTTTTATTTTTGGTACTTCAATAAATAAAATCGAGCGCGTTGGTTTGTTTACAGAAAGTGTTTTCTTGGCGGGAACTATTATTCTGTGAGAGATGTGGGAGGGGGTTCCTAGCGTTGCTGCTGCTGCTGCTGCTGTCATTGGTTATTGCTATAATAACAGTGTTTTTATATCCAAGTTATAGATTCGTTTGACGCACGTGATCCCAACGTCTAATAATCGATAATGCGGTTCGTCTTAAGGAATTGCCTTTGTTTTCCCCCCAACAAGTGATCGAATGCCGATTATCTCATGAGCGCGTTTAACAGTAATGCTACTAGAAACATTGTATATCGTTAATGACTATCAGGTTTAAGAAAGAAAAAATACTTGGTGATGGCTTCCGGTTTACAAATTGGAATTTGACAATCGCTGTTAATCAAACAAAAACAGTCACCAATCATAGGGATTTGGTCACATCTTTGAAAACATTTCGCAAGGCTAATGTAAAATTCTAGAAAACCAAATGTTCTTTTTTATTAAGTTCCACAAAGACCCGTGTCGCAGTGGTTTGAGTACTTGGAAAAGTCAGTTGTAAAAGAAATGTTCGCCTGAAGGTTGTAGGTTCAATCCTCAGTGTCCTACTTAGGACATCTATCCAGTCATGGCTGATGGAACGAGAGCATGCTACCCCCGTCAAGTAAATACAGTAGAACCCCGGGATACGGCATTTCGAATTAGTAACAAAATGAAGTTCAATCAAATAAGATTATAAATAACACCGTAAGGTGAGGCAATTACCATAACAAGGGGCCGGAAAAACATTGTATTCCACATCGTAACCTGAAAAAAAAAAAAAAAAAAAAAAAAACATATCCTAGGACCACCGTATCCCGGGGTTCTACTGTAAATGGTTCTGTTGGAAATTCCGTCCAGATTCCCGCGTTGACGGTCAGAGGTTACATCGACCGAAACGTTATGAAAATAGAGATAAGAACAGTACTCGAAAAAAAAAAAAATCCTAGTTATATGAATTTTATTAAATGATTAAATCTTTCTGAGATTTCGTTGTAATATACCTTTTTCAAAAAGACAGTTTTTTTTTTTTTTCTTCATTTCTGTCTCTCAAAGGATTTGTTCGATGTTATTGATGATTACATCTATTTACTTGTCTCCCCACAACGGCAGAGTTAGACACAAGGTCGATTTTTAATGTGGAGAAAATCCAGCTCCACAAAAAGGGGCATCCTGGATAGGAATAAAAATAAAAATTGTCTCAGTCACTGACCGAGAATAGACGAGGCGAAATGTAGAATCAGAACAGATACTACACTGATCTTGGCCCATAGGCCAGATTGTTCTGTCTAAAATAGATGTGTGCTTGCATGGTGGTGCAAATTTGATGCTGGCCTTCGGGCTAAGATCCAAGTGTAGTATCTGTTTTGATTCTACACCTGTTAATTTGTCCTTAGTCAATGTAAAGGAAACCCTTCTATACTAAGGCAATTTTTATTTTTGCCTGCAGCCAAAGTGCCCCTTTTGGGGAGCTGGTTTTCTCCTACATTAGAAACTATCTTGTGTTACATATTGCTCTCGTGGGGAAACAATTAAATACCAATAAGTGTTTGGTTACAGGTTTGAAAAGTGTATTTTGTAAGATTTGGAAAATTCTAGAAAACAAAGTACATATTTTATTGAATGACTAAAATCATTTCTCCTTTTTGTTTGGAGACTTTCATCTAACACACACGTTTTAAAGAAGATTTTTTGCATCATTCCGCACCACCATACAAACGCACACATCTATTTAAAACTGACAACCGTTGATAACACTGAACATATTCTATTTTTCCCTCTCCACAAGGGGCTGACTTTTGGGGTTAATACCAATAGCAAAATGGAAGAAAAAGATATGAAACCAGCAATCTTCTTTGAAAAAACGGTGTATTACACCGAAATATGATTTAAAATATTTTGTCACCTTATTTTGTTGTTTAAAATATTAAAATTATTCACCCATTATATATTTCCGTTTCTTTTGGACGGTAGGGGACACACAGAGAAGGTCAATTAATAATTTGTACTGAATTTGTAGTGATGGAACGATTCCGACACAATTATCGTTTCTGTTTTAAATTCCCGATTCCGATTTTTTAAAAATTTAACTAGTTTTTTTTTTTTTTTCTCAGTACTCATAATCTATGTGCCTATATTTCCGCAAACGTAAAATACACTTATGGGATGATATAGTTTAAATTCAATAAATATTTAGCATTTTTATTTATTTATTATTGTTAATGCCAGCAATGGGAAAGTAAGTTTAAAAAAAAAAAAATCATTTTTGGTATCGCAAATTTTTAGATTCTGATATCGATTCTGATAATCCCCAAAATTCTGATTTTACAATTTCTAATTAATAGTCGTAACAATGTTTACATTAAAAAAAAAAAAAAAAAAAAAAAAAAAAAACAAAGAAAATGAAACTGGTTTTTATAAGTCATAATTATTCCTTTATTTAAACTTTTTTCCCAGTTAATAATGAAAACCAAAACTTGTAATATTTGCTTTCCTTCTGAAGAGCGGACGTGATTTATTGAAAAAAGTAGGAGGTGATCCCTGGGAGGAAGAACGAACATATAATACACTGCCCCCCCCCCGCCCATGCAATGTATCGCAATATGATTTCATGAAAATAGATACTACTTTACTTCTCCCACCAAAAAAAAAAAAAAGGTGAAACATGGAAGTATTGTTTCATGACGACAAAACTGATACTACACTATCATCGTTCAAAAAGGAGGGTAAAGTCTGAAGATGGTATAACGAACATACACTGCCCTTTAGAGAAGGTAATACCAAACAGAATTAAGGAGGAGGAGGAGGAGGGACAAGACATGCCTGGGAGAATGATCTTATGACAATAAAAAAAATCTGAAACTAGCTTCACCCTCAAAAGAGATAATGCCTGGGAATATAGTTTTGTAACGATAGATCAGATACTACAAAGAGGAGGAGGTAATACAAGGGAAGAGGTTCTCATGAATTACCTCCCCCTAAAATAATTATACTATCTTTCAATGATCAAGTCAGGGAGGTTGGATAATATCTATTTTGTTGGCATGTATTACCCCCTCCTCGTAGTTGGTCGAAGGGGAGTTAATAAGTTAGTGTCCGTTTTATTGCCAGGAAAGTATATTCCCAGGCATTACCCCTTTTAACGCCAAATTAAGTTTACTACACTAGCATATCTGGACATTAATAGTATAGTTCTGCCTTTAAACAGACATACGGAATCTTTAGACATTAATCCCGGGCTACGCCAGATAGGCATAGCTAGTACAGTAATAAAAACGAGACGGGCATAAAAGAAAAATATTCTAAGATATTTTACACCCGAGCAGCATCGTGTACACCAACTAGTTTATAAGAAATATGAAGACGATACTTTTGATATCTACCCACTATTAACATTATTTTTATAGAAGGTGAATGGCTACCCCCTTGTACAAAGAAAACAGGAGAGACGGAAGCTAACCTCTAAACTTCCGTTACCCCTGGCTGTTATGTCAACAGCCGTAATGCTTACAGAGAAATTAATATTGTTTATAAGATCGTAATTGAGGAATTAACCCCTGTGCCAACAACTGTATCAGACGATTATACCGTCGCAGGGTTCGACATTTTAGTATTGGTACAGCTGAGGGCGAACCCCCTGCGAATAATATATATATATATATATATATATATATATATATATATATATATATATATATATATATAAAGTTTTTTTAATTTTTTTTTCATAATATTAGTTTGTATTCCTGCACGTCACCAATTGAAAACGAATAAAGAAAAGTGATAAGCTTTTTTACTTTTCGTATTCTTTTTTTATATACATTTCCATATATATAAGAAAAAAAAAAAAAAAAAAAAAAATATATATATATATATATATATATATATATATATATAAGAATATAATTTTTATACATTTCCATATATATAAGAAAAAAAAAAAATTGGTATTATAGTAAATTCAAGAGAGTTGATGCAGTGATTGCAGGTGATTAAATGACTTACTGACTAGATGTTTTTTTTTAACGAATGATAAAAAATATTTTTTTGTATAGTTTCAAATGTTAAAAACTTCAAAGACTATATATAACTACTTCATTTACTCACACAAATTTAAAATACGAAAGTATAGATTTATGCATAAACTTTAAGTATTTACTTCAAAAGTGCTCAATACGTAGGTAGAGCTAGTTAGTAATTTATAAAATATATATGGCGATTAAGCTACACTGAATATTCTGCGTTTCATCCACTGTAGGATTCGTCAGGCTTATATATGTATGTATACGCACACACCCACACATACAGAGAGCGTTCAAAAAGTTAGGAACACATTTAATCAAATATTGAATATCTTGAAAACTATAATTATATGTCAGGCACGTTTTTTATCCTTAATAAAAACGTGCCTGTCATAATTATTAATGAATTTAGTTAATTTTAATGTAATGCGCATAAGCCTGACGAATCCTACAGTGGATGAAACGCAGAATATTCAGTGTAGCTTAATCGCCATATATATTTTATAAATTACTATATATATATATATATATATATATATATATATATATATATATATATATATATATATAACACGCTAATAAAAACAAAGAGAAAGGCGAGACCCAAACTTTATGCTGTACTGCCACCAAGGTTGATAGGATATTTTTTATACGCCAAAGTGTGTTAATCTTTGTGCAATATCTTTTCAAAACCTATACCCGAGATTATATATATATATATATATATATATATATATATATATATATATATATATATATATATATATATATATATATATATATAAGCTAAACGTCTGTATGTGTGTCTGGTCACGAATAGGCTTCTATACGGTTGACTATTATAGAAAACTGATTACATATAATGATAGATATATCGAGACACAGGAATGGTATGTTTGATCTGGCATAATGATGATTCATTAAAATTGTGGGGTCTGCGTACGCGCCTGGTCCACAAAGTATGGAAATAAAAAATTTAAAAATTAAAAAAAAAAACGTTTACAAGTGTTTTTGATATAGATGCACATAAGAATACTTTGATAAGTATGTTTTAACTTAAATAGGGATGGTATAATAAAATTGTGGGGTCTGCGTTCGCCCCTGACCTCCATAGAATGGAAATAGGCACAAACTTTAATAAAGACTTTTCATATCTATCTGCGTAAGTATATTTTGATAATTATGTTTCATTTTGAAGAAATGTGGTATTAATAAAATTATGGGGTGTTCGTTCGCGCCTGACCTCCATAGAATGGAAATATGTCACAAAGTTTAACAAGGTTTTTTAATATAGATCCACAGAATATTGTGATAAGTGTTTCGGTGTGAACAGGTATGGTATAATAAATTATGGGGCTTATCTATTTTTGTTTTACTTTCATCATATTTTGTTTTGATTTTGATACCCCCAAATTCGAAGCAATCTCTTTACAACCCTTCCTTTTCATAACCTATCATACTTTCATAAATCAGAGTCCATTTTCTGTAGGCTGTTTTTGAACCCAGTCAACGACGGGTACTTTTGCTAGTGTGTGTGTGTGTGTGTGTGTGTGTGTGTGTGTGTGTGTGTGTGTGTGTGTGTTTTATATCTGCTATTCAGCAAAATACGTATAAAACGTACTCAGTAAAAAAAACACAAACAAAAAGAATAAAAACTCAGTGTGATTAAATATATCTGGCTTGGGAATGTGTGTGTGTGTGTGTGTGTGTGTGTGTGTGTGTGTGTGTGTGTGTGTGTGTGTGTAATGTAAGTGGGAGAGAATCTAGCAGAGAACTCGATTAGAAAAATTTCCAAAATAAGAGCGTGATATTTATTTCTATGCTACAGAAGATCAGAAAAATATCGGTACCGTCGGTTTCAAATCCAGACAAAAACCTATATCTTGTCGCTTATGCGGGCTTTCTTAATAGAGGTTGAAGAGTCCAACATAGGCGGATCCTCTTTGTTTGGATATGAAATTTATTATTTATTTGTTGCAGACTATTATCCTCATCTTTTTTTGTTGTTGTTTCACCAGGTTTCGGCCAACTATTCTTCTGGCCTTCATCAGGTGGTGGCGAAGGACAGACGAATAGTTGGCCGAAACGTCGTGAAACAACAACTAAGAAAGATGAGGATAATAGTCCGAAATAAATAAATTAATAAATAATACTCATCTCAATAATGAATTCCAATTAAAATAGTATATCCTCCAAGATAATTATCCTTGTAATCCTCCTTAATAATTTAAAACATCGTGATGTGCTTTATCTTCGCTTTTAAAACAATATTTTCTTCTTGTTGCAATGAAATTAATTTCATTGAAAATTGTCGTCTGCTGACAGTTGATTGCTGATTGGTTATTTGCATCTTACTTCAGGTTTCGATTAGCAATATTTTTCCCGATTTCGATACAATTAATAAATAACAGATAAATTAATAAATAATACTCATCTCAATGGTGAGTTCCTATTAAATAATAAATGGGAAACTTATATATGTATGTATACGCACACACCCACAAACACAGAGCGTGTTCAAAAAGTTAGGAACACATTTAATTAAATATTGAATATCTTGAAAACTATAATTATATGTCAGGCACGTTTTTTATCCTTAATAAAAACGTGCCTGTCATATAATTATTAATGAATTTAGTTAATTTTAATGTAATTTTACCCGTTAGACAGTTTAATAGTTCAACACATAAGAACTTAAAATGTGCTGAAAACTTTTGGAACACCCTATGTGTGTGTGTGTGTATAAGTGATGGAACGATTCCAATATTTTTCCCTATTCCGATACAATTACCGATTTCGTACTAAATTACAGATTCCGATACAATTACCGATTCCGATTCTTTATAAATCTCTAGATATATAACTATATGTATTTTTTCTCTGCTTACCATAAAAACAGACATGTTAAATATGCAGAACGTAAAAATACACGCGTGGATAACAATCTATCGATTTTAGCTTCAATCGTGGTTTAAAATCAATAAATATTTATTATTTTATAATTATTACCAGCAATGGAAGATTTTGCTTTAAACAAAATCAAATAACAAAAGATAATTAAAAGAATCGTTTTTGGCATCGGAAAATCTGTACAAATTTTTCCGATTCCCACAAAAATTCTGATTAATTGTCCCAACACTAATATATATATCAAATCGGTTTCTCTTTAGTTAACCTCACAGACTAAACTTTTCATCTGTGTCTATTCAGACAGAAACTTATTTTTGGGACCATTTATAAACTCTAAACAACATGCATTCGGAAGTCAGAGAGAGTTGCAACCTTGATTGAAGTGAGTGTTCCTAATGATGGCGGTCTTAACAGAGCTGAAAGAGAGAAACAGACCAAATACCAAGGTCTCATGTATGATATGAAAAGAAACTGGAACCTAAAGGGGATATCGATCATACCAGTTATCATAGGTGCCACAGGACTTATGAAGAAGAACCTGAAGTCCTACCTAACTAATATTCCTGGTGAACCAAGTGCAAAAGAGATCCAGACAATTGCACTTAAGGGAACAGCGAGGATACTAAAAAGAGCTCTCGGTTGGTTTCAATAAAAAAGCGGGGCAATGTTGGAAGCTGGTTTGGTTGCCCCATACCCAGCATTACAATCTTCAAAGGAAGAAAAATAAAAAATAAAAAAACTACCAGAAACTTGGATATTCTATCTTCACCATCTTTTTGGATTCACTAGTTTTTTGGCTCACCAACCACGAGAACACCGTCTTACATGAAACCATTTTTCCTTTTTACCACACTCCATCTGTTTCATTGTTCTAGATTTGATTTTTGCGCTAATATAATCCTTTTAATACTTCGTTTCTTTAAATACTTTACAAGCAAAATTTCTTTATGGATTTTGCTAACTCCCCCCTCTGACGAGAAAGAAAGTATTTCTTTGAAACTCCGTGGATTAAGGACTTTCACCTGTATTTGTGTTTCCTTTCTGAAAAATAAATGGGTGTTAAACTCTTGCTAAAGTGTTTCTCAACATATTTTATTAAACCTATGTACACCTTCTTAGGTTTTGCCTTCTTTTCGAGAAGGGACTACTTCATTGCTAATCGCTTGAGGTGCTACTACTAGGGAATACCAATAGGGCTGCAAAGACATTTTATAAGCTATAGAAAGCTTATTCTAGTGCACTGGCTTCTCAAAACCCACGCCAAACCGTTTGTCTAACTTCCCCTTGGTAAGAAGTAAATTTATATACATATAGATAGATATACACACACACAAGTTAAACGGGGCCGAGAGTAAGAAAATAACAAAATACTAAGGTCTTATGTATGCCGCGAAAAGAAACTGGAATTTTAGGAAGATCATAATTTCAGTAACTATAAGAGCAAAGGGAACAATGAAAACGAATGTCAAAAAACTAACTGACAAATATACTCTGTGAACCAAGTGCAAGAGAGATACAAACAATTGCGCTAAAAGGGGATGTTAGAATCTTATGAGATAGCAGGTGAATGTCTGGCATCTGATAGGATGCAACATCCCCAACAAAAGAAAATTGAATAAAAAAAAAATGCCATTTAGAAGTACGTTTGTACAGTTAGTTTCTTAAATCTAGCAGTTGTTTTGTCAGATTTAAAACGTCAGGCCCCTAAAAACAATGTTTCTGACATAGTGACACTTGAATCAAACTCGACAGAACAAAATTTTAAAAAATTGCGTGTGTGTGTGTGTGTGTGTGTGTGTGTGTATAGAATAGTAAAATAATTCTTCAAGTTCCAAATATCAAATTTCTCAGTTGGTTATTTATTACTTCTCAAAAAAGTATCCATTACAATATTATTTCGTACACATCGTCTGATAACATAACAAGTCTGATATTTAGAACTCAGATAATTATTATACGACACTATATATGCTCTGGAACCCAGTAAAAGGTATTAATTGAGCTTGGACTTTTCAAAATTCATATAAATAAAGATCTTTTTCACCATAAAAAAAACTGTATTTATGAGAAAGATTGTTTAATCAATTACAGTTGTATATACAAACCGAGCACATTTCAAGTAAATAATATTCCTATATATATACGGCATAATCGCGTTGACACATCGGTTCTCGTCGGATCACCGAAGTTAAGCAACGTTGAGCCTGGTTAGTACTAGATGGGTGACCATTTGGGAATTCTAGGCGCTGTATGTTGTGCTCTCCGCTTATCTCGGCATTTGTTTCCAGTCGTCCTGTACAGACAATTCACTTGCCACTGGTATTTAACAATGTCGACTCAGGAGATGTGTGGTTGGAGATTGTGCACCTCCTGCCCAAAAATTTCACGTGCAGGCAACCCTTCGTGGGTATCCATAGTTTGTCAAAGACTGAAGGAGCCCCTCCCCATATATATATATATATATATATATATATATATATATATATATATATATATATATATATATATATATATATATATATATATATATATATATATACTAGCATAAGAGCCCGGCGTTGCCCGGGTATTTGGAGATGTATGTTGAGCAAAAACATAAAATAAAATAAAAAGTTGTCAATTTTTTTTTACTTTGACCCCTTAAAATTTATTATTTTGGGCTCAAATTAAGTTATTAAGTTAGATGCATGGCCAATGAACCTATATCTAAAATTTCAAGTGTTTAGATCGAAAATTGTCGGAGGAGTTTGGAAGAGTTCTCAAAAGGTCAAATCGTTGAACTTTGACCCCTTAATCGCCAAATTTCTGGCCGAAAACCCATCACATCGATTTTACCAAATCTCAGTACCCTGTATATCAAATTTCGAGTCTGTAGACTTAAAATTGACAGAGTTATTGCGTAGGGAAATGTACACACACAGACAGACACTTTCACTTATATGTGTGTGTGTGTGTAAGGAAAAATCCGACTAGTCTCTCTCAGAAAAAGAAAACCTTTGAAATAACGTCAGATTTTCTCAGTTCATTAGTTTTCACCCGTCAATCTTGTAGCAGAACCAATGACATATGTGTTACCCCGGTTAGGAGGGAGGTAGTATGAATTTTCATATATTTTGATGGTTTTAAAGTAGTCAATATAAAAAAAAAAAACCCAAAAAATAAAAAAAAAACTAGAAAGTACCATTTCGAAAAAAAAAAAAAGAAAAATCCGATTTGCATAAAGTTTGGAACCGGACGTATTAAAGACCAATTAAGAAATACCCCCCCCCTAAAAAAAAAAAAGAAAAAACTTCAGATCGTAGACAAACAAAATGACGATCTTTACATGAGCCTAAATGAAATAGGGCCCCTCTTTTTCCTTTTGAGGCCGAGAAGGATTGTTTGGTATTTTGAATGAATAAAAAAATAAAAAATAAACTAGGTTACCTCTGAGGCGTTACCAAAAAAAAAAAAAAAATTGGCTATTTTTTTTATTTACGTTTAACCGACCGGTAAAAGATTTTGAGATTTAATCATAGCCTCTCACTGAATACAATCGTCTGCTATCTTAAAGGGTTAAATTTCGGATCAATTTATATATAAAAATTATTTTCACAATAAAATTGAAAAAAAAAAATCTAATAGTAAATTGATTTTGATAAATGGATTTGAAATATGAAATATAACGAAATACAATCCTTTAACATATGATTAATTAATGTCACAGTCGGCCGCCATATTGGACACGAAACTTCAAATTTACCGCTTTTATTTTATTCAGTTGGTTTGGTATTTTGAATGAATAAAAAAAAAGAAAAGAAATAGGTTACAGCTGAGGCGTTACAAAAAGACACACATACACACTTGGCTCCATTTTTCTCTTTCGTTTAACCGACCAGTACAAGATTTGGAGATTAAATCACAGCCCCGCACTGAATTCAATTTCCCGAAAAATAATGATAAAAAAAAGGGGTAAATACAAATCGAAATGTGTCTGCTGTTTATTGAAACCTTTCTTTGGTACACACACACACACACAACAACAACAAAACAAAAAGACTTTGCTCCTTTTTTTCTTTTTCGTTTAATCGACCCGTACAAGATTTTAAGATTAAATCACAGCCCTGCATTAAATTCAACTTTTCGAAAAATCATGATATCAAACAAACAAACAACTAAAAAAACTTCGCTTCATTTTTTTTTTTTTTTTTTTTTTTTTGTGTAACCAACCGGTACAAGATTTTGAGATTACATCACGACCCGGCACTGAATTCGATTTCCCAAAAAATTATGACACCGGACCCCCCCCAAAAAAAAAAAAGATCGAAAAGTGTTTGTTTATTGAAATCTTTTGTAGTGTATCCGAATTTTTGAAATGAGAACTGACAATTGGCATTGCTGGTTTTGTGACTACGATTTTCATGTTGAGCGTTATTTTCACAACGTACGATAAGGTACACCTGAAGAAGGTCGGAGTTACATCGACCGAAACGTCATAAGAATAAAACTCACGATGAGAACAGTAGTGCAGATAATCCGAATAATACAAAATAATCATCTAAAAAAATTTAGAAACGAAAAAATTTGATTCTCTCTCTAAAGAAGGTCGGAGGTTACATCGTCCGAAATGTTGGGAGAATAACATTCAAGACGAAAACAGAAGACAAAAATCCAAATTATTTTGTACTGTACATATTTATGCATTGAGTTGATGAATGAGTTTCCGCCATTTTTCCCCAATTTCTGAATTCCAATTTTCAAGTATTCTCCCCCCCCCCCGAAAGTATGCATTTTGAAATTATTTTTTAATTTATTTTTAACTCGACAAAAAATGTTGAATTAATTTCAGTTATTCGCATTATTTGGATTCATCCAACTACTGTTCTCAACGTTTCAGTCGACCTTCTTCATGTGTATCTTGTCGAAATGGACGGAATTTCGAACGTAATTTGAGTTATCTTTCTATTTTAATGATCTGAAATTAAGTCAAGACGTTTTTTTTTTTTTTTTTTTTTTTTTTTGCTTTTATCGTCATTTTGTAGTTTATCACCTAAAATGGTCGATGATTGTAACGCCAACTAATTCTTTATATTTCGTTATGTTTCTTTTTATTTCTGATTCAGTTTGTTCAGATTAATCGGAATCGGGAATCGAAACAATCAGAAATTTTAGGGGCATCGGAATCGGAAAAATTTGTACATATTTTCTGATGCCAAAAACGATTCTTTTGGGTTTTTTTATTTGATTTTCTTTAAAGAAAAATCGGTACTCATGCAGAGAGTAATCCGTGCTGAAATAATAAGTCATTCTTAACATGGGGAGGGTGTTTTGTACTTATTCTGTACTTTAACCTTACAATTGAATAAAAAAAAAACATATCAAAACTTTAATTAAACCTGGAAATACGATTTTAAAAAAATAGCGCGGATCACCCTCTGCATTAGCACCGAAAATTCTTCTACTGCTGTTAGTAATAGTAAAATAATGAGTATCTATTGATTTTAAACTATTAGTAAAACTAAAATCGATAGATCACCCCTAACAAGTGTATTTTTACGTTTGAGAAAACATCTGCACATTTAACATGTGTTTTTACGGTAATCGTGAAAAATAACAACTTTATTGTTAAACATTTAGATATTTATAAAGAATCGGAAAAAATATTGGAATCGTCCCATCCCTTTATATATATATATATATATATATATATATATATATATATATATATATATGCGTATGTGCATTGATTTCATTTACACAATACAATAAAAAAAAAGAAGCTTTTTCTAATACTAAAATAGTGTTCTTTTTTTATATATAAATGGATCCGAAATCTAACGAAGTATAATCATTTCAAATAGCAAACGATCAATTGACGTCACAGTCGTCCGCCATTTTGATGCTGAGGAACTATAACGTTGGGCAAACGAATATACAACAAATTTGGATTATTAAAGAGTTATATTTCATTATATTTTGAATCCATTCATAAAAAAAACACTGATTTTATTTTCATAATAAAATTGAAAAAAAAATCTCATAGTAATGTTTTTATAAATGTATTTGTAAATGAACAAAACGCACCCTTTAAAATAGCAAACGATTTATCAACATCACAGTTGTCCGCCATTTTGGATAAATACTTCAAAGTTTCAACGTTTATTTATTTTATTTCTACCAACGAAATACTGAAAATCTGGCGTTTCTATATTATACAAACGAGAAAAAAAAATGAATTTCAAGTGAAACATATGGTACCTACGTAATTGTCACGTCTCAAATAGTAACATATTCAAAAATTACGAAAAACCATGAGGTACAAAAATAATTATAATTGCTAAAAAAAAAAAAGAGAGATAAGTTAACAGGGGAGATAATTAAATTCTGTTGTATACGTCATGTGACGAACGTAATTCAAAATATCAAGCAACATGTATTTCTTTATTTATTGCGTACTTTTATCCTCATCTTTCTTAGTGGTTGTTTCATGACGTTTCGGCCAACTATTCCTTTGGCCTTCGTCAGGTGGTAACCACGACGGTATAGGAACTCCGAATCTCCTAACAGTATTCTCGGCAATTACTGCTATCCATAGTTGTTGTCGTCTCGTGAAATAACAACTAAAAAGATGAAGATAATAGTCCGCAATAAATAAATTAATAAATAATACTCATCTCAATAATGAATTCTAATTAAATAAAATTTATTCCCTGTATAAACTCTATCGAAAACAGTTTTTCATTAATAGTAATTTTTCTACCTCATCGTTTTCCGTAATGTTTGGCTGTGTTACTATTTATGACATGGCAATTTATACCTTTTGTTTTACTTGAAATTCAATATTTTTTCGTTATTATAATGCAGAAGCACTGAAAATCTTGTAGAAAAAAAGCGTTGTGAACAAGGAAAATATATAATAGATTAATTTCGTTATTATTTACAAGAGCCACCATTTATCAAGGCCCGAAGACCACTTGAGGATAAAGGTTACTAAGTGTATGGTGGTCGTCAGGACAACAATTAACGCTGATGTCATATTTCTTATTATAGTCAATTATTTCATATTATATTGTACCTAATATATGGTTATGATTTCAAAAGCAAAAAGAAATAAGAATGATTTGAGTGGAATCAACTAGAATCGAAACAAAAACAGAACGAAACAGTTTTAATCATGAAGTTAAGCAAAGACTGGAGTTTATTTGTGGTTGGGATGTGGAAAGGAGTGTGAAGTTTATTAAATACAAGCGGGTTTCCATGGCAACAATGTTTTTGATAGACAAGATGAAAACAAGGGCGATCGGACGATCCTCAAAGTTTTATAATCATATATATATATATCACAATTTTCAGGTTCAATGATAGAATCAATTTACTCATATCAGTTTATATATATATATATATATATATATGCGGAGACTTAAATTTTCATTGTATTATGTCTTACACGTGTTTCATTGGCTAGCCAAAGATATTTTCTTTATATCACTAAACAACTCTGCAGAGACGATTGGGTAGTCCTAAAAAAAAAAAAAAAAAAAAAAAAAAACGCTCCAAGGTTTACTATATGGAATGAAAAAAGAATTTGGAGACGAATAGAGAGATACGTAAAATCTGTAAAAGCAAAGAATATATATATATATATATCCAGCTACTCTGATGGGTTGCAGACGACGAAACACGTGTCAGTAGATAATTATATTTTAACAATACATATGTCGCTCCCCATTTGGGGGTACCAAAGGGAAAATTATTCCCAACTCACATTTAGGTAAAACTGCACTTTCGTATAAATAATTGAATTCATTCAAAAAGTATCGCAAAACAAAAACAAATTACATCTCTCTCTATATATACACACACACACACTATATATATATATATAATATATATATATATATATATATATATATAACTACTTCATTTACTTACATAAATGATTATACGAAAGTATAATTTCATGCGTAAACTTTAAATATTTACTTCAACAGTGCTCAATACGTAGGTAGAACTAGGTAGTAAGTTATAAAAATATATATGGCAATTAAGCTACACAGAATATTCCGCGTAGCTTAATTGCCATATATATTTTTATAACTTACTATATATATATATATATATATATATATATATATATATATATATATATATATATATTCTTAAGTCTTAAGGGAGATGATGAGGGAGCGCACCGATCTTTTTTTTATTATTTTAAATTAAATATGTTTTTATCATTTTATAGGGGTCATATATATCTCCAAATGTATTGTCTTTTTGTATTAGTTCGGATGGAGCATCCTACCGGATACCAGGCATTTTCCCGGTACTTTGAAATTCTTTTTCAAAAGCTATGATTGCTGGGATGGTTCTAGTTTCTTTTCATCCTTAGCTGTAGGCCTGGCGGGAAGGATACAGGTCACAAACATGATAAGCTTCTGAAAGACCGTCATCATTTCATACGAAAACCACATTAGAAACGAGGAAGTGAGGGACAGACTCGTACAAGCAGTCGGGTCATATGCCGATCTGCCGATCGCTGTGGAAAGAAGAAACTAAAGTAGTACGATTACGTTACGCGTTCAGCAGGTCTCACAAAGACAACCCTGCAAGAAATTAATTAAAATTCCCTCAATTTAAGTTTCTTCTTAAGACCCCTTAAGCTTACGCCTTAAGTATTAAACATTTTCAAGAATCAAAATCGTTTGAATAAGGATTATAGATATAAGGTACCTAGAGATTCTGTTTTGAATTCTAATCAAGCGGGATTGTTTGTATCTCTCCTGCACTTCGTTCACCGGGTATATTCACAAGGTAGTTTTTGGCATTCTTTTTCTTGAGCCAATATTGCATTCATCAGGTCTCATAAACGCAAACCCGTAAAAGAAAAAAAAAAAAGAAAAAAGAAAAAGGGGGGAGGATAGGAGTACCACGCCCAAGATTGAAGGGGAATGGCGCTATGCAGCACGCCCAGAGAGGCAGACGAGAGGGTTGCCTGGAGAAAGCTAGCTGCTAGGTCATTTTTGGTACCCCAACTGTCATCCAAACACCGGACAGACGAGATAACATTTTAATTTAAGACGAAAATTGGAATCAAATCACAGTCTCGCACTGAATGATTTAAAAAAAATAAAAAAATAAAAAAAAAAAAAGAAAGAAAGAAAAAAGAAAACAAAAAGCCTCTCCAAAATCACGACACCGAAAAATTTTAAAATGACACGAATAAAAAATAAATAAATTAAATAATAAAAAAAAAAAAAACTATTCAATAAAAAATTAAAAACTAAAAAAGGAAAAAAGTATTGAAATTTTATACGACTCATTTCATCTTTAAAGAGATCAGATATGCATTATTGTCAAATTCGTTTTGCTGGTTCGTTCAGCGCTACCCCCTCCACCTTCCCATTTTAGGGTTCGACTTTCTTGAGTTTGAAGAATTTTTTTTCTTTAGAAATGTCTCTCCTTTGCCCAAATCTAATGTTACTTTTGTACTATTCAGAAGAAATAGAAATAAAACCATTTTTATTCTTTAGTACAACAGGTGCGCGTGATAAAATTACCGTGGTATAAAATCAATAAAATAATGTTTCTGAATTTTGAAGATGACAATTAATAATTTGTATTATTATTATTTGTATGATTTAAAGTGTTACTGGAGAGGGGGGTACCCGCGCGTAAAATACGCTTAAGTAAGATATTTTAATTTGTTCAGATTTCGTACATAATGTTATAGAGTCAGGATTTCAAAAGTAAAAAAAAAAAAAAGTATTTAGATGCCACCAGTTAGAATCGGAGCATTCAAAGCTGGTGACGTTACCACTGTACCAACGTGACACGCATATAAAACGATTAAAAATAAACTACAACGAATGTACAAAATGTTTAACAATTTTTGTTTTCTATTTTGACACATCTTTGACCCCTCAAAAACAATTTTAACCGGCTAAAGATCCATAAAAGAACTGTCTATAAAAAATCTAATCATTTGAGACCTCTAGCGCCGGCCGGCGACTTTTAGATTCGGAGGAGATGCAGTTTGAAAACACGGAGGACAGACAGACCCACATATAGCCGTTTATATATCAGATTTTCAAAACGTTTCCACGGATGTGACCTCCGACTCCTTTAGGTGTATACTGCCGAATTCGTGAATCCGCACAGAATATTGAACCGAACACTATTTAAACCACGAAATATCAGCCATGATTGGGTAGAAGTTTGAAACAATTCGCAATTTTATTCTTAGTGTCATTGAGTATTGAACCTTCAACCCCTAGAAAAGTGACACTTAGAACAGAATTTATCCGTTACGTTATAGACCTCTGCCGGATTCGACATGATACACCTGAAGGCCGGAAGTTACATCAGTCGAAACCTTCTAAAAATAAGATTCAGAATGAGAATAGTAGTCCGAATAATCCTAATAAAACAAAATTCAGAATAGTTAACACTCTTGGCATCGTTAAAATAAATAAAAAAGGAAAACAAATTCATAACAAACGCAGTACAATTAAATTATCTACCGAACTGTATACTTTTAACGTGTGAAAACTGTTTATAAGATTTTAGTTTTATTTCATAATTGTATTTTAATGAAAGCTATCATATCGATAAAGTGAGACTTTTTTCTTTCTTTGAAGATTGTAATGCTGGTATAGGGCAGCCAAATCGGCTGCCAGCATCCCCCTGCTTGTTATTGAAACCAACCGAGAGCTCTTTTTAGTATTCTCGCTGTTCCCTTAAGTGCAATTGTCTGGATCTCTTTTGCACTTGGTTCACCAGGAATATTAGTAAGGTAGGACTTCAGGTTCTTCTTCAAAAGCCCTGTGACACCTATAACTGGTATGATTGATATCTCCCTAAGATTCCAGTTTCTTTTCATATCATACATGAGACCTTGATATTTGGTCTGTTTCTCTCTTTCAGCTCTGTTCAGACCTTCATCATTAAGGACACTCACTTCAACGAAGGTTGCTACTCTCTCTGAAACTGGTTGCCGAGTATATATTTCAAGATTCATAATGATCCGTTCATCAGTTTAGAAGAGTAGTCTGCATATATATATATATATATATATTATGTATGCAATTATATATATAATATTATATATATAAAAACATGTATGCAATATAATTATGTATATATAAATATATAAACATAATATTATGCAATACAATTATATATGTATATACATATAAACATATATATATACATAATATTATATACATATATATACATAATATTATATATATATTTTTTACACAAGCATTATATATAAAATATATAATATATTATATAAAGAAATATGTATGCAATATATATATATATAATTTATAGAAGAAATTAGACTGGAAGTCTAGAAGAGCAAAGTTTAATTTAATGTATTAATACTTTAAATGAACGTAGTTTAATTTAATATACCTATTGAGCTTTATATATATATATATATATATATATATATATATATATATATATATATATATACTGGGCTTTGTTAGAGGCAGCGAACCTTAAATGAACAACTATTTTTTGTTTAATTGCAAATTTGACAACTATCGGTTGAGTCCAGCTTGGTTTGGCAATTCATCATGTGGTTTCAGCAGGACAAAGCCACATGTGACACACCACGTGATACAATTAATCTGCTTAGAGCAGAGGTTCTTTCTCACCCAGGGATAAATTTACCCCTGGGGGTAAAAAAAATCATAGTCGGAGGTAAATAATTGAAATATCTGATAATTTAAAAATAATTATTTCTTATACCATTTTGTCATGTCTAAGACACGTACATACCTGGATTCATTTTTTTTTTTACACAGTGATCATCACTTATCAAGGCCCGGAAGCCACTCAGGGATAAGCGTTGTTGCAAGTACATTACGTTAGTGTGGAGATTTGATGAAGTGTTTAATTAAGGGGGCAGTTCATTAGGAATTTGTTAACATTGGACTTGAAGACATCCAAGTTGTAGTCTGGAGGGAAGCAGGCAGACGGAACAGAGTTCCACATATCCAATATGACGTTCTTGTTGTGTTGTGTATAAAATTAGTTTTCTAGAAAACCTTAAAGTCTTAAACAGTAAAAGTTCTGACGTTTCGAGTTTTTGAGATGAGGATTAGTTATTTGTATTCATTCGACTACTGTTCTCATCTTGAGTGTGTAAAAGTGATATTCTCCTGAAGGTTGAAAGTTCAATCCTCAGTGTGGGCGATCGAAAAATACATTTGCGAATTACTTACGACTTCTATCCAGTCATGGCTGACGGAACAAGAGCATGCTACCCCCGTGAAGTAAATAAATGGTTCCGCTCGAAATTCCGTCCAAATACCCGAGTTCGACAGAAACATTCTCGAATGTGACAAGAAACACCTGAAGAAGGTCGGAGGTTATATCGGCTGAAACATTGTGAAAATCACACTCAAGATGAGAACAGTAGTCCGATGACTAATAATACAAACAAAAGTCCTTTCTAACCTTTTTTCCGTCACTTTACGGTGGCTATGAATTTTTTACATAGGAGTAGGAGGTCAATAGCGAAATACATAAAGCCGAGGGGGTCAATGGGCACACGGTTGAGAATAGCTGCCTTAGAGGAATATCTGATGATCGAATAATTCCACGAGATCGATCAGCCAACTAGCTACACCCTTTGCACGATTTAACCCTATTTAGATTATTGTATTTAAGGATATGAAAATCCGCATGTCGACGCTGAGAAGCAAGACACAATAGACCACTTGGAAAACATCTGGCACGGTATTTCCGACATCCAGCCTAATTTAGTGCGCGGAGTTGGGAAAACTAGACTTCTAGATTACGCCATATGTGGTGATCGTATGTTTGGAATCGGGTTTAAATCATAAATGCTAAAAAATTAATCTTTGGAATAAGCCATATATTTGTATAATAAAAGTATTTGTCTGTGATTTATTTTGATTTCAAGTTCGCCGCCGCTAACAAATACCCTATATATAATATATATAAACCAATATGTATGTATAATTTATATAATGAAATCGTCAGAAAAGTTATCGAGTTTCTGTGACAATACTCGTTCAAACATTATATTTCAAATTAGCATTTTTTTCTATACTGATAATTTAAAACAATTTTATTTAAATTGCAAAACGATATCATAAGTAATTCAATTAAACTTCGCAAAAATCCGATTTAAAAAAAAAAAGGGGGAGGACAGCCAGAATGCAACAGATGTTTTAAAAGCGCGCGGGCACGCACACACACGTATGTGTGTGTGAGAGAGAAAGAGAGAGAGAGAGAGAGAATGAATGTGAGTGTGTTGGTGCTGTGCTGTATTTACATACAATGTCTGTCTGTTGCATTGAGGTCGCATTGGTCCAGACATGCCGTTTCTTTGCTAAAAACCGCCTTATAGCGTAAGACGAAATCTTCAACGCCGTTCAGTAGGTGGTTGACGAAACCTTAGTACACCCAACAGACGCCAATACATAGTTTTTAAATAAAATACTTTGTATCAGCTCTTAAAACTTAAGATCGGGCATATTTTTCCAACATCTACTAACCCAGCTTTTCAACGTGACTATACCAACAATGTCTCCTGTTCTGCACACAAAAGCTTCGTATTGTACATTTTTAATACATAGAGCAAACGGAATACCCGCCCCAGGACGAGTATAAGCAACAAATATAGCGTTAGTTTATAGTTTAACGAGTTTTCTATTTCTACGGTTAGGGTATGGCAGAGGTTTCCGGGGCACTGTTCGGATTAGAGTTAGCATCGCCTTAAATGATAAAGTTTACAAATATAATGTTTGCCCGTATTGTTAAACATGTTGCCTAAAATATATATTCTACTAGTTCAATAGTTTAGGATTTTACTCAGTATTGATGCACACACATCTCTTCAAAAATGTATTAATATAACGCAAAAATCGATAGAGAGCAATTCGTTTTTTTTATTTTTTTGGTTTATTTATCTTTTGTCTATTTATTTTTTGGTTATTTATTTATTTAGAGCGGTTACGAGTTTACGTTTAAGCATTATATATTACCGTTAATTGGTAAAGTTAAAAAAAAAAAGTTTTTTTTTTCATAGGCATAACCACTTATCAAGGCCAGTGACCACTCGAGGACAACCTGTGACTGACCCCCCCCCCTTAAAAAAAAAGGTGTCAAGTCGTATTCCTGTCTGTCTGGTCACAATTTGATTAATACGTACAAAAGTTGCACTATATTTATTTATTTATTTGTGAACTATTATCCTCATCTTCGAATTTCGGCCGACTCATCCTCTGGCCTTCGTCAGGTGATTAACCGCGACGGGATAAGAATGCTGAGTCTCTTAACTGTATCTTCAGTAATTACCGCCTTCCATAGTTGTTGTAGTCTCACCATGTTTTCGCCACCTAAGCCTCTGGACTGCTTTGGGTAGGATTGAAACCGCTATCTTCAAATAATGCTCACCTGGGACAGTAGAGATTCAGTATTTCTATCCACTGCGCCACGAGCCCCAAAGGGTGATCAATATTGCATTTTTTTATCTTCTTTATCCAAGTTTTTTTGTTCTTATCTAGTCTTCCATGGTCGGGTCGGTACCGAATGGTTTATTATTTTAGTATTGGCATCCTTTTAAGAGGAGTAATTTGTATATTTATTTATGTATTTATTTGTAGACTATTATCCTAATCTTTATCGTTGTTGTTTCAGGACGTT
Organism: Euprymna scolopes; assembly: GCF_053919585.1. Lineage (NCBI taxonomy): Eukaryota > Metazoa > Mollusca > Cephalopoda > Sepiida > Sepiolidae > Euprymna > Euprymna scolopes. The sequence goes on from NC_136525.1 coordinate 37,798,242, forward strand.
TCAGAATACTATTCCTCTGGCCATCGTCAGGTGGTAACTCGCAACGGGATATGAATGCCTAGTCTCTTACCTCAGTAATTTCTATCTTCCATAGTTGTTTAATTTATATTTAATTTATTTCCAATATTTACCAGAGTACACCAGTTGCCTTTAAAAATGGAAACAAGTTTATTTATTTAAACTGTGAGAGTTATTTCCCAGTTTAATTTTCATAAACGAAAATTCATGTGTTTTATGCTTCCACAAATCAAACATGTCATCTACGTACTGGAAAAATGTAGAAGCTAGGATATTCGGGGCATCTTAAATATGTGACTAAACACTCCGTCAGCCAATATTCTTCAACCGGGAAACGCCGAGTAATATATATATATATATATATATATATATATATATATATATATATATATATATTATTATACTGTTGGTAGAATTTTTCAGTAACTCATAACAACAACACAATGTCATTCCAAAAGAGTGCTCAATGCATGAAACAGAGCAATATATTGATTGTTGGAGAGCTATTGGCTACACATTAGCAAACGTGTTTCAATGACCCCCTAGCAGGGAAAATCACCTCATCAGGCCAAAAACAATCCACGAAACTTTCAATAAAGACCATCCCTTTATATTAAAGTCAACTTTATTTTGTGAATAGGTTATATTTGTTTTGATATAGGTTGTTAGTACCCCTCTTTCTTTTTAGAATGGTTCAACCCTGTAAAGTTGACTTTAATATAAAGGGATGGTCTTTATTGAAAGTTTCGTGGATGGTTTTTGGCCTGATGAGGTGATTTTCCCTGCTGGGGGGGGGGGTCATTGAAACACGTTTGCTAATGTGTAGTCAATAGCTCTCCAACAATCAATCAATATATATATATATATATATATATATATGTATATACACACACACATACTAACGGGACCTGTGGAAATTCCACAGTGGACTCATTCATATGTAATATATTGATGTTGGCATTTTGTAGATGTTCAGTGTAAATGGAGACGCTCTGATATTATTGTAGCTCTTTTGTTAAAGCTGCAAAAGTATTTATCTAAGCACGAACGCCTGACATAGCCAGGTCGTAAAGTACGCTTAAATATATTTTAATTCTTGCAAATTTTGTATATAGAGTTAATGTTCTATCGATATTATAAAGTTGCGATTTCAAAAATAAAAAAAAATATCTATCCATATGAATTGGGTGCATTAACTTGAATCGAAACCGAAATAAAAACTTATGAAAAAAAAATGTATATATAACTAGAGTTTCTTTAGACATAATCAAAATCAAAACTTATGAAGAATTCTTGATAAAATCATTTATAGAAAAAAAAAATAGATGATTTAAGTGCCATCAGCTACAATCGAAACCGAAACAGAAACTTGTAAAGAATTCTTGATAAAATTATTTATGACAAGAAATGGAAGTACATAACAATTAAACGACGCAGATGCAAGCGTGACACAGAAAATAACACACGCTATCACGCGCGTGTGTGTGTGTATATATATATATATATATATATATATATATATATATATATATATATATATATATATATATATATATATATAAAACAAACTAAGTACTTTAATTTGTTTGGCAAACATATCCAATTAATAAAAAATGTTCTTTACAACCAATCCACAAATATTTACCAAAGAACAAAAAAAAAAAAAATCGTACTTTGCTTCAAACGTTTTTGTTTTTGTACATAAAAAGGGGGTCGCTATTGCTTTCGCAGTTTTAGTAAAGTAAATAAAAATAAAATTTAGTTCTTATGCAGAGTACGGACCGTGCTGAAATAATAACGTTATTATTTCGAAACCCATTTTAAACATGGAGAGGATTTTTTTTAACTGTTCTATACTTTCACCTAACAATTTAATGCCCACAAAAGTTCCGACTCCCAGTAAGCGTCCGAACATTAATATATATATATATATATATATATATATGAAATTTCTAAAAGGCATTTTCTTCATATACACACACTAGACAATGTTTCAAGTAAACTACATTAACCCCCTCCCTCTCTCATATATATATATAAACTTCAGAATAACAGAGCGAAAACAATCTACTCCTGTTAATTAAATCTAAAAGAAAAAATAACTTTAGTTCGAAAAACCGTACAGATTCCCGAGTTTGATATAAAGAGTTCCTGGTTCTTTTCGATGCATGCGATGAAGGCCGGAAACGACATCGACTGGAAACGGCGTGAGAATTATATCGTAGATGAAAACAGTAGTTCGACATTTCCAAATACATATATTAACCTGATAATGTAAACGGCGGGGTGATCTAACGCGTCCGTAAATAGAAACTCCATCGACCGATGACGGCGAATCAATAAAAATCATTGCTGCATGTAAGCAACAAATATTTAACCTCCGTTTTTTTTTTTTTTTTTTTTTTTTCTTTTTTCATAAAAAAATAAAAGAAAACTATTTTGAGTACGTCGGTAGAAAAGAAACGAGCCGTCGCTGAACACTCAATTAGTAAGTACTTTAACAAGTATTTTAATGGAATGTGCTCTGATGACCGCAGAACAATTATGTCCCCGTCGACGTACATACTCCCGACTAACCCGACAAACAGCAAAATCCCACCCCTTTACTGTTCAGGTGCCGGAAAGTCCTCTATGTTAATTAATAGTTTTGTTTTTTTTTTCCCCTCTGGATTGCTAGACATTGGAATTCCCTCAGTGTTTCCTGCTTCCCTGACTACACCAACCTGCTGAAGTTTAACTGTCATGTGAATAGATATCTCGCTGCTCAAATCCCCATAGTCCCATTAGGCATGATCTTAAATGGTAGCCTCTTACGACCAAGTAGCTATATACTTTGTTTAGGGTTAAAAAGACTAAAAAAATAAGTTCTCGATTATAATCGAGGGAAACTTCTAGTGATGGGACGATTCCAATATTTTTCCCAATTCCGATACAATTACCGATTCCATACTGAATTCCCGATTCCGATACAATTACCGATTCCATACTGAATTCCCGATTCCGATACAATTACCGATTCCATACTGAATTCCCGATTCCGATACAATTACCGATTCCATACTGAATTCCCGATTCCGATACAATTACCGATTCCATACTGAATTCCCGATTCCGATACAATTACCGATTCCATACTAACTTCCCGATTCCGATACAATTAGCGATTCCATACTAAATTCCAGATTCCGATACAATTAGTGATTCCATACTAAATTCCAGATTCCGATACAATTACCGATTCCATACTAAATTCCAGATTCCGATACAATTAGCGATTCCATACTAAATTCCAGATTCCGATACAATTAGCGATTCCATACTAAATTCCAGATTCCGATACAATTAGCGATTCCATAATAAATTCCAGATTCCGATACAATTAGCGATTCCATACTAAGTTACAGATTCCATACTAAATTCCACACTCCGATACAATTACTGATTCCATACTAAATTCCTGATTCCAATACAATTACCGATTTCATACTAAATTCTCAATTTCGATATAATTCCGATTCTTTATAAATCTCTAAATATTGTACGATAGAGTTGTTATTTTTCCACCAGTTGCCATAAAAACACATTAAATGTTTAAATTAAATTTTTCTCAAACATAAAAATAAACTTCTATGTATGGAATAATCTTTGGATTTTATTTTATTAGTCGTTTAAAATCAATAAATTCTACAAACAGTGGAACGGTTTGTTAAAAAAAAAAAAAAATCAAATAAAAAATTGTTACTTAAAAAATCGTTTTTGGCATCGGAAAATAGGCACAAACTTTTCAGAGTCCGATTAATCGTCCCAAAACCAGTAACTACTAAACAGAGATGTTGGGGAGGGCACACCTTTCCAAGGATCACTTCACTTAGGCTTGATCCCACCTCATAATGCTGAGGCGGTACTATGTACCATTTGAATTTTTGATATCATTAGACGGAAGAAGCGACATTAAAATAGAATTACATTCTGAATGTCTGAAATGGGGATTCATTGTATTATTCAAAATACTGTTCTCGTCTGGTGTGTTTTTAACACAACGATGTAACCAACATTCTTCAGGCCTATCGTCGAACTCTGGAACCTACACAGAATTTCGAATGAGATCCTTTATTTGATCCACGGGGGGTAGCATGCTCTCCTTCCATCAGCCGCAAGGACCCGTAGCGTAGTTGATAAGTACGTGCAAAATAAATGCCGATGGTCAAAATGCATAAACATTTTGATCCCTCCCTTTACTTAAAAAATCATTAAAAAAATCAGAAAATTAACCAATTTTAATGAAATTTTCAGTATTTATCAAATAATGATCACAGAATATAATGAACTCCTTACTTTTCCGTACATCTTAGTGGAAATGTATTATTTTGTTTAAACAAACAAAAAAAAAACCTTTACTAAAATTATGGTTTTCTGCAATAAAAAAAAAAAAAATTTACAGGAACATTACGAAAAAAGCCCCTAAAGTCTGTATTCACGCATTCGATAAAAATCAAGGAAAAATTAATTTCTCGACCCACCGATATTATCATTGAATTAAGCATTGTTTATTAAATATTTTCACACAAATAAAAAAAATCATCATTGCAAAAATTATTTCTACTTTTTTTTTTTTTTAATTACAAATTTCACATAATTTTTATATGTACGATTCTAGTATTTTCCTTAATTGCATAAAACTTTCAACGTAACATAATTTTTTTTATAATCATGAAAAATAAAACGTTTTTTTTTTAAAGCAAGAACATAGAAAAATAATTAAACTAAAAAGTGGTAAAAATTAGACAAACGTTTACGATAGGAATATACGGATGCACATTTGGGAGAGAAAAAAGAAAAACAGCAACCCCTACTTCCCTTTAACTACCTGCGTCATTTTCAGACAGCTTTTCGACTGTACAAGATTTAGGGCTTCTGTATAATCTTTATGATGAGGACTTTGTTTTCTTTCGGTTGAACGAAGCAATAATCTCTCACGTTGAGGGGGGGGGGGCTAGTTAAGTTTTTTTTTTTTTTTTGTACAAACAAGGTGTTTTTTTTTTTTTTCAACTTTAATTCAATATCTTGGGACTTTACTTTTCTAATAATCGTTGAAATAGACCCAGAAAACTTATATTTATCTTTCAAAGGATTTTTATAATGAATTTATTTAACTGAAAAATTTAGCTGAATTAGTTAGCTCGCCGTGAAAACATTTTTCATAACTTTTTTATATTCAACATACCTTTCTTTTTTTTTTTTTTCACGTGTACAAATATTTTTTTCCTTTTTAGAAAATTAAGTTCGATCCTTAATCTTTCAAATACAAATCAAAAATTAGTCAAAAACCTACAAAAAAATTATGATAAATCGGCTTTCAAAACTAGGTCCCCCATCTTTATTCGTCCATTTTTGCCTGTGCCTAGTAGTTGACAAAGTACTAGGTAAAATTCAAATACTAGAGGTTGAAGGTTCGATCCTCAGTGCAGGCGACACTCCAAATACAACTGAGAATAAAACTAATAATAGACAAGTCATGAATAACGGCAAAAAAGCATGTTAATTAATTGTGGATTAAACGAACGGGTTTCCAGTGGAAATTCCGTGGAGATTTTAAAGTTTGAGAGAATACACACGAAGGTTTAGAAGTTACATCGGCCGAAACGTTGCGAAAATATCACTCAAGATGAGAACAGTAATCTGACACTTGTATGTTTAAGTTTCGTCTGCCTTTTTACATTTTCTTTTATGGATTTAAAATAATCAACTGCTTCGGCCATTTCCGGTTTGTTCCGTAAATTGTTTAGGCATGTAACTCAAATTGTTTTTTTGGGTTTTTTTTGAGAAGGTGGGGGGGGGGGAGAAAAAGTAGATGTTGGTGGTCATGCAATTTTGAAGTTACCCTACACTACACTCACCAAAATACCGCATTTACTCCATGTTTACAATATATTTAAACGAGCCCAATTCCTTCTTTTTTTTTCTTTTTTTTTTTTTTTTTTTAACAAAAAAGAACAAAAACTTAATAGCGGAGAGTGGAACAACGTTTATATATACCGCGGAAAGCGGTAGTGAGCCGAGAAATCCAACTAGTAATAAATAAATAAACCGACTATTTATTTTACGAACCTCACAGTAAATGGATTTCTCTCTCTCCCACGGCGAGATGTGACACTATGGTCGGAAAGTGGGGTTGAAGAGTCAGCGACCTATGAAGAGGAACACTCTGGTCTATAAAAATGACGGTAAAACTATACAAACACCGTGACAGCGAATTAACCCTACCCCTAACCCTAAACCTAACCCTAAACCCTAAACCTAACCCTAAACCCTAACCCTAATCCTAACCCTAACGCTGTCACGGTGTTTGTATAATAATACCAAAATGACTGGGTAGCCACTCGGCATTCTCAGATAGAAGCGCTTCAGACAATTAGCAATAAACTAACCCCCCCACCCCCACCCGCTCAAAGAGAGAGGGTAAAGTCTGAGAGGTGGACCTCCTAGAATTGCACAGGACCAGCATCAGTGCGCAATCAACAGAGAAAGGGCCATTATAAGAATATTCTAGAAAAGACTATTTCAAAAATGGCACAGACTGCCAATTTTGGTGCTGAGGGGGAAAAAATTCCAAGGTGAATTGCCAGTAGCACTATATTATAGTTTTCAAGGCTAAGTATTCCCGCTCAGACACGAAAATGGCGCAACTGACTGAACATTAAATGTTTTCTCTCGATTTTCGAGTACAAATGAACTAAAAATTATTCCAGTTTGGTAAAACCGCAGTTTAGTGGCCTGAACACAATGTAATGAAAATTGTCTATTGGTGATAAATACTGTTCTATTATTATTATTATGTTTTTTCTTATTGTTCATCCCAAATAAGGCATATTGCCACTTAGACGTAAGGGGCTACTATTTCGGACTATGAGGAGATAAACGCTATGTTTGTTCACATTACATTTGAATTTCTGCATGCTGGTATAGTCAGGGGGCAGAACACAAATTCCAAAGTCTAGCAGTCCGAGGGAAGAAGCTATTAAAATAGAAGGCTTTCCAACTTCTTGGGATCTCAACAGTGAAGGGGTGGGATTATGCTACTTGTTAGGTTGGCTTATCAAAGCACATTTCATTATAGGCACAGGCCACAGGGATGTAACATTGCGGCGATGGGACAGATCAAAGATCGTAGTAATAAGTAGGGCTAGGACAACAGCATATTCTTTTCATTGTTTTGACTCTCGAGTGTGTATCCGTTAATATCTTATATGCTTTTATATAGACTGATGTGGTTCTCGATTGATTAATTGTGTCGGGTATATACTCGAGAGTCAAAACAATGAAAAGAATATGCTGTTGTCATAGCCCTTGTAGTAAGGTATCCAATACAAAATCGGTCTGAATAATGTGAAACCGTTTTTGGATAAAACCGGTTTTCAATTTCCAATTTCAAAAATGCCAGCCATGACCACGTAGATGCTTTCTATTTCACCTTGATTAACTCCAAACAAAGTGTTCAAATTTTTTTTTTTTTTTAATCAGACAAATCATTTATTTATATATATATATATATATATATATATATATATATATATATATATATATATATATGTATGTATGTATATATATAAAAATCCGTTTACAAGCCCCCTCCCCCACCAAAAAAAAAAAAAAAAAAAAAAAAAAAAAACGGCAGCCATGACCAGGTAGATAGTTTCTATTTCACCTTTATTAACCTCAAACTAAGTTTACATTTTTAGGCAGACAAATTATTGACCAAAAATTTTTTTTAAAAATCCGCTTAGAACGCCCTCCTCCTCCAAAAAAAAAAAATAAATAAATAAAATAAACGGCAGCCATAACCAAGTGGATACTTTCTATTTCAACTTTATGAACTCCAAAAATAACCGAGGTTTACATTTTTCTTTTGAGTAGACAAATCATTGCTTAAAAAGAAAAAAAAAACATTCCGCTTGAAACGAACCACTAGATACGCTAAGTAGATATATCGGTCATACGAATGACCCTACACATTTTAACCTAAGGGGGGGGTAGCGCCTGAGAGATTTCGACTGGCTTTCAATTAATTTGCCGTTTTACTTACACGAGCGTCTAAAAAACCGCCCAGATTATTGTTTTTTTATGAACAAAGTCATATACACTTAATGATCGCTATATATATATATATATATATATATATATATATATATATATATATAGAGAGAGAGAGAGAGAGAGAGAGAGCCTTGAGGGACATAGGTCATCCACAACTTTGTAGATGCTTTTGTAGTGAGGAATTCTTTTCTCGGGGTGAAGGTGCTGGCCCCACGCCCAAACTTCCCAGAAGATACATACAGTGCCTAGTCTTCCCAAATGGTTACTATCTAGTATTGGCTAGGCTCAACGTTGCTTAACTTGTGATTTGGCGAGAACCAGTGCGTCAACGTGATTGTGCTATATATATATATATATATATATATATATATATATATATATACGAGGGAAATTTTTTTATCGAGCAACCATTTATCAAGGCCCGAAGGCCACTCGAGGATAAGGATTAATAACTGTAAGGTGGTAGTGTAGTAATCGTTAATGGTGTATTATATAATAACCCTTATCCCCGAATGGCTTCCGGGCTTTGATAACTAGTGACTTCCATCTAAAAAAAAAAAAAAAAAGATATGCTAATTTAATGTTCGTTGTATATTATCTTCTGTCTTCCTTTTTAATAAATAGGATTTCCCGATCATCAAAAACGCAATGTAAAAAAAAATAAAGAAATAATAATTAATGACGTCGCTTTTGGGCCGTAAATAAAACTAAAATACACCTTGATCTTCTGGCTAGGATCCAAGGATAGTGTCTGCTGTCTAAAGATGGTATAATAATATCGTGGGGTTTCCATTTGAGCCGGGCGTCCATACAATGTAAATATGTTACAGACTCCTATAAGGATATTTGAAATAAACCGTAATAATCAGATATCGGCGGACCTGGACGAGAGTCACCTCCCTTCCCTAAGAACGGCTATCGGAATAAACACTCCCAACCTACCCATGTTAAGAACGGCTTTCATTTTTTTTTGCAATTTTTTCAGTGGATTATTATTGATTGAACGCTAATATAAGCGAGTGATTCACGTTCAGGTCTACTCAGATATATTCTGACACTACGTTAACCAGGTTACATAAATAAATACTTTTATAGTTTTAACAAAAGGGCTACACTAATACCGTGGGGTTTACATTCATGTTGAACGTCTACAGAATGCCCAACAGCAATATATTACATATGAAATATGTTACATATGAAATATGTTACATATGAAATATGTTACATATGAAATATGTTACATATGAAATATGTTACATATGAAATATATTACATATGAAATATATTACATATGAAATATATTACATATGAAATATGTTACATATGAAATATGTTACATATGAAATATGTTACATATGAAATATATTACATATGAAATATATTACATATGAAATATATTACATATGAAATATATTACATATGAAATATGTTACATATGAAATATGTTACATATGAAATATATTACATATGAAATATATTACATATGAAATATGTTACATATGTAATATATTACATATGTAATATATTACATATGTAATATATTACATATGTAATATATTACATATGTAATATATTACATATGTAATATATTACATATGAAATATATTACATATGAAATATATTACATATGAAATATATTACATATGAAATATGTCGCTGTGGAATTTCCACATGTCCCACTAGTCTATATTAATAAAACTGCGCAACAAATGTTTGCGTGCGTCGCGTGTCTGCGTCTTATTTGCACTAACACGAGTTTACACCTTTCCTCAATAGTGACGAAACAATTCTTCGCCAGTGTTCGCACTAATATTCATAAAGAACAAAATCTGAATTGGTGAAGTTAAAAAAAGGTACTTGTACAGAATTCACCCAAATTGGTTTCATTTTTTTTTTTTTTTAAACAATTGATTCGAAGTTTTAGGTTTAGTTCGGCATAAATCAGTTTAGTTAGGTTCGAATTCTGTAGAAGCACCTGCATTTTTTCAAAAAGCATCTCAAACTGTAAAGTTGCCCCCCCCCCCAACAAAATCGCATATTTCAATACGGAAAGTATGCTTTTGGGTATTCATTTTTTTTTTGGGGGGGGGGAGGCATCCTCATCTTCATAGTTGTTTGGTCTAACAACAACACCAACTATGGAAGGCAGTACTTACGGAGGATATACAGTTACAAGACTCAGCATTCCTATCCCATCGCGGTTAACCACCTGAAGAAGGCTGGAGGATGAGTTGGCCGAAACATGGTAAAACAACAACTACGAAAATGAAGAAAATAGTCCGCTAAAGAATGTCTACACAAATATATATAATGAAACTCAACGCCTCTATCCATTCCGCCATGGGCCCCAAAGGCCAAAACGTTGGGAAATAACTATGGAGATAAGGATAACAGTCCACACAAAAACTGAACATGCTAATTATGAAACCGCATCTCAAACGAATCCAAAAAATAAAAATAAAATAATATATAATAGCGGGACCTGTGGAAATTCCACAGAGGACTCATTCATATGTAATATATTGATGTTGGCATTCTGTGGATGTTCAGTGTAAATGGAGACGCTATGATATTATTGTAGCTTTTTTTTTTTTTAAACTGCAAAAGTATTTATCTAAGCTAGCACGAACGCCCGGCAAAGCCCGATCATAAAGTACGCTTAAATATGATATTTTAATTCTTTTATATTATTATAAAGTTAATGCTCTATCGATTTTTATATATTATAAAGTTGCGATTTCAAAAAAAAAAAAAAAAAAACATATGCATATGACTTGGGTGCATTAGCTTGAATTGAAACCGAAATAAAAACTTATGAAGAATTCTTGATAAAATTATTTATAAAAAAATAGATTACTGGAGTACCATCAGCTATAATCAAAACCGAAACCAAAACTTAAGAATTCTTGGTAAAATTATTTATGACAAGAAATGGAAGTACATAACAATTAAACGACCCGGATCTAAGCGTGACACAGAAAATAATACACACGCTATCGTATTAATACAAATATAGCAAGCATGCTATAAAGTAAATTATAAATGCTTTCCAATGAAACTTGACAATTACGTGAAAAGGGCACTAATTAAGGCGGCAATTCCAGGTAGTCATATGCAGCGCACTCATGAAAGTTGCTACTAATCAAATATGGAATACGATTTTTCCCGCAACCGCATATACGAAGCGCCTTCAATAAGTTTGCAGACATTTTTGGTAAGACAGGCATTCAAAATTGTCGTAGACTCTTGAGTATTCACTATGTTATTACAATACATCTGAGACGAATGACCAATTTTTATGATTTACGATTCAAATGAACAACTACAGCAGGAATTAGAATACACTCTACCACAAAGATATATAGGGGGAGGGTCACATTTAGGTCCGCCTAGATATATTCTTACTTAAATACTTCTACAGTTTAACAAAAGGGCTACACTAATACTGCAGGGTTTACATTCATGTTGAACGTACACAGAAATCCCAACAGCAATATATTACATATGAAATATATTACATATGAAATATATTACATATGAAATATATTACATATGAAATATATTACATATGAAATATATTACATATGTAATATATTACATATGAAATATATTACATATGAAATATATTACATATGAAATATATTACATATGAAATATATTACATATGAAATATATTACATATGAAATATATTACATATGAAATATATTACATATGAAATATATTACATATGAAATATATTACATATGAAATATATTACATATGAAATATGCCGCTGCGGAATTTCCGCAGGTCCCGCTAGTCCATATCAATAAAACTGTGCGGCAAATATTTGCGTGCGTGCATCGTGTCTACTGATTGTCACAACTGGTGAATTTCAAAAATGCAATCCGGACGTGAGGACACTTTAAAAGAAGGATATGCAATAAAATTCTGTTTTTAACTTGGAAAAAAATGTCACAGAAATGCATGGAATACTTCAGACTGCTTTTGGACCATCTTGCATGAATCGAGCATCAGTTTTTTTGAGTGGCATAAGAGATTCAAGGAAGGCAGGGAGTCTCTGAGGGATAATGAGAGGTGTGGGAGGAGTAAGGAAGTCAGAACACCAGAGTTGATTGGCCAAATAAAGAATTTCATGGATAAGGACAGTCGTGTGTCTATAGAGATAATAAGTGTACAGTTTGATGTCAGTGTGGGAACTGTATACGCAATTATTTGCAAGGGACTGAAGATGCCGAAGATGTGTGCGAATGCACCAGTCCACAACTCCATCCTTGTCACTAACTATTTGACGAAGCTGGTCATGAAGGCAGTTCTTCACCCTCTCTATAGTCTAGACCTTGCTCCCTGTGATATTTGGTTATTTCTAAAGCTCAAGGAAAACCTTACAGGCTGTCGTTATAAGTCAATTGAGATAAAAGAGGCTGTGACAAGGATCAAGAGGACTTGTATCGGGCCTTCAAGAAGTTGCTGGAACGGTACAAGTGCATTGCAGCCGGAGGAGATTGCTTCGAAGGGGACTAGAGTTTCACGTGTGTACTGTCAATAAAAGTGCCCATACGAAAAAAAAAAAAAAAAAGTCTGAAAACTTATTGAACGCACATCGTAAGCTACCTGTATTTTTCACAAATCCCATCGCAAAACCAGGTGCACGTGAAAGAATAAGCAGCCCTTGCTACTCTAGGTCACCCGCCATATCTTATAAAATAACTCACAAATACTATTGTCCACTGCAAATATAGGGTGTCTTTTTCAAAGGCAGCAAACTTTAAATTAAAATAAATCACCGAAAAATATTTTTATCATACAAATGTGTGATTTATTCTCAAAGATTAATTTTTGGCATACAAAACCGCAGCTTGCACGTATGTGCCTTAATCTATTCTAAAGGTCCAATTTTCACCAACTTTACACATTAAATTAGGCTTTATCTTGGCAATAACGCGTCCTTCAAGTGGTCTATTGTGTCTGGCTTATCAGCGTAGACATGGGACTTTACATATAACAAACTAAAATAATCTAATGGGGTTAAATCGCACAAACTAGTGATTTCGTGAAATTTGTTCATCAAATGTTTCTCTGAATAAATTGATCGTATCATTTGCAATTTACAAATGCTGTTAGAGTGGTGTTAGCCTGCTCATGATGAATTGCCAAACCAAGTTTAACTAAAAATAACCGATAGTTGCTAAATCTGCAATTAAAAATAAATTATAGAGTTGACAATTTACTTTCCATATAGTGATCTTCTACAGACTTTCGGATTTGAATCCTCCACGTCGACGGATTTGAATCCTCCATGTCACAAATTTCTAGCTTTGGAATTATTGGTTACAATAATTTCAGTTTTTTTTTTTTTGAATCACCACTTTTCAAGGCCCGAAGGCCACTCGAGGATAAGGGTTAATGAATGTAAGGTGATATTATAGTAATCGGTAATGATAAATTGGATAAAATTTGATTATTTATGGAAACGGCTTGACAAGAATTTATTTACATTAGACTTGGAGGCTACCATGTTGTATTAAACCATGAAGTAGGCCAACAGAACAATGTTCTAAAGACGAGCAGTTCTGGGAAAGAAGCTTTGTTCATGGAATCTGCGTTTAGATTTAGGTACAGATAAAAAGTGGAGAAAATCATATATAGCGGGTGTAACTAGTCGAGTGTTTTTTTGTGAAAGTTTAGCAAGAGGGGGGATCGCAAGCACTTGCCATGAAAATAGTGATAGAGCAGAGACATTTTCGCAACATCTCTTCCGTGGGAAAGAGGTTGCAGGGAAGAGAAAAAGGGCATCACCTACTTGGTTTCGAAGCCAATTTTGAACTCTATCAAGGCAGGATACCCAATAATTTAACTGTTCTATGGACTTTTGCATTCATGCACCTTACTGTTCAATTTTTACTCTGCCATTTTTCAAATTCTTTGAATAACTGGATTGACACAATGTCTTCCTCTCCAAGAAAATTTTTCATTTTTAAACAAATGGTAAAAATTTCTTTTGCCTATAATTTATACTGCACAATCACGTTTACACACCGGTTCTCGTCAGATCACCGAAGTTAAGCAATGTTGGGCCTGGCCAGTACCAGATGAGTGACCATTTTAGAAGGCGAGGCACCATATGTACCACAAGGTAAAATACCAGGTTAAGAAACTGCCGCGATCTATCCTTCTCTCAAGGGTAGGTGGGATTCTCTTAAGCCATGATAGGCACCTCATCTAGTGATGGTGTCACGATAAAAATACCCTTGATAGCCTTGGCGAAGCATCAAGTATTCAGCTACCGACAAGATAGGAATTACACTACAAACTCGTGTAGTAAGTTCAATCTCGGCTATGGCCGCGCTGGATGGATGGATAATTTATCAAGTTCATATTAAGTAGTAATTTATTTTCTAGTTTTTCTTCCTCTTATGAGAAGAACTTAACTTTGAAAATCTATGCATTAAAAGGTCAGGTTTATTTTGTTTTTCTTTTTAATTGTTCTTGATTGTTTAATAATTTTTTGGTAAAAATTTTGTTTTCTCTTGATTTCAACATTTCTTATACTACTGCTCTATCTATAGATATTGAGCATCTTCTCACGATAGGATTTAATATAAAATATTTATTTTTCATTATATAATTTGTTTTATCGTTATTTCCATGGCAAGTGCTTGTCTGAGCTCCAATCTCTTGTACCCCCTCGCCAATCTTTCACGAAAAACACCCGTCTAGCTGAAACCACTGTCAATAATTTTCCCCATTCTTTATCTGTGCCTAAATCAAAACAAAAATTCCATGAACAAAGCTTCTTTCTTAGAACTGCATGCCTATGGAACTCACTTCCGTTTGCCTGTTTCCCACCTGACTACAACTTGGATGTCTTCAAGTCCAACATAAACAAATTCCTGATAAACCGCCCCCTTAAGTAAGACACTTTATCAAATCTCCATTACTAATGATTACTACGATATTATCCCATTTATTACTGTACATGCAATAACCCTTATCCCCGAGTGGCTTCCAGGCCTTGATAAGTGGTGACTACCATGTAAAAAAAAATATTTATGTAAGTATATGCTCAACACACACACATTCAGTCACGCAAAAATTTGAACATTTTCGCATTACATTTGGCGACATTTATTGTTTTTAATTTAATGTGTTTCTACCAGCATTTTGTCTCAGTTTCGATTTTTTTAGTTATTATCGAAGGTCCAAATTGTTATAAGGAAACCGATTGTTTATTCTCATTCTAATTCAAACTTGACATTCATTTTTGTTTCGAAGTAAATAAACGCTTTAAAATAAGCAAAAAAAAAAAAAAAAGGCACAAAAATATTTATCCAGATCAGTAAAAGAGTAGCTTATGTTGCCTTTGATAACAGGCCAAGATCACAATGTAGTATCTGTTCTGATGCTATATTTCACCTTTTCTGTCTTCAGTAGGTGAAGAAGAAATCCTTCATAACTAAGACAACTTTTACTTTTATTCCTATCCTGAGTGACCCTTTTTGGGAGCTGGCTTTTCCCCCACATTAAAAACCGACTTTGTGTCTAACTGCCATCGTGGAGAGGCAAGTAATTAGAAACATTTATTTGTTGCGTATTTAATTTTTTTTTTATTTGTTTTCGTTGTTGTTGGCTTTTGTAAAAAAAAAAAAAAAAAAAAAAAAAAATGGCCAGGAATTTGATTCTAATGCGTTTGGTATAAATTATGAAATTTTTATGTTCTTTTCAATTGTTTATGTTCACGAGTTATTAACTGTTAACTATTTTTGACATTATCCCACTACATTACCAAGTGAAAATAAAAATAGCCAAAGGGAGGGGCGTATTTATGCTAACGAAATAAACTGACCATAACCATCTAAATATTTAACCATACTCATACAGCGGTATTATGTTCTATATGCGTGCACGAGCCCTTGTTTGTCTGTGAGAGGGGGGTGCATTTGCAATCGCCAGTTAAAGCCAGAAGCCAGGAGAATTAATCCTAGGTGGGCTAAATAGGCTTCCTCTAAAGGAGAAAGTGTCTAGGTAATATCAAATTCACAAGCAGTCCCAGTTGCTTGTATATCTCACTTGGAAGAAAATAACATTATTATTTTGAAGTTCTTGCAGGGAGGTGTCAACGTCCTGTATTCCCAAATGGTCACCCATCTGGCACTGATCTGGCTCAACATTGCTTAACTTTGGTGATCTGACGAGAACCGAGTTGCCCAGCGTAGCCTGGTCGTAAAATACGTTTAAATGATAGTTTGATTCATGCAAATTACGTATTTGTCATATTAGAGAATTATTTATCGATTATCTATATATTAATACAATAGTGTGTGTGTTATTTTCTGTGTCATGCTTCCATCCGGGTCGTTTAATTGTTATGTTCTTCTATTTCTTGTCATAAATAATTTTACCAAAAATTCTTCATAAGTTTTGGTTTCGGTTTCGATTATAGTTGATGGCACTCAAGTTATCTTTCTTTTGTTTTTCATAAATAATCTTACCAAGAATTCCTCATAAGTTTTGGTTTCGATTATAGCTAATGGCACTCCAATAATCTATTTTTGAAAAATAATTTCATCAAGAATTCTTCGTAAATCTTAGTCTCGGTTTCGAGTTTAGCTGATGCCACCTTAGTAATCTATTTTTTTTATAAATAATTTTATCGAGAATTCTTCATAAGTTTTGGTTTCGGTTATAGCTGAAGGAACTAAAGTTATATATATATAAGTTTGGGATTCGTTTTCGATTCAAGCTGATGAACCCAAGTCAGATGAATATATTTTTTTTATTTTTGAAATCACAAATTTATAATATATAAAAATCGATAGAACATTAACTCTATAATACTATATACAAAGTCTAAAAATTGAAATATCATATTTAAGCGAACTTTACGACCTGGCTACGCCGGACGTTCCTACTAGCTTAAATACTTTTGCAGCTTTAACAAAAAAGTTACAATAATATCAGAACGGCTCCACTCACACTGAACATCTACAGAATGCCAAGATCAATATATTACATATGAATGAGTCTCCTGTGGAATTTCCATAGATGTTATACTGAACCTAATATATAGTAGTAAGATCAAATGACTTGGATGCCGTCAGC
>NC_136525.1:37822956-37827956 GCF_053919585.1 Euprymna scolopes
AGCGGAATTGAATTATTTAGTAAATTTGACTTGAAATATTTTATGCAAATTAAATCGACACGCACTCTGTAAATATTCTTAAAGGATTAAATAAATATTTGATTTAAGAATTTTCTCAGTTTTGTTTACCAATGGACACAAATATGAAATGCGTATTAATGCTGGAAAATGTTTGCAATATATATATATATATATATATATATATATATATATATATATACATATATATATATATATATATTAGTGAATAAATGACCAAAGACTATATTCCAAAGTTCATGATGTTGACCATCTTATAATTTATTCCTTTAATTCAGTTGACATTTACAATTCTTGACAGTATCTGTTTCGTAGCACAAAAGCAATCACTTATTTATAATATCAATCTGTGAATCTATTTTGAAGGGGGGGGGCTACGAAACATATTGGCAAGAATTGTAAATGTTAACTGAATTAAAGGAATAAATTATAAGACGGTCAATATCGAACTTTTGAATATATTCTTTGGTCATTTATTCACTATATTGCTCTGTAATTACATAGAGCTCCTTAAATAAGGATTGGTATATATTATAAGAAAATATATTTCCACAGAAGTACATATATATGTTTGTGTGTGTGTATATATATATATATATATATATATATATACATACACACACACACACGGAGGGTGGAGTATTCCATAATAAATCTTAACACATACGAGACAGTAATTATTTTAACATAAAACTGTCTTTTTTACGGCTTACATACATATAAATAGGATCTGTTCAGTCTTGAGAGACTGTGGATACTCACTGAAGGGTGCGCGCACGCGAAATTTTTGTGGCAAGAGTTGCGCAATCCCAACCACACCTCTCAATCGGTACCGTTTTAATTCCAGTTGCAAGTATATATAAGTCCAGGACAACTGGGAACGATGTTGAGAAAACCAGAGAACACATGCAGTACCTAGTCTTCTAAAATGGTCACCCATCTGGTACTGGCCAGGCCCATCGTTGCTTAACTTCGGTGATCTGGCGAAAACCGGTGTGTCGAAGTGATTATGCCCCCCCCCCCACATATATATATAACGCATATGAAAATAGCCAAATTATATTTTAAAAAAAGTTTTATTCCATATGGTGTTTCAGTGTAATATATACCGTTTCTTAATATGCAGGTGCCAATGTATACGCACACACGTGTGTGTGTGTGCGAATGTTTTCATATCGGAAATGGCATTTGTGCATCTCCGGAAGAGATATAGTAGACCGAAACATGATATGAAGTGAAGAAATCTGTTTCCATATATTAAAAAAAAAAAAAAAGGTTATTTCCATTTTTATACAGCACTTTAGGACATGCCCGTTTTTAACCGACACACACGCACTCGCACTACTACTACTACTACTACTAATACTACTAATAATAATACTACTACTAACAACAACAACAACAACAACAACATTTAGCCAGCACTTTTACCTCTTCTGCATGTTTCGTTAAACAGCAGGGACAATTCCTGTTTGTTTCTCTTGCAATTCATTTTTTTTCCGTTTGGCAGGCCAATGTTCGAACGTTCTGTTCGAGTGTAGAATGAAATTTTCCGTAGTGTTGAACGTTTTCGACTTCTAATGGATCGCAAGAGAAACAAACAGGAAAACGACTCATGGAAGTCGAAAACGTTCGGAACTATAGCAAATTTGGTTTTATACTCGAACAGAACGTTTGAACTAAATGAAAAAAAAAAAAAAAATATGGATTGCAGGTAAAAAATGAGACAGGAATTGTCCGCGCCGTTC
Organism: Euprymna scolopes; assembly: GCF_053919585.1. NCBI lineage: Eukaryota > Metazoa > Mollusca > Cephalopoda > Sepiida > Sepiolidae > Euprymna > Euprymna scolopes. Next base: position 37,824,744 of record NC_136525.1, read on the forward strand.
AATGAATGCATATATATATATATATATATAAAGCTGAATGTGTGTGTGTGTCTGGTCATGAATAGGCTCCTATATGGTTGACTATTATAGAAAACTGATTACATATAATGATAGAAGATATATCGAAATACAGGAATGGGTATGTTTGATCTGACATAATGATGCTTCATTAAAATTGTGGGGTCTGCGTACGCGCCTGGTCCACAAAGTATGGAAATAAAAAAAATTTAAAAATTAAAAGCAAAAAACGTTTACAAATGTTTTTTTATATAGATGTACATAAGAATACTTTTATAAGTATGTTTTAACTTAAATAGCGATGGTATAATAAAATTGTGGGGTCTGCGTTCGCGCCTGGCCTCCATAGAATGGAAATAGGCACAAAGTTTTAACAAGTTTTTTTTAATATAGGTCCACAGGATATTGTAATGAGTGTTTCAGTGTGAACAGGTATGGTATAATAAATTATGGGGTTTATCTATTTCATTTTTACTTTCATCATATTTTGCTTTGGTTTTGATACCCCAAATTCGAAGCTATCTCTTTACAACCTTTCCTTTTCATAACCTATCATACTTTCATAAATCAGAGTCCATTTTCTGTAGGTTGTTTTTGAACCCAGTCAACGACGGGTACTTTTGCTAGCATATTATAAATTTTATATATTTAAGCTTGATCGGCATAAGAAAAGATCAATATGATGAGCTACCAAAATCTATTCCCTAATGCAAATAAGTTCAATATTATTCGCTGATAGTAAACAGTATTTGTTTTTTTCATTTTATACGAACTTCTGTTTAAGATGTCTAATACCATCAGATTCAAATAAAAATAAAAATGAAGAATGTAGTTTACATTTCCGGAAAAAAAAAGAAACTAGCTTTAACCTCCATCATTAGGGACACTTACTTCAAGGAAGGTTGCTACTCTCTCCCTCTCTGACTTATTCCATATAACTATGTCAGGTGATCAGCTAATTTCATGCTAAAAATGGTTTATATAAAACTGGTTGCCGAGTATATATTTCAAGGTTCATAATGATCCGTTCATCAGTTTAGAAGATTGGTCTGTATGTATTTATATATATATATATATATATATATATATATATATATATATATATATATGTTATGTCAGGTCATGTCAGATGCTACTGGTACCATGTAACCCAGTACTACCTGCCTCATGGTCGGGTCACCGGCGACTAAACTGGTTCCCTCACCAGACTTGTTTGGTGAGGAGGGTGGCTAGTCTCCCTGAAGGATTAAAAACAAGACCTTCCAAAGGGCGAATGAACCCTTTTTCGGGGTGAACGGTCAACTAGCACTGTGTGTGTTTGTGTGTGTATATATATGTGTGTTTGTGTGTGTATATATATGTGTGTTGGGGCGGAGAGCGCTCCTGTAAGCCGTGGTGAAGGCAACCTTTCTAGGAGAAGTAAATATCTGATTTAAAAAACCATAAAGTGGGAGAACAGTACCCGCATTAAGCTGGTCTGCAGTTTTTGTTGCTGGCTATCTTGCTCTTGCTTGTTGCTGGATCTCAACATTTTGAACCGAGAGAGAGAGACTTAGCTGTCGTACAAAGCTAAGACTCTGTAACATCATCTGTGTATAGATACTCTCTCAGGCATTTGTCTATTAAAATGGTCTTGTGGCGATAGAAGTCATTTTTGGCCTCATGGACTTTAAGTGTTTGAGGGAGTGGTACTCGTCTGACAAGACGTTGCAATCGTTATATATACGTCTAAAGAAGCTTTCAGTAAAAAAAAAAAAATTAACTTATCGCAGACAGCACCTACATAATCCGACTTCTAAAAAGTTTATAATTAAAAAAGTGAATTCATTTATATAAGGAGAGGAGAAAAAAAGGCTTAACTAAAATTCTTAAACTGAAATAAACTTAGGACTTGCATGAGCCGATTTCTGAAAATTCTGCAATGTTAAAAGTGAATTTAACTATATAAGGATGAAAAAAGTCAACCTCAACTAAAATTTTGTAAATAGAAAACTAGGATCATCAGTTACTTACCATTTAGCGGTTTCGGAGATTTAAAAACAGGACAGCTGTTATATACATGGTTCTCCAGTGGAGAATACCCCACTTCCCCAATAAAAAAATGTAAAATTATACGGTTACTATTTATACTAATAGAAATATATATATATATATATATATATAATAAAAAAGATAAACTATTACTAAATAAGTTTAATATTCCAAGATCCGTTCTGCGACATGTTAACTAGCATAATAATGCTATGAGAATAAAAATGCATAAAAGCTTAAATACCTTAGGTACCAGGAAGGCAAATAGATAAGGGAAAGGAAACCTAGCCATACATACACACACACATTATATATATAGTTCTTCCGAATTTAAAGAAAAAACATTGGCTTTTTAGGCCAACATACTTTATATATTTCCTCTCGATCCCTTTCGGAATGTTTTCAATCCTAAAAGGTCCACCTTCCTAGATTTTGCCTTCTTGTCGAGAAGGGATTATTTCATTGCTAATCGCCTGAGGCGCTACTACTAGGGAATACCGATAGGATTGCTCAGACATTTTATAAGCCATAAAAAGCTTATTTTAGTGCAGTGGCTTCTAAAAGCCCACGCCCAACCTTTTGTCTAACCTCCCCTTGCAAGAAATAAATTCACACACACACACATTATATATATGTGTGTGTGTTTGTTTGTTTTATTTTTTTATTATCGTTTTATCTGTTTGGTTACATATGTTTCGGATGTTGGACCGTGTTTACGATCTAACAGCCTCGCCAGACCTTACAGAAAACCTCTGTAAGGTCTGACGAGGCTGTTAGATCGTAAACACGGTCCAACATCCGAAACATATGTAACCAAACAGATAAAACGATAATAAAAAATAAATACAACACATATTCGCTCTGCAATAGTATTGAGCACTCTTCAGGTTTTTACTAATTACCACTTCTACCATGTATATATATATATATATATATATATATATATATATATATATATATATATTCGTTAATTTGTGATAGAAACTAATGTAAAAAGAACATTCAAATAAGTTTCATTCAAGGTTATACTTTTTCACAGAATCTAAAGAAACTATTGACATTTTTGCCGATTTAATCTGGTGTCACTAGAGCCAATTATCGGTCAGGTCTATAAATTAACAGAAATATGTTAGAACGTGAAGAAATTGAATTCATATTTTAAAT
>NC_136525.1:37832956-37842956 GCF_053919585.1 Euprymna scolopes
ATATATATATATCTTAATGTATACGTGTTTGGATAATAAAAGATGCGTACTTTTCATGTATATATTCAATAAAGTTATTTTTCACAATTTGTCATATCTATATCTATAATATAAATCTCACCTGTCTGTTTAAATGTATGTATGTATGTTTGTATGTCTGCCTAAAACTTGACAGATGCGTCGGAACGTGACGAAACCGGTATCATGTTAAACCTCGAACATTCGGACAACAAATATCGAAAAATAGGCTAAAAAGATGAATTCCTTCACCCTCAACTGGACAGTGTTCTACAAGGAGGTGTCTCTTTTTTTGCAGATATTTTTCAGAAGTCATCCACTCTTTTCGATTGACTAGCCTTAATTTTGACGTTCGTCACTTCCGGTTTTGTGATAGGCGCAACGGCAAAGACGTCACTTTTTTTTCACGTTCTTTACCGCCTTCGAAGTACGGGTTCGAGCCTGCCTTCCTACTACCATTTTTTTTTTTTTTTTTTTTTTTTTGCTCAATGCACACACCTCCAAACACCCGGGCAACGCTGGGCACCCAGGCTAGTTTATAAATAAATGTATATACACTTTCACATCATATATATCGTTAGTAAAAAATTCTAATAGCACACACAAACCTGTGTGTTTTTGTTTTTTTGTTTTGTCTTCTGTTTTTAAATTTTCTTCCTCTTAAGATTATAACGCTGGATATGGGGCAGCCAAACCAGCTATCAACATTGTCCTGCCTTTTATTGAAACCAACCGTGAGCTCTTTTTAGCATCCTCATTGTTCCCTTAAGTACAATTGTCTGGATTTCTTTTGCACTTGGTTCACTAGGAATATTAGTTAGATAGGACTTCAGGGTGTGTGTGTGTGTGTGTGTGTGTGTGTGTGTGTGTGTGTGTGTGTGTGTGTGTGTGTGTGTGTGTTAATCAAAATCATAACTTTTAGGGTATCTGAAAAAAATGTGCCTTTCTTCGATGCCAAAAACGATTTCATTTTTTGTAAAACTGCTTTTTTTTTTTTCGTATTGCTGGCACTAATGATAAAATGATATATATTGAATTTAATAATGAACTTGAAACTACCTGTAAAACTGAACAGACTACACCCTGCTTCAATGTATTTGTACATTTTCAAAAACATATGCGCATATCTTATTGTCTTTTTTTATGGTAATCTGAAAAAAAAAAAAAAACTCGAACTAAATATTTAGAAATTTTGGTATTTTTTATGACCTGCTCCAGTGTAGTATAAACACCCCCCCGACCACTAAATGTTAAGCACCCCCCCCAACTCCCCATGTTAATAACGGCTTTTGGGGTGGGGTTATTCCGAAAGTCGTTCTTAATATGAGGAGGTTCGGGTGTTTATAACATGCTGGGGCTCGTAATAAAAATTTATCGAAATTTTAAAAGACTACAATAAGTAATTGTATCGGAATAGGGAATTTAAAATAGAATCGAGAAAACATATTTGGATCGTCCCATCACTAATATTCACGCAGAAATTGTTTTCATTTTCGAAAACGGAAAAAAATTTCCAAAGATTCCCACTAGTTTCGCTCATTAAGAATATTATTCTAATCTTAGAACAGATTCCCACAATGTTTCGGCTGATAAAACCTCAGAGCTTCTTCAGGTGAACATAGACCTGCGGCGCAACGGGTAAAAGCGATTAGTTTAAAATGAAATCTGAGTGCAAGGTGCTCAATTCTTGCTACAGGCGATACTAAATAAAAGTGCTGTAAAAATTAATTAAAAAAAATTCTAGCAGGTCCTGGATGACGAGGAGAGACGAGAACAATCTACCGTCAAGGATTTAATAGAATGGCCAGTTTGAAATTCTGTATACTTTCTGGGGTCCGGTGAGAAGGTTTCAGGGTTTGATAAGATACACCTGAAGAAGTCCACAGTTTACATCGGTCGAAACGTCGTGGAAATAGCAAGATGAGAACGGTAGTCTGATAACACAAATGACGTATCCTCATCTCAAAATGTTTGAACTGCAAAGTTTATTTATATCATCCAGGCAAGATTAATCAGCACTTGTGCAGAATACGGACCATACTGAAATAATAACGTCATTATTTAGAAAGCTATTCTTAACATGGGGAGGAACACGCGTCTAGCCAAAACCACTATAAATAATTTCACACACTCTTTATCTGTGCCTAAACTTAACTGTAGATTCCATGAACAATGTTTCTTGCTTAGAACTGCACGGCTGTGCAACTCTCTTCCGATTGCCTGCTTTCCAACCGACTACAATCTGATTGTCTTCAAGTCCAATGTAAACAAGTTCTTGATGAACCGTCCCACTAATTCAATTTACAAAATTCCCACTACTTATGTTTACTATGCTATAATCACATTGACTAATTGTATACCCATTAACCCTTATCCTTGAGTGGCCTCTGGGCCTTGGTAAGTGGTGATTCCTCTGTGTAAAAAAAAAGAAAAAAAAAAAGAGAAAAAAGAGGGGGGGTGGGGCGTTTAGCAACTATTCTGTACCAAACCAAAGATACCGGAAAAATTGACTTAAACTTGAAAATCCCATTGATAAAAGAAAAAAAAAATTGTCTGCTAAAATGCATAAGTGCAGAAAAATCAATTCTCGCAACAGCACACGTAAAATAACTTTCAAAAAGGGACTCCGTATCGCTTTTAAAAAAACAGATAAGGAAAGAGAAATTATAACTACTTCATTTACTCACATAAATTAATATACGAAAGTATAAATTTATGCGTAAACTTTAAGTATTTACTTCAACAGTGCTCAATATATATAACTAATATACATATAGAAAAAGAGCTAAATTTGTATATAAATATATACTTAATTATCAATTAATATATTAATGAAGTGACCTTAAATTTTTGTATTCCTTGTCGAATAATAAATTTGTCGTAAATTTACTGAATTTATTTTCAAATTTTCACTTATAATATTGCTCTATCTCGTATATTGAGCTTGTTTATCTAATTGGGATTGTCCTATAAATATTGATACTAATATTTATATGGACTTTAATTTTACAGTATTATACAGCTGTAATCTGAAAGTATTTCAAAATTTCAGTTTGTTATATTTATATATATATATATATATATATATATATATATATATATATATATAGTGAGTGCTTTTCATTCTACTGCCGAGATATAAATAGTTTTATTTTATATATATATATATATATAGTGAGTGCAATAAGTATCCGATACGAAACAAAAAGTTGATTTATTTTTATTACACGAAAACAAAAACAATGACAAAGTGCTATTCTAATGTATTTTTGTATGATTTTTGATACGAGAGTTGTATTTATCATACAGAAATACATTTTTTTCCTTTATATTGGATACTTATGGCACCCCCTGTAGATATATATGTATATAGGGTGTCCAAAAAGTTACTGAAGGATTTTCAACTCAAATAGATTATTTTTGATTGGATATCTTTCTGTAATTGTGACACAATCTAACTAAGGCATTGGAAAATCTTTTATAAAAAACGCAAAATTTAAACAATCTTTATTTATGAAAACTAATGTCTTTTAAATGTTGTCTATGTTCAGCTTCACATATTTGTGCTTTTTCCAAAACATTATTTATGGCAGATTGCAGAATCTCTGGATTGCAATTTAACTCCGTTATTTCGTTCCTGATGTGTTCCTTCAATTCTTGTAGGGTTTGGAGTTTATTAACATAAACTTTTTTTTTTTTTAGATATCCCTACAAGAAAAAGTCGGGGCTAATCAAGTCTGGAGAACGTGGTGGCCATTTGACAATGCCATAACAAGAGACAATATGCGAAGTTGAAAATGGGCAACATTTAAAAGACATTTTTCATTAAAAAAAAAAAATCGTTTGAATTTTGCATTTTTTTCTTCTTTTCTTTCCCAATGTCTTAGTCAGATTGTGTTAAAATTACAGAAAGATATAAAAAAAATTTTTTTTTTTATCTATTTAAGTTCAAAACCCTTCAGTGAAATTTTGAACAACTTGTATATATATCCTCATAATATTTTATAAGGGGATATATTTTATGTATATACTTTTTTAGTAACTAATTCAACAGTACTTCGACATAATACATTTTCGTTTGACGATTCCTTACGGGGATGAAACGTGGACGGCCATGTGAAACGTAATTACCATAAATATATTTGCATAACTTTCTAGTACATACATACAGAGAGAGAGAGAGGGGGGGCGAAGACAACATGTAACGAACGTTTCTTCGGAATATTGGAAATTTACTTTGCGACAGTGTACAGTGTTTTAGCTATTAAGCTGCTGTTTTGTTGCTGAGGCTATTGTTTTTGTGGATAACCTTACTAACCAAACAGGGATGGAAACCTCGTAAATAAAATTATGCGCTGATTAGCTATGCGTACCGGCGGAAATTATCAGTAAAATACACATGCTCTATGAACGTAATTGAACATTATATATATATATATATATATATATATATATATATATATATATATATATATATGTGTGTGTGTGTGTGTGTGTGTGTTTACGATCCAACCGCCTCGTCAGACCTTACAGAAATGGTTGTTAGTATTAGGAAGAAGTGTTTTAGAAGGAATACGAAAAAAAAAAAAAAGTGGGGTGGTGTAGGAGATAAGGGGGAGGGATTAGGGTATCGACAATATTTCAGTTTTGAAGGTCAAAATACATTAGATTGTATTGTGTTTGGGGTGGAGATATATGGATATAGGGAAGAGGAGTGGGGAATGGGTGGTAAAGAAAAAAGAGGGGTGGGTAAGGAGATTCAATTTTTAGGTTTTACATTTTGACTACATTTTGCTTGTTCAGGAAGGTAAAGTCTGACGAGGCTGTTGGATCGTAAACATGGTCCAACATCCGAAACATATGTAACCAAACAGATAAAACGGTAATAAAAAATAAAACACATATTTGCTCTGCAATAGTATTGAGCACTCTCTTCAGGTTTTTACTAATTACCAGTTTTACCATATATATATATATATATATATATATATATATATATATATATATATATATATATATGCAGTATTTTTTCTCTATGGCATATTTCATTTAAAATAAACGTTTTTTTTCTCTATTAATTCTATTTTCGATCATTTCCAACTTCGAAAAACTGTCTTCACTTCTGGCAGAAACTGGCTGATGTAATCACCATATTTATCATAATTCCGAGTACTTTCCAATTCTTCAGTAAAAAAAAAAAACTTATAAATTGTTCAAAACCAGTTAGATTTATTTATACCTGACGATGACTCCAGAACATGTAAAGTTTATTTGTAGAAAATAAATAATAAATCGCTCAAACTCCTTAACTTTTGTCACACTATGTACAATTTTTATTAGTTTGTTCAAGCTGGGGATGGAGCATCCTGCCGGATGGCAAACATTCACCTGCTAACTCAGATATTCTAACCAAGAGATATTTTTTAAAATGCTAGCCACCTCTTTAAAGGGCAATTGTTTGAACCTCTCTTGCACTTGGTTCGCCGGGTACATTTGCCAAGTAGGTTTTGAAATTATTTTTTCACGTGTCCAGTTGCTCCTATAATAACGGGAATGATGGAGATCTTCCCAAGATTCCAATTTCTTTTCATGTCATACATAAGACCTTGGTATATCGTTATCTTTTCCCTTTCAGCTTTGTTTGTGTATGTGTGAATTTAAATGAATTACAGTCTAAATTTTTATAACCTTTATGTTGTTACTGACCACGCAAGGTAAAATAAAAAAAATAAAAAATATGCCGTTTTTTTTTTGGGGGGGGGGGTGAAGATGTGGCGCTTATTATAATTATTAATTAGTAGACACTATCATGCATACATATATTACACACACACACACATATATATATATATATATATATATATATATATATATATATATATATATATATACACACACACACACACACTATAATTGGGCACTCTACTGCAATACTTTTTTCCAAAAGAATATAACTATATATATGTATATATATATATATATATATATATATATATATATATATATACTAGGCTACCTGTGACTCGTTGGGTCAGTATATTATATTAGCTATCGAATGAATGTATGAGCGTGACACTTGTGACGTAAAGAAAATAGTTTTTGTGACATAACAGAAACATTTCTATGAAAGTATATTAAAATGAAAAAAGAATATAGATACATTTCTATGAGTCGTTCTGTTCATAATAGTTTATTTTTGCAAAACAAAAAACTTACAGCCATTGAATTATAAGTGGTTTGCCATACTTATACGTAAATGTGCACTGAACAGATACCATAATACTTGAAGATATATTCAAATTTTGATACATCATTTAATTTAAACACGAAAAAAAAAAAAACAATTGGGATGCTGAAAACGTACACAGTAAAACAATATGTTTTATTGTCGCGTTGATTTGTTTATGTAAGCATGCGCAACCGGAAGACATAAACCGGATGGTTGGTTACAACACCCGTTACAAGGTCATTTGAGTTTTATAATTATATAGATATATCAAACTTTAGTAATTTAAATTTTTATGACGTGAAATGGTTACATTTCAAATCTGGAAATTTTTATTATATGCAAGACAAAGAATACATTTCAATAAGTATATCTCCTTAACCTATAGGTTTTCGATGTTTAACCCTCTCCTCAGAGGGAAAACATATTAGCAAAAATTATAATGGTTTACACATAATTTGCTAAACACAATAAACATAGAAAATCATAATTTAAAGTTTTTAAATATCATAGTGTAAGGAAAATTATATATTGGTTCAAAATAAAAAAAATATTGAATTTCATATTCAAATTGTATGGTAAATTCTGAAGTGAAAATCTTTGGTAGCAGTAAGGTAAAGGGATCTCTCTCTCTATATATATATAATATATATATATATATATATATATATATATGATGATTGCAACGTCTTGTCAGACGAGTGCCACTCCCTCAGACATTTAAAGTCTATGAGCTCAAAAATGACTTTTTTTTTAGTCCTACTGGTGAATTCACACGCTCAAGCAGGCATGACACTAAAGATGGTCATTGAGATCAATTATTACATGCTTCCAGCATTTCAAGCCTCCACGCGTCACAACTTTTCCATCGCCACAAGATCAAGACCACTTTTATAGACAAATGCCTGAGGGAGTATCTACACACAGATGATGTTACAGAGTCTCAGCTTTGTATGACAGCTAAGTCTCTCTCTCAGCTCAAAATGTTGAGATCCAGCAACAAGCAAGAGCAAGGTAGCCAGCAACAAGTTAAACTGCAGACCAGCTTAATGCGGGTACTGGTCTCCCGCTTTATGGTTTTTTAAATCAGCGATTTGCTTCTCCTAGAAAGGTTGCCTCCACCACGGCTTACAGGAGTCCTTTCCTCTCCACCCCAACACACACATATATATATATATATAAAGTGATATATTCAGGCAGCATTTTTTCATTCAAACAAACATTATTAAATGGAATGGAGACACTTTGCTTTATGATCCTTTTTTTTTTTTCTATTTTTTAATTTTTCGATTTTCCGTATAATCTTTTTTATATGAAAATCGAAAATATTAAAGCAAAGTGTCTCCGTTACATTTAATAATGTTTGCTTGAATGAATATATATATATATATATATATATATATATATATATATATATATACATACATACATACAGGGTGTCCGTAAAGTTACTATACAGTCTTATTGTGTTATATTTGCATTAATAGTTAATATTTATTTTTTTACAGGTTTATTTAATCAAGCATGCCACGCAAGCTAACTTTGGAAGAGCGCAAATTTATTGTACTGTTAATATATTACAGGGTGCCTGTATAGTAACTTGTAAGACTGTATAGAAACTTTATGGACACCATATATATATATATATATATATATATATATATATATATATATATATATATATATATATATATATACACACACATACACACCAATTAAAATGAGATACATGTCAAATTTTTATAAGAAATATGGTATCTGCTCGAAGATGCAATTAAATGTAAAGCCCCATATCAAAGATCAAACTTTCGAATAAAATTTTAGGAAGAAATTATTTTAAGTTTATTATCACTTAAGATAATCGTTTGATAAACGTTTTCTTAGAAAAAACTACTTCTTAACTTGGAAATTATAGAAAGAAATATATATTGGGGAATAATAATTTATGCCAAGTAAACTAAGAAAATAAAAAGGAATTTTTTCCAGGACAGGACATGACATCAGGTAATTAACCTGATGATCTCTCCCGGGAATGAACAAAAGTTTTCTGTTTAACTTACGATAAATACATTTTATATCGCGACATTATATATATATATATATATATATATATATATATATATATATATATATATATATATATTCTAGTTTATATGTTTAAATTTAAATGGATCAATTTTCAAATAAAATTCAAAATTGCTTGAATCAAAGAATGAAACGTTTAAATTAATGTCCTTAACCCATGAGTTTTCAATGTAAGCACATTTCCTCAGAGGAAATTTTTTTTTTAGCAAAATACTAATATTGGTTACCAATAATTAAGTATCAGATACAAAGAAAACTATTAAAAGTGAATTGATCCTTTTAAATGAAATTTAAACATATAAACTAGAATCTATATTTGCTCTATCTAGTATATTGAGCAATTTTATTTGGCTGGAATTGTCTTATATGAATATTTCCTCCCAGTATTCTATAAGATTAGGAACCATTAGATTCACCAAATCTAATGCATTTCAATACTTCAAAGTATATATATATATATACATATATATATATATATATATATATATATATATTTTTTGTGTGTTGGGACAATTAATCGGAATCTGGCATCAGAAAAATCGGAGCTTTTTGGGGTATCGGAAAAATTTTAACCTATTTTCCGATCCCCAAACCGATTCCTTAAATCATCTTTCTTATTTGGTTTAAGAAAACATCTTTCCCTGCTTGTATTAATAATGAAATAATAAATATTTATTGATTCAAACTTCCAGTAAGACTAAAATCTCGAGATCATCCCCCTCACAAAAGTGTTTTTACGTTTGATAAAATATAGGCACATTTAAGATGTGTTTTTATAGTAATCGGGACAAAATAACAGTTTTTTTAGTTAAATGTTTAGAGATTTAAAAAGAATCAGAATCGGAATCGGTAATTGTATCAGAACTGGGAATTTAGTACGGAATCGGTAAATATATTGGAATCGTCCCATCACTAATATATATTATTTTCAATTTTATACATATTTTTAGATATCTCTCATATTTTTATTAACTAATAATTAGAGAGAGAGTACGAGTAAATAAGAATGTAAAAACATAAAAATAATAAAAGACGAAGAACGGATCCAATCAAAGAACATATAAAAACAGTAGTTTGTAAATAAGAGGCACAAAAATTTTTGGAGAATGGGACGGAGAACACAAGTAAGAAATATTTTGTTTTTAATGACATGAATTGGTTAGCCTAAATTTATCTGGAGGAGAAAAAAAAAAACTAGATTCAGTATTAAAAATAATTTTGTTCAAGTGTTTTAAGAGAAGTGGTGTGTAATCAACACTGCTGGGGAGCCATGATTTAATATACTGTTTGGTTTTTAATATCCCAAGCAATGTTTAACTGTAAACAACTAATGATCGCTTTAAGAACACTGGTATTATTGTTTGTTTATGTAAGTAAAACTATTCAGCGATACCGGAGATTAATTGACTTACTGACAAAATAATGTTCCAACGAAGTACAATTTTTTTTTTTTTTTAAATTTCAAAGAAACTTCTAAGAATATATATAAGTGAACGTGTCTCTGTGTGTGCGTGTGTGTGTACATTTCTCTACGCAATAACTATCAATCTTTAGACTACAGACTCGAAATTTGATATACAGGGTATTGAGATTTCGGAATATCTTTGTGATCCGTTTTCGGCTAGAAATTTGGCTGTTACGTTGACAACTCTACCAAACTCCTCCGACAAT
>NC_136525.1:37845456-37882956 GCF_053919585.1 Euprymna scolopes
GATATCAATGGATATATACCTGAGAGTCAAAACAAGGAAAAGAATATGCTGTTGTCAAAACCTTAATAATAATGCATACAGAACAAAAACTAGTGGGAATCGTGGTCATCTCTTGCGGTGCATGATATTGAAACCACTGCTGTGTTTTTGCTTTGTGCCGTTTTTCTCTTCATTTCTGTGCCATTATTAATGTTTTTAAATACTTCGCTTAGTTTTTAAGTAGATTTTACATAAACTCGATTTGTCTTTATTATTGTCGATACTTTGTAATTTTATTTTCCAATTTTTTTTATAAATGACAGCCATTTTTAGGCGCCATTATTTTTTATTATTAATTCAAATTTGCAAGTATGTTTGTTTTTTTTTTGTTTTTTTTTTTTTGCCTTTTCGTGTTTTCTTTTTCAATTCATTAAAACTGGTTTAGTGAAAAAAAAAAAGAAAAGTATTTTACATATAATATTCGAAAGGAATTAATTTTTCGTTTCATACTGAAAAATGTTCAAACCAAAAATACAATAGCCTAAAATAAAATGAAATTTAAAATGGAATCTTCTTTAAAAACCTGATTAAAAAATTAAGTACTTCTGCAGTTTATGGACCGTACTGAAATAATGTGATTAAAAATCCGTATTTAATATAGAAATCTGTTAACTATTCTGTACTTTAACCTAACAATTTAATAAAGAAGATACCGTAAAAATTGTATACGGACCATGCTATTTTTTAATATGATTTACAAGGTAACCTCAATTTTTACGGTATCTTGTTTATTAAATTGTTAGGTGAAAATCCAGAATAGTTACAACAAGTCCCTCCCATTGTTAAGAGTGAGTTTTTAAATAATAACTTTATTATTTCAGCATAGTCCGTATTCTGCATAAGTACCAGTTACTTTTGGTGAAAAAATATAGCTAAAGAAAACTCGATACTTATGCAGTGTTAAAATAACGTTATTAAGAAACCCATTCTTAACATAGGGGGTTAACTTTTCTGTCCTTTCAGTTAAAAACTTAATAATAAACAAAAGCTACTGTAAAAATTTGATTTAACTTGAAAATCCTATTAAAAAATTACACAGTCCGTAAACTGCAGAAGCATATAAAAAAAGTCAATTAAAATTACAACAGTATGCAATTAAAACTTTATAAACTGAATTAGAATTTCGAAATACGAAGTGCAATCAAATCAAATTAGGGGTGATAGGCTAACACACCCTACACTAAAATTGAACCCATCATGTATAAAAAAAAAAAAAAATGTAAAGCCCGATCCGAAAGATCAAACAGCCGTTTAAGAAAAAAAAAATTACGAAAACCTATTTTTTGAACACTATTTTATTGGCTTATTTTTTTAAAATAATAAATTATCCATTCTTAACATGAGGAGGGGCTTTGTTAACTATTCTGTACTTCCAACTAACAATTGAATAACTATTCACTACTGATGTAATTCTCTATAAAAGCCAGGTACGTCCAAGAATGAAGTACTGCTGCCACATCTGGGCAGGAGCTGCTAAAAGCAGCCTATCCTGCCTTGACAGAGTACAAAATAGATTTTGTAGCTTAGTGGGGGGGATGCCCTTTTCTCTTTCCTGCAACCTCTCTCCCACAGAAGAGACGTTGCGAGCCTGTCTTTGTTTTATCGTTATTTCCTTGGCAAGTGCTCGTCTGAGCTCCAATCTCTGGTACCCCCTCGCCAATCTTTCATGATAAACACCCGTTTAGCTGAAACCACTGTCAATAATTTTCCCCACTCTTTATCTGTGCCTAAATCGAAACATAGATTCCATGAACAAAGCTTCTTTCTTAGAAGTGCATACCTGTGGAACTCTGTTTCGTTTGCCTGTTTCCCATCTGACTATAACCTGGATGTCTTCAAGTCCAACATAAACAAATTCCTGATGAAACGTCCTCTTAAGACACTTTATCAAATCTCCAATACTAACGATTACTACGATACTATCCCATTGATTATTGTACACGCAATAACCCTTATCCCCGAGTGGCTTCCGGGCCTTGATAAGTGGTGACCACCATGTAACCCCCCCCCTCAAAAAAAAAAAGATGCCGTAAAAATTGGATTTAAGATAAAAATTCTATCTAAAAATAGCACGATCTATAAACTACATAAGTCCTATACCAACTTTTTAAGTAAAAATTTACCAAAGAACCAATGAATTATTTTAATAAAGTAATTGTGAGATATGCGTTCTCTCAAGTAGCAGTTAAATTGAAAATTATAAAAGAATAAAAAATAGACCATTTCAGTTTTTGACTGGCAATGTTTTTATTTCATTTATTTGCGTCTTGATATATCTTGCTGTTTTACGTCATAGCGCTATGGATAAAGGCGTTGAATCTCTATGATTCCAGGTGAGCATTGTCTGAAGATAGCGGTTTCAATCCTACCCAAAAGCAAGCCAGAGGATTAGTTGGCAAATAACGTGGTGAGGAAACAACAATCGAAGATAGTAATTATTGGGGATATACAGTTACAAGACTCGGCATTCATATCCTGGTTAACCGCTTGAAGAAGGTCATAGGATGAGTTGACCGAAACGTGGTAACAACAACAACTATGAAGATGAGGATAACAGTTCACAAATAAATTTAAAAAAAAACACATCAACTACTCATTTCAAAGAATTTCAATAAAAAAAAAAAAAAAAAAACAATAATATATATGACGGCTATGTCCAAAAACTCAGTACGTAAAGCCGGAAGTGGACTCTGATTATCTATAAATATGGGATGGAAGTCACTAAACATGAAACGAAACCATATGGAAATTCATTTAAAAAAATATTTTAGTTTTAACATTTCTTGTTCTATCATGAAACAATAAAAAATAATAAATTTTCATTTTTTACTTTTTTAAAAATAGTCTTTTTGTTGGTGTTATCACGAAAAAAAAAAAACCCAAAAAACTAAGAAATCTTTTATTTGTATTTCTATAAATGATGTCTTTTAGAAATAATATATTTTTATGTTTCGCAAGTTTCATCACAGAATGTTTTTGTCATAAATAATGTGTGTTACCAAAAAATTTTTTTAAAACATTTGTATAAAAAATAATGAAGTTTCGATTTCGTAATTAAATTAAAAGGTAGCTTCTGTGTTTTTTGATACATATATATACTAGCAGTTCAGCCCGGCTTTGCTTGGGCCCTATGTACTGTTCATAACTTTGTGTGCACATTATATATATATATATAAATTTGATTCCTGTCCAGGTAACATACATCTAAAATTTCAAGTGTTTCAACACCAAATTGGCGGAGGAGTTTAGTAGAGTCTTCAAAGGACAACTCTTTCAATTGGCAGCCAAATTTTCGCCCAAAAACTGATTAAAAAGCTTACTGCATGTCTAAATACCCTTTATGTAAAATTTCAAATGTTTAGACCCAAAATTGGCCGAATTGTTTGCTAGAGACCGCAGGGGGCAAATATTTTTAACTTTGACCCCTTGGCAGCCAAATTTTTGACCAAAATCGATTAAAAAGCTTGTCCTATGTCTGAACACACTTTATATAAAATTTGAAGTGTTTAGACCCAAAATTAGCGTAGCAGTTTGGTAGAGTTTTCAAAAGGTCAAATCGCTGAACTTTGACCCCTTGACAGTCAAATTTCTGGCCGAAAACCAATTAAAAAGATTTCCCCAATCTCAATACCCCTTATGTCAAATCTCGAGTCTGTGGACGGAACATTGACAGAGTAGTTTGGTAGAGAAATGTACACACACAGACAATTTCAATTTTGTACATACAAGATATATAGAGTATTCATAACAAAATTGTGATAAAATTTGTGAGAATTTTAAATTATTTCAAGTTGAATATATTTTAAATATTTAGAAAATTATTTACAGAAATGTAAATTGTGAAAGTTTAAATTACATTTTTGAAATAAAATATTTCTGTATGAATATATTTTAAATATAAAAAAAAAAAGAATATTTATAGAAATGTAAAAAAAAAAAAAAAAAAGTTTATTATGGTTTCGTTTTTCATTGTACGTTTACTGACTTTCTAGTCCATATTTATATAAACCGAGTCTACTTCCGGCGTCTTAACTTTGTGTACTGAATTTTTAGACGTAGCCTATATGATAATGTTTTTGTTTTCACTTTTAAAAACTTCCACTCGAAACAGGGGGAGACAATTCAAGAAGTTCATACGAAAGTTTAAATTTTGCAAAGAAAAAAAAATTACACTTTCAAATAATGATTGTTTAAAACTTTATAAATTTATTTATTACCAAAGTTTAATTTTCTATGAAAAAACAAAAGTTTAAGTCACATATTTTAAGAAAGTGACAACTTTCATTTCAGAATTTTCTGTCTTTCATAATATGTCGAAATTGTAATTTTTTTTTAATTACATTTTCACCCCAAACAAGGCATATTGCCATTTTGTTGTAGGGGGCTACTATCAGGGACATCGGCATCAGGGGTACTGTGTAGGGAGTTGGGCAGCAAGATGTCGGTTCACGTTGCACTTGAACTTCTGCATGTCAGTACAGTTGAGGAAGCAGGGACCCGGCAGGGAATTCCAAAGTCTAGCTATCCTGGGGAAGAAATTACTGGAGTAGAAGGCTCTCTTACATCTAGGGATCTCTACCGTGTAGGGGTGGGATTTAGCTGCTTGTCGGGTTTATCAGGGGTATTTACGTCGAGGGGGCACAAGTGCTTGCAGTTCGTCAGAGCATTCACCGTTAAAGTACTTGTAGAAAAGGCAGTAATTATCTTGTGAAATTAAAAACATTTTAATTCAATAAATGAATAGATAATGTTTTAGTTTTTTTTTTTGTTTTTTTAGTGGCTTTTTAGTGTTTATTTTGCCTTTACAAAAAAAAAAAAAAAAAAAAAACACACACACAAACACAAAAAAAAAAAAAACGTTACACAAAACATTTCCGGAGAAACTTCTTGAATTGTCTCCCCCTATTACAGGTGAAAATTTGTAAAATTGATTTTTAAAAAAGTCCCTAAAAACTAAAATACATAAGTGACATTAATAGCTATGCCAGGTTCAAGGCAGGGAGCAGAAATCCACAAACATAAACATTCATTAGCGAGAAACGTTTATTTTTTTTTTTTACTTCTTGTAGTAATAATTTGGGAGAATCATTTAATTCAATTTAAAACTTACTTAGAAATAATGTTAAAATAACTCTGATATATATATATATATATATATATATATATATATATATATATATATATATATATATATATATAAAATACGTATTAGATACGCTAGCAGCCGAAACAACGCACGACCACAAAACAAACATTTATTTTGATTGAAATTAAAAAAAAAATACTGAAGATGAAGTTTAGCTTCAAAACACATTTACAAATTCCGGCACAAGCCTCAAACAAAACAAATATTCGCCTAACCCTCAACAATGCGTTGCTTCGGCCTCAAACGCATCCAACACGTATTTCATTTTTTTTTTTTTTTTTTTTTTTTTTTCAAACAAGATGTTTGTTTTGTGGTAGTGCGTTGTTTCGGCTGCTAGCGTATCTAATACGTATTTTATTTTATTCAAACTCAACCAACGCTTCTATCAAGGAACACAACCCCTAACGTAACTCTGATATGTCTAAAATATTTAAAGAGTGTTCAAAGCGTGAGTATAGCTTAGTATATATATATATATATATATATATATATATATATATAACACCAGTACGCGATACAAAAACATTAACTTGTTTTATTAATTCCACGGCGAGTGTCCCAGTTAATTAATTAACCTGATGATTTTTTCTCTCACGAATGAAGTTCCTTTCCGTTTTACTTAGCGAATTTGAATACTATACCAAATATATATATATATATATATATATGGTATAGTATTCAAATATATAAGAAATAACAAAGTTACTTTAAGGTATTTAATTATCTCCTACTGCAAGAACTGTGACACCAGAAAGTAAGATTAAGAAGTTAGGAGGGGCACTCTGACCTGCAAAAACAGTGCCTAGGCAGCTCCATCAGTACTCGCCCGTAAAGAGAAAAGGCAGAACCTAGGAGAGTGGAGCCCCTAGAACTTCACAAAACTTACATCTCACGAGATCATTACAGGAAAGGTCTAATTTCAGTTGACTTAGGAGGTCCAAAAATAAAAACCTCTTTTCAGATAGTGGAACACTAGAGCCATATTTAGTTTTATAATATACCGCTTTACCAGAAATAGGCAAATTTTATTTTTCATTAAAAAAAAAAAAAAAAAAAGTTATTAATGTTTGCATGCAATTGTTTCAGCCGATTTCTGGTATTCAAATAAGTAATAGTTCTCTCATCATTATATACAGATCAACGTAAACGATGGGTTTTGCCAATATTGGCCCATGGACTCGATTTTGATATTCAGATTTTTATATTTATATATATATATATATATATATATATATATATATATATATATATATATACTTTTAACCTTCGATCAATCGATAAAATTTATTGTATATTTTACTTTTCATTTTGGCTTCTATTCACTATTGCCTCATCAACACCTGAAGATGATTCATAGTCGAATCGAAAGCGCTCGTGATAACTATGGAACTGTAATAATTTTTTTCGATTTTGATTAAAAAAAAAAAAAAATTCTACGGAAAATCGAAAAAAGAAAAAACATCATAAAACAAAGTATCTACGTTATATCTAATAATGTCTCCTTGAGATATATATATATATATATATATATATATATATATATATATATATATATATATATATATATATATATCCTTTTTTTAAATTAAATATGTTTTTAACTCTTTTTCAAGATGTCTTTTAACATGTTTTATTAATCATTTGTTCATATTATATATATATATATATATATATATATATATATATATAAAATTAAGCCAGGTAAAATGACTCATATTTGAGTCGATTTACCTGATTTAATTTTTATCGATAGACGAAAATTGCCACTGGCTATATTAAACCTTTGGGAAAAATTTTCTAATTATATATATATATATATATATATATATATATATATATATATATATATTCATTAATTTTCTTTTTTTTTTAAGATTGTAATGCTGGGTATGGGGCAGCCAATTCAGCTGCCAACATTGCTCTGCTTTTTTTTTATTGAAACCAACCGAGAGCTCTTTTTAATATTCTCACTGTTCCCTTAAGTGCAATTGTCTGGATCTCTTTTGCACTTGGTTCACCAGGAATATTAGTTAGGTAGAACTTCAGGTTCTTCTTCATAAGCCCTGTGGCACCTATAATAACTGGTATGATTGATATCCCCCTAAGATTCCAGTTTCTTTTCATATCATATGTGAGACCTCGATATTTGGTCTGTTTCTCCCTTTCAGCTCTGTTCAGACCTCCATCATTAGGAACGAACACTTCTCTGACTTATTCCATATAACTATATCAGGTTTGACAGCAGCATTTTCAAGGTAAGTGGCTGTAGAGATTACATGGTAGTAATGTATGGTATACAAGTCATTTCCAACTGTTCTATATCATCCAAACCCTACCGTGTTTGAAAATATGGTAAAGTGGCGGTTTAGTGATTTAGAACTGCTTTAAAGTTTCACCGCTCACTCATTTTTTTTCGACCAAATTTCAAACAATTATTACTGTTTATAGATCACCTTCTCAGCAATGTTGTGAACACATTTTCAATTTTCGTTCAGTAAAACAAAAATTATGATGAATTTACTCGTGTTCGAAATCGTAAAAATTCGTAAGGAGGTGAGCGACGTTTTTATGACTGGTTTCCATAGCAACCCCGTCGCTTCAGCGACTAGTGTTGCTACTAATTCACTGCTGTCGCAAAAGAGAAGTAACAAGTGAAACAGAGAATGAAAGCAGACGAGTGCCGTACATTGTTTACATATGTGTATGTTATGTTTATGGGGGGGGGGGGCAAAAAAAATAAGACTAAATTTAAACAAAGAACAAATGACTTTACTGGAAGCTTGCAAAAATCATGGATTACAATAGAAAATGCGAGCATGAAAAGTAATATGGTTAAGCTTAAACATGGAATAGTAAAGGACTAATTGTTAAAACTGGAAAAGAAAAGGACAAGGTATTCTAGTAAAAAATATATATTTATAACTTATAATATTGCAGCATTAAGAATTGATTATATAATGTTAATTGAATTGTTTTTTTTTATTCTTAATGCTGCCAGATTTTAAATTATAAATTTATTACATTTTTTACTAGAGTATCTTGTCCTTTTCTTTTCCAGTTTAAACAACTAGTTCTTTACTTTTCCATGTTTAAGCTTAACCATATTACTTTTCATGTTTGCATTTTTTTAATATATATATATATATATATATATATATATATAGTAATTTATAAAATATATATGGCGATTAAGCTACACTGAATATTCCGCGTTTCATCCACTCTAGGACTCCTCAGGATTATGCGCGAATTCTCTGGTAACTACCTACGTATTGAGCACTTTTGAAGTAAATACTTAAAGTTTACGCATAAATCTATACTTTCGTATATTAATTTTATGTGAGTAAATTAAGTAGTTTATTTATATATATATACATATATATATGTGTGTGTGTGTGTGTGTGTGTGTGTGTGTGTGTGTGTGTGTGTTCAGACGGCGTTTTTATTTTATCAAACATTAAAAATAACAATTCTTTAATTTAATATCTTGTTTTTTTTTCTACTTTTTTTTCTAATTTCTGTTTTTTCCCTTTTTTTTCACATTTTAGAATTACATCTTGTTTTATAATGGAAAAAAATTACTGTAGGTTCCATATGTATCATGAACGCTTTCGATTCATCGACGAACCATCATCAAGTAAAAAAAAAAAAAGCTGGCGAATATAAAAACTAAAACTATAACTTGCACATCAAAATAATCCGAGCAAATCAAACAATACAAATTAACGACGGCGTCGCACGCACAAATGACGTGAATCGATTTTTAATGTATATACCTAATTTGAGATCGCAGTATTTTCGAAAACCATAAAAACCATAAAATGTCGGATTTTAAAAGGTTGATGCACTGATTTTATTATCAAAAGTTGTATGTCAGTGTTTTTTTTTTTTTTTTTTTTTTTTTTAATTCGTTAAAACCTGTTCAGTTAAAAAGAAAGTTCGATGAAAGTGCAGTATAGTGAGGGCGGAGAGAAACTAACTTTGTACAACAAATAAACGTTTACAAACGGAAGGAAATAAAAGATTCAACCGACCTAAATAGTTTTAAAAGTTTAAAACTGTAAATTATATTTTAAAATTTAGGTGTGTGTATGTGTGTGTACGTACAAAAAAAAAAGGTGAAAAAATATAACACAGGAAAAAATAAAATAAAAATTTTTTGAAGGCATTTGTTGTACCTATTTACTATGCCTCCCCACGGGACAGAGTTAGACACAAGGGTCGTTTTTTAACGTGGAGAAAAGGTACGAAAATAAAAATTGTCTCAGTCGTGAAGGATTTCTCCTCCACCGAAAGAGAACAAGAAATAGAAGTGCAGTATCTGAAGAAGAGATACTACACTTTGATCTTGTCCAGAAGGCCAAGAAGGCATTTGTTGTAGAATCGAAAGCAAAATATGTAGCTCTCCAGCTTTATTTGTTACCGTTATTCAGACTGCATCTAATATTGATAGAGTAGTTTGGTAGAGACCGTTTCTCACACAGTATATATATATATATACATACACACACACACACACACACACACACACACACACGAATAATTGGATTAAAATTCTGTCCATAAAATTTTACAAATTTTTAAATTTACAAGTTTATTTAATTTGTAAATTGAAATTATATATTTTTCATCTTGTGTGCAATATATATTTTTTAAATATAATTATCCACTGACACGTGTTTTGTTAAAATATAATTATCCACTTACATGGTTTTATATTATAGCGTAATTCTGATATAAGAAACTTATCACCCGGGGGGGGGGGTCTTATATTTGGATTACATTAACACAGGCTCTAATATTGGACCAGAGAAAAACTCTTATATCCGTTTTCCATATTTTTGGGTCTCGTATATCCGGGTTAAACTATAGTATGTTTTCAAAGAATAATTAAAACTTTTATTTTATTTTTTTTTTTTTTTTAGAATAATCTGCGATATATATATATTAGTTTACGGTGTCACTAGTTCCAGTCGGATTACGAAAAGCTTTCTTCTTTTTTAAAATCTTTTAAGTTTTAAAATTCGACCGCCATTTTTTGTTGGCTGGGTTAAGTGACAGTAACGACACAAATTTTGAAATAAGATTATAATTTCATAAGTTTAAAACTATGCAGGTCGATAGAAAATTTTCTCTCGTCTAGTAACAGTTACTTATCGTATATTTACTGACCTTTTTCGTTGTTAACTATCTGGCACTATTGCCGATTGTTCAGCTCTTTTGTGTGAAAAAGTGTATTTTGTATAATAATAATGTTGAAAAGATACTGTCTTTGTGACCCCCCCCCCCCAAAAAAAAAATAAAGAAATAATAATCAATAAAAAATATGGCAACGCACAATTAAAACTTAAGCTTAAGATTTACAACAAGTTATTTATCCGAATTGCTATTTTGAGAGAAAAAATACAATAAAACCAACCATTTCTATCTTAACGATAATAAGCAAGATATTCTAACATAACCTATACTACAATTGAACCTATACATCCGAAAAAAACTACACACATTACTAACGATATTAGATTCGTTTGTTTGTTTGTCTGTCCGTCCGTAACAAATTTTCTTCGGAAGGAAACTACTGGGCGGATCTGGCTGACATTTTGTATGAACTTTTGACCTGATAAAGTGCACCATACGGATTAATGGATTTTATCTTTCAACGCAAAAAGGAACACATATCTTTAAACATATTCAACCATCAATTTGGCATAAAGCATTAATTTTAAATAAACGGGCCATAACTTTTCCCCGGTTTAAACGAGCTAAAATGTCTAGTAAATATGCAAATTACTTAGAGTAATATTCTGAGCTATATTTTATATCGCATATAAATCTAAAAAAATAAGAATAATAAGGTTTTAATTATTCTAGAAAAAAATATAAAACCTATAATTATTCTTTGAAAACGTACTAATATACAAACCATGTACGCGTGAAAAAATTAAACTCATGAAATATGGTCGCATGAGAATATATTTTGGCAATTTCAGCAAAAATACATTTCCATGCTACTAAGATATATAAATATATATAATATTATGTTATATACATTACACATATTATATAACAATTCTCTCTCTCTCTCTCTCTCTATATATATATATATATATATATATATATATATAACAATTCTTATATATATATATATATATATATATATATATATATATATATATATATAAATTATACAATAAAAAATATAAATATGACAAATTAAATAATAATATAAATCACAAAACATGGTCACATGAAAATATCTTTTTGGCAATTAATATGTTAATTCTACTGAGATATACATTTAGAATAATATTAAATATATTATAATATTATATATATAATATACTATATATATTATAACATATTTTGTACATATCGTATATATTATATATATATGTATAGGATAGATTATATTATATATATATCATACATATATATCGTGCATATATATATTGTAGATATATTTATATATATCGTATATAGCATATATTTATATCGTATATAGTATATATTTACATATATCATATATATTAAATATTTATATATATCGTATATGTTAAATATTTATATATATCGTATATCTTAATTATTTATATAACTTATAGGATATATATACTAATAAAATATATACGATATATATAATTATATGTATGTATTTATATATCGTATACATTACATATTTATATATATATATCGTGTATATATATTATATATTTATATATATCGTATATATATATATATATCGTATATATATCGTGTATATATATATGTATCGTGTATATGTATATATATATCGTGTGTATATCGTATATATATATATATCGTATATATATATATATATATCGTATATATATATATATTGTATATATATATATATATTATATATATATTATATATATATCGTATATATATATATTATATATATATCGTATATATATATATATTATATATATATCGTATATATTATATATATATTATATATATATTATATATATATTTCGTATATATATATATATTATATATATATTATATATATATATCGTATATATATTATATGTATATATCGTATATATATTATATATATATCGTATATATATTATATATACCGTGTATATATGTTATATATATCGTATATATATATTATATACCGTGTATATATGTTATATATATCGTATATATATATTATATATGTTATATATATCGTATATATATATTATATATATCGTATATATATATATTATATATTATATATATCGTATATATATATATTATATATTATATATATCGTATATATATATATTATATATTATATATATCGTATATATATATATTATATATATCGTATATATATATATTATATATATCGTATATATATATTATATATTATATATATCGTATATATATATTATATATTATATATATCGTATATATATATTATATATTATATATATATTATATATATCGTGTATATATTATATATTACATATTATATATAAATATATATCGTATCGTATATATATTATATATATCGTATATATATATATTATATATATCGTGTATATATATATTATATGTATTATGTATATATATATATTATACATATATATATATCGTATATATATATTATACATATATATATATCGTATATATATATTATACATATCATATATCGTATATATATATTATACATATCATATATCGTATATATATATTATACATATCATATATATATCGTATATATATATATATTATACATATATATATATGGTATATATATATATTATACATATCATATATATATCGTATATATATATTATACATATCATATATATCGTATATATATATTATATATATCGTATATATCGTATATATATATTATATATATCGTATATATATATATATCGTATATATCGTATATATATATATATCGTATATATCGTATATATATATATCGTATATATATTATATATATCGTATATATATATCGTATATATATTATATATATCGTATATGTATATATATTATATATATCGTATATATATATATCGTATATATATATATTATATATATCGTATATATATTATACAATATATATATCGTATATATAATGTAATATACTTATATATATATATATATTGTATATATTATATATTTTATGTGTATATCGTATATATACATATATCTTATATATATATATATTATATTTATATGGTATATATACTATACTTATATATATTTATATATCTATTATATTTGTATATATCGTATATCTATTATATTTGTATATATCGTATATCTATTATATTTGTATATATCGTATATCTATTATATTTGTATATATCGTATATCTATTTGTATATATCGTATATCTATTATATTTGTGTATATCGTATATCTATTATATTTTGTGTATATCGTATATCTATCATATTTGTATATATCGTATATCTATCATATTTGTATATATCGTATATCTATTATATTTGTATATAACGTATATCTATCATATTTATATATATCGTATATATATTATAGTTATGTATATCGTATATATATTATATTTATGTATATCGTATATATATTATATTTATGTATATCGTATATATATTATATGTATATATATATCGTATATATATTATATGTATATATATCGTATATATATTATATGTATATATATCGTATATATATTATATGTATATATATCGTATATATATTATATGTATATATATCGTATATATATTATATGTATATATATCGTATATATATTATATGTATATATATTATATATATATATGTTATATATATATTATATATATATATCGTATATATATATTATATATATATATCGTATATATATATTATATATATATATCGTATATATATATTATATATATATATATATATATATATATATATATATATATCTATATATATTATATATATATATCGTATATATATATTATATATATATATCGTATTATTATATTATATATATATATCGTATATATATATTATATATATATCGTATATATATTATATTATATATATATATATCGTATATATATATTTACATATATCGTATATATATTATATTTATATATATCGTATATATATTATATATATATCGTATATATTTATATATATCGTATATATTTATATATATCGTATATATTTATATATATCGTATATATTTATATATATCGTATATATTTATATATATCGTATATATTTATATATATCGTATATATTTATATACATCGTATATATTTATATATATCGTATATATTTATATATCTCGTATGTATTTATATATATCGTATATATTTATATATATGGTACATATTTATATATATCGTATATATTTATATATATCGTATATATTTATATATATCGTCCATATATATATATATCGTACATATAATATATATCGTACATATATAATATATATCATATATATATCGTATATATATATATATATATCGTATATATATATATATATCGTATATATATATATATATCGTATATATATATATATATATCGTATATATATATATTATATTCATATATATATTCCGTATATATTATATGTATATTCCGTATGTATTATATATTTATATATACCGTATATATTATATATTTATATATACCGTATATATTATATATTTATATATACCGTATATATTATATATTTATATATACCGTATATATTATATATTTATATATACCGTATATATTGTATATTTATATATACCGTATATATTGTATATATATATATATACCGTATGTATTGTATATATATATATATACCGTATATATTGTATATTTATATATACCGTATATATTGTATATTTATATATACCGTATATATTGTATATTTATATATACCGTATATATTGTATATTTATATATACCGTATATATTGTATATTTATATATACCGTATATATTGTATATTTATATATACCGTATATATTGTATATTTATATATACCGTATATATTGTATATTTATATATACCGTATATATTGTATATTTATATATACCGTATATATTGTATATTTATATATACCGTATATATTGTATATTTATATATACCGTATATATTGTATATTTATATATACCGTATATATTGTATATTTATATATACCGTATATATTGTATATTTACATATACCGTATATATTATATATTTATATATACCGTATATATTATATATACCGTATATATTATATATTTATATAGACCGTATATATTATATATTTATATATACCGTATATATTATATATTTATATATACCGTATGTATTATATATTTTATATACCGTATATATTATATATTTATATATACCGTATATTATATATATCGTATATATTATATATATCGTATCTATTATATATATCGCACATATTCTTTGTGGATTAGGCGCGAACGCGCACCCCACCAATTTAATGAAACACCGTCCTATAGATAAACATACTCATTCCTGTGTTTCGATACATCTTCAATCATTATATGTAATCATTTTTTTTAAAATAGTCAACCATATAGGAGCCTATTCGTGACCAGACACACACAGCTTTATATTATAGATATCATATATATATATATCATATATCCATATCATATATATACATATATATATACATACATATATATATATACATATCATATATATAAATATATATATACATATCATATATATAAATATATATACATACATATCATATATATAAATATATATACATATATATATATATATACATATCATATATATACATATATATATATATATATACATATCATATATATATATATATACATATCATATATATATATATATACATATCATATATATATATATACATATCATATATATATATACATATATATATATATACATATCATATATCATATATATATCATATATACATATCATATATCATATATATATCATATATACATATATATATACATATCATATATATACATATATATATACATATCATATATCATATATATATACATATCATATATCATATATATATTTCATATATATATCATATATACATATCATATATATACATATATATATATCATATATATACATATATATATACATATCATATATATATCATATATACATATATATATCATATATATATCATATATCTATATATCATATATATATATCATATATATATCATATATGTCATATATATATCATATATATATATATCATATATGTCATATATCTATATCATATATATATATGTCATATATCTATATCATGTATATGTCATATATCTATATCATATATATATGTCATATCTTTATCATATATAGATCATATATATCATATATATATCATGTCTATATATCATATATATATCATATCTATATATCATATATATCATATCTATATATCATATATCATATCTATATATCATATCTATATATATCATATATATCATATATACATATATCATAGATATATATCATATATATATCAGATATATATCATATATATATCATAGATATATATATATATCATAGATATATATCATAGATATATATCATAGATATATATATATCATAGATATATATCATAGATATATATATATCATAGATATATATCATAGATATATATATATCATAGATATATATCATAGATATATATATATATCATAGATATATATCATAGATATATATCATAGATATATATCATAGATATATATCATAGATATATATCATAGATATATATATATATCATAGATATATATCATAGATATATATCATAGATATATATCAGATATATATATATATCATAGATATATATCATATATATATATATATCATAGATATATATCATATATATATATAATAGATTTATATCATATATATATATAATAGATATATATCATATATATATAATAGATATATACCATATAATATATATATATCATATAATATATATATATCATATAATATATCATATATATAATATATATATCATATAATATATATATATCATATGATATATATATCATATAATATATATATATCATATAATATATATATATCATATAATATATATATATCATATAATATATATATATCATATAATATATTTATATATCATATAATATATCATATTTATAATATATATATAATATATATATAATATATCATATATATATCATATATATATAATATATACATAATATATGTATCATATATAATATATATCATATATATAATATATATATCATATATATAATATATATATAATATATATATCATATATATATATATCATATATATATATATATCATATATATAATATATATATATATCATATATATAATATATATATATATCATATATATAATATATATATATCATATATATAATATATATATATCATATATATAATATATATATATCATATATATAATATATACATATCATATATATAATATATATATATCATATATATAATATATATATATCATATATATAATATATATATATCATATATATAATATATATATATATCATATATAATATATATATATCATATATATAATATATATATATATCATATATATAATATATATATATATCATATATATAATATATATATATATCATATATATAATATATATATATATCATATATATAATATATATATCATATATATAATATATATATCATATATATAATATATATATCATATATATATATCATATATATAATATATATATATCATATATATAATATATATATATCATATATATAATATATATATATCATATATATAATATATATATCATATATATAATATATATATCATATATATAATATATATATCATATATATATCATATATATAATATATATATATCATATATATAATATATATATCATATATATATCATATATATAATATATATATATATCATATATATAATATATATATATATCATATATATAATATATATATATATATCATATATATAATATATATATATATCATATATATAATATATATATATATCATATATATAATATATATATATATCATATATATAATATATATATATATCATATATATAATATATATATATATCATATATATAATATATATATATATCATATATAATATATATATCATATATATAATATATATATCATATATAATATATATATCATATATATATCATATATATAATATATATATCATATATATATCATATATATAATATATATATCATATATATAATATATATATCATATATATATATCATATATATATATCATATATATATCATATATATATATCATATATATCATAATACATATATATAATCATACATATATATATCGTATATATATCATACATATATATATCGTATATATATCATACATATATATATCATACATATATATATCGTATATATATCATACATATATATATATATCATACATATATATATCGTATATATGTCATACATATATATATCATACATATATATATTGTATATATATCATACATATATATATCATACATATATATATCATACATATATATCATACATATATATATCATACATATATATATCATACATATATATATCATACATATATATATCAATAATTTATATCAGATATACATCATACATATATCATTCATATATATATCACATATATATCATACATATATCATTCATATATATATCACATATATATCATACATATATATCACATATATATCATACATATATATATACATATATCATACATATATATCATATATATATATCATATATATTTCATACATATATATATATATATATCATACATATATATATATATATATATCATACATATATATATATATATATCATACATATATATATATATATCATACATATATATATATATATATCATACATATATATATATATATATATATATCATACATATATATATCATATATATATCATACATATATATATCATATATATATCATACATATATATATCATATATATATCATACATATATATATCATATATATATCATACATATATATATCATATATATATCATCTATATATCATATATATATAAAGATCATATATATATATATAAATCATATATATATCATATATATTTCACATATATATACATATATATATTATGTATATCGTATATATTATATATCTATCGTACATATATATCGCTTTCATTATATATTATATATGTATCGTATATATTATACTGTATATATTGTATATATTATACATTATATCGTATATATTATACATTATATCATATCGTATATTATATGTAATATGTATATATCGTATACATTATAAATTTTTATATCTAATATATAAATATTATATATATATATATATCTTGTATAATGTATATTATATATAATATAAAACATACGCTTTATACATTGCATATATCTTATATTTTATATATCTCGTATTCTATACATTATATATTCGAATTAGAGAAATGAAAATATGTATTTTTAGCAAGCAAAAACATTTGTTAGATACTCGGCGGAGATCAACATGCTAATTGTCGAATTTCCTCCGGGAATCAAGCAAACATTTCGGTGTCATGAGTATATTTGTATCAAAGTACATTTTTTTTTCTTTTTTGTAATTATTTTTTGCGTAGTAATATATTTCAAAATATATACATTTATGGAATATAAACCAATATCACGTAATTCTTTCCAAACTTCATCAACACGTTATATATATATATATGTTTGTGTGTGTGAGAGAGAGAAAATTTAATAAATATCTATTCTCCGACATATTACACCCAAAAATCTTGATAAACTATGGAATTGTTCAATATCTTAAACAAAATAAAAATACATATGAACCCACGAAAAAATTTCTATTTCATTTAGTATCATTTTATAATAGTATCTTAAAATAAAATGTTAATATTTGTAGAATTGAGGGGAGATAATTTCACGTCTAGTTACGTCATAGCTGAAGTAAAAAAAAAAAAAATGACATTTGCCATGGACGATGTTTCTGACAAAGGGGTAAATTGCTGTTTTATATCGTTGAATCTACATAACACTAGCAGGCTGCCCGGCATTGCCCGATCTTAAATGCGCATTTAATTTATATTTTAATTAAGACAGACACTGAGATATGTGCATGCGAATATTGGGGGGGGGGGGTTCTAAAGAGTTCACTTTAAAAAAAAAAACACATACTCGAGCTAATAGCGAAATAAAAACTTAAAGACAGTGAGTCAAGTTCGAAAAACACACCAGTTTTACACGTTCTTTACAAAGTGTTTTTAAACTTTATTCTTAACATAAAGCTGTAACGTTTCACGGTCGCGCATGCGCATTCGTGAAACAATTAACAAACAGATAAAAATCCGATGACTCCCACGCACTAATTTTTTAATTACTTCTTTGTATATTTCTTACTGCATGAGATTATATATATATATATATATATATATATATATATATATATATATATATGTGTGTATTTCTTATTTATATTTATATCTCGGCAGTAGAATGAAAAGCATATCTTATTTTTCTTTAATTAATATTATTGGAATTTTTTCCTTGTACACATTTTTGTGAATTTTTCCATGGATTTCTGCCTTTGGATTATTATGGACCATCTTCTAATTACGGGATTTTTGGATTTTACTTGTGCAAATGGAAATTCAATTAACTTTCTTGAAGTTTTACATTTGGATTTTACCGTCACTGGATTATTTATCTTCCACCAGACTATCCATTCACGTGTAATCACCTTTTTCTTTACCATATTCCCTCTGCTTCACTTTTTTTTTGTTTTCAAGTAAGATCTTTGACTTGTTGTTTCATCAAATACTTTTGCATGCAAAATCCGATCCTGCATTTTGCTAATTCCTACCCTCTGATGAGGAGGAAAGTTTTTCTTCGAAACTTCGCGGATTAATGACTATCCACTTATCTAGTGTTTCCTTTTCAGATTAAATATGTTTTTAACTTATTCCAAAGTGTTTTTTAACATGTTTTATTAATTGTTTGTTCGCATATATATATATATATATATATATATATATATATATATATTCATTTCAGGTAGGGGGATATCGAAAAACGAAGAGTAATTGAATTTCAACAAAGGTTGTTGATAGTGCTCAATCAAAGAGAGCAAATTATATTTTTTACTATTATTCTTTATGTAAATACATTCATATCTTGCTACGATGTGCAGACCGTTTCGATCATATTAGATCTCATCAGGCAAGAAAAATTAACAATTAAAAATAGCTCAGGACCATTTTCAGACCCCTCTCTATATATTTATTATACTTCGCTCCTTTTTTATCTCCCTCTAAACTTTTCCCAAAAATATATTTTTTACCTCCTCTTCAAATAAAATTTGATTTTCGCAATTAATTTTAAGTCTATAAGATCCTTAACTTCGCTCTACGCCAGTTATGGCTGTTTATGCTCTCAAAAACTGAAAATGGTCCTGAACCATTTTTAATTTTTCCTGCCTGATGAGATCTATTATGATCGAAACGGTCTGCACATCGTAGCAAAATATGAATATACTTACATAAAGAATAATATATATATATATATATATATATATATATATACATATGAACTAATGATTAATAAAACATGTTAAAAAACATCTTGAAAAAGAGTTAAAAACATATTTAATTTTAAAAAGGAAGCACAAGATAAGTGGATAGTCCTTAATCCGCGGAGTTTCGAAGAAATACTCTCCTTCTCATCAGAGGGCAGGAATTAGCAAAATGCGGGATCGGATTTTGCATATAAAAGTATTTAATGAAACTACAAGTAAGTCACAGATCTTACTTAGTTAAAAAAAAAAAAAAAAAAGAGGGTGAGGTAAGGGGAGTAGGAGGTAAAAGAAAAATGATAAAAAGATTTCACATGAATGGATAGTCCGGTGAAGGGTAAAAAATCCAAGAATGGTAAAATCCAAACACGGTCGAATTAAAAACTTCAATCCAACAGGTAAGTTCCATATTATAAGCTCTATTTCCTTTTCGGTTTTATTGAGCTTTTACAACTGGTTGAGATTACTTGTAAATATTAACTCTTAAATATTTATAATATATTTTAAGTTTACCATTTTGATTAGTCGCTTTTAAACGCTATATTTACAGATTAAATTTTTCTTTTTAAATTTTTTTTTTTTGCAACTTTATTTTGGCATATCCAAATTCCCCCGTAGTACTCTTTTATTTCGCCAATAATATTATTTTGTATGCTCTCGATTTTTTCCTGAAGAGATGATAGCCGAAAGAGCTCTCGAAAAATTTCCGCACATATCATTTAAATCTATTTATAAATTTTGTACCTCCAAACATTCATAGTTTTGAAATCACTACTACATATTATGTTCAATATAACAATCAATAGAGAATTGTCTCTATAATAATAAATGCGTAATCTGCATAAATTAAAATAATATATTTAACTATATCTTACGACCGGGCAACGCCGAGAAGCTTGCTAACATTTTCTAAAAATCGCCGGTCAATTTGCAGTTTATTTCCAACTTTGAATTAACTTTTAAAGGTTTTCGAGTCTGCTGAAAACGAATATTACATTAAAAACTGACACTAACATAGTTCTCCTGATATTAAGGCATCGTTTTTCTTTCCAATGGTCTTCATTGGTCGCCATTTTGTTTTACTTAAGTTGAAGAAAAAGAACGTTACGCATATGCACGTTGTTTATTTTATCGCCTGAGGTTAGAAACTTGGCGACTATTGAAGGTCATAACGTATTAAAATTGGAAGAAAAAAATAATGTCTTAATATCAGGAAAACTATTGGTCGGCGCCATTTTTAAATGTGATATTCGTTTTTAGCAGACCCGAAAAGCCAGAAAAGTCGTCAATACAAAGGCGAGTGTCCAGCTGAAAATAAACTGCAAATTGACCAAATCCTCTTTTAAATATACACTTTTATGCCGTTGCGCCTACACTAATCTTATCCCTTTCTGTAATACATACACAGATTTTATATATATATATATATATATATATATATATATATATATATATATATATATATATATATACAGGGCTCTATGGACAAATTTATCTTTAGTTGACCTTTGACAACTAAATATTTTCGTTTACGAGCCAAATAGAAAAGTTACTAGCCAACCCACGTGAGTTTTGGAATATGACATCTTCGTTCTGTGACAATTATGTACATTATAAATTTTTTTTGTTGTATTTTTTAATAAGTGTAATTCTAAATATACAAATTTTATGCTGACACTTGAAGGTATAAACATTCTAATTTCTTCAGATGTTTTTTTTTTAAACAGCCTTCGTTAAAAAAAAAAAAGGTGTATATTTTTCTATTAAACTTTTATTGTTTAAATACTTTTAATTTCTTCGTTTTATTATGTAAAAAAAAAAAAAAAAGGTGAAAAGAAAATTTTCACTCAGTAGTGAGTTTTGGAAGATTGTCAGTGAAAGAAATACAATCGCCAAAAGATAAGCGTTTCATTATTTCTAGTCTTCTAGTCGCTACTTTGAAAATCACTCGAAAATGCGACTGTTTCACTCGCAATGTAGAGCCCTGATATATATATATATATATATATATATATATATATATATATATATATATATATCGATGTCTTCGTTCAGTCTCAAGAGACAATGGACACCCTCGTAAGGGTAGCTGCACATGTAATTGTGAGGCAAGGGTTGCGCAATCTCCAACTACACTTCTCCTGAATCGGCACTGTTTGGATCCAGTAGCAAGGTAAAGTCCAAGGCTGGCTGGAAACGATGCCGAGATAAGCGGAGAGCACATACAGCAACTGGAAGTCCCAAATGGTCACCCATTTAGTACTGACCAGGCTCAATGTTGCTTAACTTCGGTGATCTAACGGGTAGTAGTTTGTCAAAGTGATTATGTCGTATATATATATATATAAATATATATATATATATATATGTTATAGTTCTTTATGCAAACATATTGACTACACATTCGCATACATGGTTCACTTTCAGTCAGTTGAACCTGATTAAGCCACGTTACTAAAAGTTTACAATTTTGTAACCAATGTTTCTATAAATAAAAAGAATTATATCAGATAAATATACAGCTCTGTTTATTATTGAGCACTATTATCTAAACCTATTCAAGATCCACTGCTGTTGAATTATTACTCTTTATTTTTATCTAATGTTTGGCAAAAAGCCAAGGCTACTGTGCGAAATATTCCAACAGAACCTATGCAACAATTGAATACTCCTTCAAAGCATTAATAAATAAAATAACAAATTTTGATCATTTTTGTAAAGTGGATTAAAATAGTTTTTTGTTTAGTTTTGTTTTTGCTTTTTCAAAAATGTTATATTTCAATTTAAAACGCTTAATTTAGGTTAAGAAAGCCATTTCAAAAATAAAGAGATACTCCAAGTAGTTAAAATATGTTTGCAAATAAAACTTGACAAAGTGGTATATACCCGAAATATCATTAAAGTCCGACCCCACATAAGTTACTAGTGATTGTTACAGAAAAACGATCAGATTTAAATAAACTACTGCCCTATCTTCCAATTTCTTTTGTATAATTTTCTCGCGTTTTTATAGCGTTCTAATAAATTATCGACTACATGTAATGCTTCAAGCAAACACCATAGTGTGTGTGTGTATATATATATATATATATATATATACAAGCAGAGAAACCCGACGTTGCCCGGTATTGAATGAGGATCCACAAATGTTTCACTCTCCTATATTTTATTGTCATCGAAATCAGGGAAATCGCTCATTTTTCAATCAAATCGATTAATCACCTGCTGTACTTGGTCACCCCTCGCGACACCAGGAGAAAGTTTCACATGTCTGTTCACAGTGAGTTAGTCCACAATACATTGTAGTTTACATTGCACTGTAGAGAACCTACTGTTGATTTCATAGTTTTATATATAAAAACTGGAATTGAAGTTTAAAATGGAAAAGTCAAGTATCATGGATCAGTCGTGCTTTAAACAGAAACATTAATTTCGAACGCGCCCCTGTCATATCAAAGAACCTACTGTTGATTTTATATGTCGGGCCTTTTTGCTTATGTGGTCATAAGCCTTCTCAAATGCACTTGCAATGTTAGGCTGTATAACTTTGTTAACTGTGGTCAAAATCGCTTGTTCTTCCTTTCAACAAATTTTTTCGATTATCGATATTTTTCGAAGACATTTCAATACAAAATCTATCTAAGAACACTGCCAGTCACATAATGTACATTTGTGTGAAATTTTAAAATAAAATTGGCCCAGCTGTTCTTGAGTCCATATGGAATTAACTCCCACACACAGAAGTTCCTCCTTTTATATATATATATATTAGACGTTAATGCTTTTATCTATATTCTTTTCAAATGTGTCACTTCGATTATATACATACATTATATATATATATATATATATATATATATATATATATATATAAAGCTGAATGTGTGTGTGTGGTCACGAATAGGCTCCTATATGGTTGACTATTTTAAAAAACTGATTGCATATAATGATAGATGTATCGAGGCACAGGAATGGGTATGTTTGATCTGGCAGAACGGTGGTTCATTAAAATTGTGGGGTCTGCGTTCGCGCCTGGTCCACAAAGTATGGAAATAAAAAATTTAAAAATTAAAAAAAAAAAGTTTACAAGTGTTTTTGATATAGATGTACATAAGAATACTTTGATAAGTATGTTTTAACTTAAATAGGGATGGTATAATAAAATTGTGGGGTCTGCCTTCGCACCTGGCCTCCATAGAACGGAAATAGGCACAAACTTTAATAAAGACTTTTCATATCTATCTGCGTAAGTATACTTTGATAATTATGTTTCAGTTTGAAGAAATATGGTATAATAAAATTATGGGGTGTTCGTTCGCGCCTGATCTCCATAGAATGGAAATATGTCACAAAGTTTAACAAGGTTTTTTAATATAGATCCACAGAATATTGTGATAAGTGTTTCAGTGTGAACAGGTACGGTATAATAAATTATGGGGTTTACCTATTTTATTTTTACTGTCATCATATTTTGCTTTAGTTTTGATACCCCCAAATTCGAAGCTATCTCTTTACAACACTTCCTTTTCATAACCTATCATACTTTCATAGATCAGAGACATTTTCTGTAGGCTGTTTTTGAACCCAGTCAACGACGGGTACTTTTGCTAGTATATATATATATATATATATATATATATATATATATATATATATTGCAATTTTAAAGTTTTCATTTCAATTACCTCCCTTGAAAATTAATAAACAAAACTTCCGCATTTATTCATTCATATTTAGATTATGCTAGCAAGAAGACACGACGTAGCTTGCGATTGACTGAGGATTATGTCCTTTTTACTATGCTCATAAAACCATATTACTGTCTTTGTTTTTACTGCCCTCTTTCCTCCTCCCGTTTCGAACCCTAATATAGCCGGAAGAAGTTGAAATGTTGAAAAACTCTCTGAATTAGAGTGTTATACGTACGGTTTAAATTTCGTAAAAGTCGGATATGCGTTTTTGAAGTTTGAAGAGGTTCCTGTCCTTGTAGGTCACTTAAACGCGGTGGCACGTAAATAATAGGCACATAGAAAATACTGCAAAGATTTAGGACCCAGAAACAAACAGAAAAGTTATTTCTACTTGAGCGTTGATATCTAACTGCTTTCGTTTACTAGACAAATAGAAAAGTTACAAGTCAAACCCAAGTGATTTTTGGAGTATGACATTTTTGTTCTACAAGTACGTGCATTTTTCTGTATTTTTTTTTAATAAATGTAATTCTAAATATGCCCTGAATTTAATGTTGAGATTTGAAGGTATAAATATTTGAATTTCTTCAGATTTTTTTTTTTTAACAGCATTCGTTAAAAGAGAATATATTGTTCTATTAAATGTTTATTGTTGAAATAATTTGACTTGCTCGTTTTATTGAAATAAATATTGGTTGAAAAGACATTTTCACCCAGTAATGAATTTTGGACAATTGTCGGTGGAAAAAAAAGATCGTCAAAAGGTAAGTGTTTTATTATTTCTAGTCGCCACTTTGAAAAATCAATCGCAAATGTGACTATTTCACTCGAAACGAGTCCACTTCTTGAGACGACTTCCTTGATCTTCCCCAGAATAATATATACCGTAGATTTCGGCGTATAAGGCGACCGTCAGATAAGACGAGGTACAAAATTGGAGCAAATTTTAATAAATTTATTATATATCGGTTGTATAAGACGATTGCTAAATCACGAAACCATGTTTGTTTAGCCTTGGAACGCCCGGTATCTTATAAAATATTGGTTTTTAAATATGATTTTTTAACTGAAAGGGTCGTCTTTTTTTCTTTTTTTTTCACGGTGGTCACCACTTATCAAGGCCCGGAAGCCACTCAGGGATAAGCCACTCGTCTAATACGCTGAAATATACAGTATATAATAAAAGTTAAAAAAAAAAAAAAAAAAAAAAATGGCCCATTTCAAGTTTTTAACTAGGTTAGCCACTATAGCTCTCTTAGGGTAAAGAGGGCAGTTAGAAATTCGGTACCATTTTATATATCTTACATTTTGAGTAAGACGTATGTTTTTAAATTTTAAAGATATGATTTAAAATTTTTTATAAAAAATCTGACATATTTGAAGTTAAAAAAGGTATGTAGTTCATCCCATCCCAAGAAGTGTGAGACTAGGGTCAGAAAGTGGAATTAAAAAAAAACTAATGCTCCAGAGGAGAAGCCCT
Source organism: Euprymna scolopes (assembly GCF_053919585.1). Lineage (NCBI taxonomy): Eukaryota > Metazoa > Mollusca > Cephalopoda > Sepiida > Sepiolidae > Euprymna > Euprymna scolopes. Next base: position 37,873,456 of record NC_136525.1, read on the forward strand.
CTGACTCTGCAAAAGATGCCTGTGCAGCCCCGTCGGTATTTCCCTGCAGAGGCGGCTTAGGTGATTTGCAATAAACTAACCCCTTTCCCAAAGAGAGAAGGTAAAGCATGGGAGGGTGAACCTCCTAGAACCGAACAGAACCAACATTACATCGCAATCAACAGATACTTAGAGGAATGTTCTAATGTCTGTTGACTTTATATGCCTAGTACCCTTAAGAGTGAACTTAGTGATTAGGGAACAGTTTTCTCTAACCATTCTTTCTATAGGGAACACATACATTGCGTTTGTTTTTTTAACTGGGTGGGGGTGCACAGTTTATCAAGGCCAGGATAAAGGTTAAGTGTTAGGTAGATTGTGAGATGATCAGTAATGGTGGCACTTGGGTATTTATTATTGAAGAGGACAACTCAACAAGAACTTATTTATATTAGATTTGAAAATGATCATGTTGCAGTCAGCTGAGAAGCAGACCAACGATATTGTGTTCCACAGACGGACAGTTCCAAAAAACAAACCATGCTCAAGAAATTTTCGTTTAGTTTTAGGCATAGACAAAATTGTTGACGGTTATATATATAATAGTGTTGGATCGATTAATCTGAATCGGAAATCGAAAAAAATCGGAAATTTTGGGGGTATTGGAAAAATTTGTGCCTATTTTCCGATGCCAACAACGATTCTTTTAATTGGCTTTTTTTATTTGATTTCTTTAAAGAAAAATATTTTTAACCCTGATAGTACTACTAAAATAGTGAATATCTGTTGATTTCAAATTATTAGTAAAACTAAAATCGATAGATCATCCATCACAAGTGTATCTTTACGTTTAAGAAAATGTCTGCACATTTAACACGCGTTTTTGCAGTAATCGTGAAAAATAAACAACTTTATAGTTAAATATGTAGAGATTTAGAAAGAATCGGAATCCGTAATTGTATCGGTAGCAGTGTCAGAAATTTCGTGAAAATAGTGAATATTCCACCCCATCTTTCCAAGCTTATAACTCCTCGAAAAATGTAATTCAAGCCCTAATTTTTTTTTCAATTAAAGGAGTAAGGACCAAGGTTTTATTTAAAAAAAAAACAAACAAAACAATGTGTTTTTTTTTTTTTAAAAAGGTTTTAAACTTCGGACTTTACAGGTAAATTTCTAAAAACTGATTTTTTTTTTTGTTTTAAATTTGAAATATATTATTTATTGACCTTTTCTCTTCAATTTGTGATATATAAACCTATTAAACATAAATTAATTATTTACTTTTAAATAAGACATTTCAAAATGAGAGGCGTAAATTATTCGACCCCCTATCTTTCTAAGCTTATAACTCCTCGAAAAATGTAATTCAAGCCCTAATTTTTTTTCAATTAAAGGAGCAAGGACCAAGGTTCATTAAAAAAAAAAAAAAAAGACAAAAAGAAAAAATGTGTTCTTATAAAATAAGGTTTTAAACTTCGGACTTTACAGGTAAATTTCTAAAAAACTGATTTTTTTTTTTTGTTTTAAATTTGAATATATTATTTATTGACCTTTTCTCTCAATTTGTGATATATAACCTATTAAACATAAATTAATTATTTACTTTTTAATAGACATTTCAAAATGGGGGGGGCGTGAAAATGGGGGGGCGTGAAAATGGGGGGCGTGAATTTAAAAAAAACGTTGGTCTAAAATATTATATTCGGTTTATTGGAAAGAACATAAAATTTCACATTGACCCTGAAAATATCGTAAAAATAGAATCAATAGAAAAATTTTGATAAGATTTTAAAATTTAAAAATTTAAAAATATTGAGTTTTAAAAATTGAAAATATTGAGTTCGGAAAATTCATTACTGTTTAAAAAAAAAATAAAAATATTTTTATTACTTTTAAAACAACTGTAATAGTTTATTTTGGAAGTATAATCCATAAAGAAAATAAATAACCCACTTTTAACAGAGAAATACGAGATTTTTATATTGTATTCGCAGTTTCGTGTTAGGGGTGTCAAAAATTCCTACAAAAATTCTGATACTGCTATTGTATCGGATTCGGGAAAAATACTGGAATCGTCCCATCCCTAATATATATATATATATATATATATATATATATATATATATATATATATATATATATATATTGTGCAAATTATAATTGATGAAGAGTTATATTTTTATATACCAACACTGGGACTGAAACAATATGAAGATATTTGGTGCGTTTGTGGCGCGAAAAAATGTTTTGGTTTTTTTTTTGGGGGGGGGGGGGCTTTTTTTTCTCCTGCGATTAAAAAAAAATTGTTTTTGTCGGAAACGAACAACAAAAACAGATCGATAGAAATCTATGAAATTTACTTTTCGTGTTATTAAAGCAACCAAGTATTTTGGTGTGTGTGTGTGTGTGTGTGTGTGTGTGTGTGTGTGTGTGTGTGCGCGCGTGCGCACGCGAGCAATGTTGTAACCAATAAAAGAAATCTTCCAGAAAAATTAAATACTTGTGTATCTATCCCTATTAACATATTATATACACGCACGAAGATGTACATCTTTTGAAAATACACATCCCACCAAAAAACGTTCTTGCTTTAAATTTCTTCTTATAACCCCCCCCCCAGAGATATTCGCATTCTTATAGACCCTCCGCCCCTTAAAAACATAATAAAAAAGAGATTAAAAAAAAAAATTACGACTAATTGAAATATTTTCTGCTATTTTTTTAATTGCAAAAAATAAATAAAAATGCAAAAATTTTCCGTTTCAGAATTTATATTAAACTTTGGTACACCTACCGAACTGCAACTCGAGTTTATTGGGTTTATTTCCGCTAAAGTTGATTTTAGTTCAGTTCAATTATGTAGAAGCATCTTAATTTTTTAAATACATTCGCCCCACCTCCCGAATTTTGTGTGTGTGTGTGCCTTTTTGTAAATAGAACATACTTATTTAAAAGTTTTCAATACAAAATGCTGTCAGAACCCATCCAATATGTCACGGTAACATAAATTGGGAGGGTTTCTAACAGTATTTTATTTTATTTTTAAGTCATTTCAAGACTTCAAATATTTAGGTGTTAATTCGCGGCCATTTTTCTTATTTTAATCTAACGCTCGACACAATGTTTTTTTTCGAACCGAATAAACGTTTTAAAGCAAAAAAAAAAAAAAAAAATCACTAAAAACTTTTCCAGATAGGTAGAAGAGTAAGTTATCTTGTCTTTAATAATATTTATGTTATATATTCGAATTTTTTACCAATTTTTTTAAATCTCTGAATTGTAAAACGAACCCCACGTACCTCATTTTAAATTGTAGATTATGCATTAATAGCAAGGAAACCTGACTCTGCCCAGGTCATATATAAGTAGATATCGCGATATATATATATATATTAAAAAAAATAAAATAAATAAAATAAATAAATATACAAAGAAATATCTATATATCAATAGGATAGCGCGTGTGTTATTTAATTTGTGTGTCACGCTTACATCCGAGTGATTGTCGTTTAATTGTTATGGACTTCCATTTCTTGTAATAAATAATTTTATCAAGAATTCTTCATAAGTTTTGGTTTCGATTATAGCTGAAAGAAACTCAAGTTTTATATATATATATATATATATATATATATATATATATATATATTTTCATAAGTTTTGGTTTCGGTTTCGATTCAAGCTGATGCATCTAAGTCAGATATATATATATATATATATATATATATATATATATATATATATTGAAATCGCAACTTTATAATATATAAAAATCGATAGAACATTAACTCTTTAATAATATATACGAAATCTACAAAAATTAAAATATCATATTTAAGCGTACTTTACGACCGGGCTATGCCGGGCATCCCTGCTAGCTTAGATAAATACTTTTGCGGTTTTAACAAAAGAGCTACAATAATATCAGAGCGTCTCCATTTACGCTAAACATCTACAGAATGCCAACATCAATATATTACATATGAATGAGTCCTCTGTGGAATTTCCACAGGTCCCCTTAATTAATGTATTATTTCGAGAGAGTTTTTTTGTTAAGTTTTTTTTTATTTTTAGTAAAACACAATAAAAAAAAAATAACATAAAAATAAGTAATAGAATAGAATAGAATACAGACTATTCTGGAAGAAGAAATCCATTCTTAACTTGTGGAGGAGGGAGACTTTAACTAATTTATACTTTCAAACAATTTAATAAAAGATAGCGTAAAAAATTATTTCTGTACAAGTGCCAATTCATTTGTATCAGAGATTTCTGAATCGATCTTAGATACAACGCCATCATCAATGGAGTTTGATTCTTCCCTATTCCGAAACCGCTGATACGGATGGCTAAGAAGCACATAATTGTATAATATAAATATTATCATGTACTTGCAAAATTATTTCTTCATATGCCGTATTTATGATATTGAGGAATGAGAAATTATTCAACAACGTTTCATCGTTATTTCAAGACATTTTTTCAAAATGATCGATTTAAAGATATAACAAAAGTATACGATATTTCAAAAGATGCGGTGCGTTTGTGGCAGAAAAAATGTTGTTTTTTTTGTTTTAGCGATTCAAAAAATGTTATTGTAGGAAATAAATAACAGAAATAGATGGATGAAAGATCGATGAAATTTACTTTTCTGATTATTAAATCACACACATATATATATATATATATATATATATAGCGACCATTTCTGTAAAAGTCTTAGGACGCTACAGATGCCCCCCCCCCAAAAAAAAAACGGCCGTGTAGCCGAAACAATAATATAACCTAACAGAAAGATACGGTAATAAAAAATAAAACGCATACTTGCTCTACAACAGTATTGAGCACTTTCTTCAGTTTTTATTAATTACCATCTCCACTATATATATATATATATATATATATACACACACACGTGTGGGTGTCTCATTGTTTGTTTGTTTTTTAATTTTTTTTTTTAATGAATTCTATACATATACCGTAAAGCATTTTATCTAAATGCTAGCTGGGAATAATTTTCGCCTCACTAATCTGAGGGTTTTTTTTTCATATAACTATCCACGGACACGTGTTCCATCATTTTTACGCCTTATCTTCTTGGTTGAACCTAACGAATGAAGTCGATTATATATATGTATGTATGTATGTATAACGTGTAGTCATACTGTTGAACAACTTTATACGCTTTTGCACGAATTTAGAGAAATCTATGATATATATATATATATATATATATATATATATATATATATATATATATATATATATATATATATATATATATAATGCAATTTAATAATTTAAAAGTAAATAATAGGAACTCCGTTGTGAAATCCTGTAAACATAAAAATCTGAAGCTCAATATTTCATTGTATGGTAATACAAAGCTCATATATATATATATATATATATATATATATATATATATATATGAACGTGATTAATCTCTAGAGTATTCGACCATAACGCTGTTTTATTTTAATCGTTTTCCCACTTTTTTTCTCTCCCCGTAAATTGAATAAAACGCAATTTTAATCGCTTTTTCATTCTTTGTTTTAAAAATTCCCTCGATACAGCTTTGAGAAGCGAGGGTCGAAACCGGTCAGCTGGCTCCCCATTTCTATTTCTTTCCTCTCCTGTTCCCCCTTTTTTGGAGAGAAGATTAAAGGAATATATATATATATATATATATATATATATATATACAAATTTACTTTTAATCATGAATCATAAAAGTCTTCCCTTCCTAATTGCAATTTTGTATCCCTAAAACATTATGATATATATATAACACTTTTTTCAATTATTCTCACATATATATATAATGTAAATAGAAAATATATAAAAATAATCTTAATTATTTTATGAAATAATTATTCCAAATACGATTTAAAACAAAACGTGGTACTCGCACTTATTGATCCGTGCTGAAATAACGTTATTATTAAAAAAAAAAAAAAAAAATTCTTAACATGGGGAAGGTGTTTTGTGCCTATTCTGTACTTTAACCTTACAATTGAATAAAAAAAAAACAACATAAAACTTTAAGTAAACGTGGAAATACGATTTAAAAAATAGCGCAGATCACTCTCTGCATTTAGCACCCAAAACGTTCATATTATAGTTGCTAGTGCAGAGAGTGATCCGCGCTATTTTTTTAAATCGTATTTCCACGTTTGATTAAAGTTTTATGTTTTTTTTTATTCAATTGTAAGGTTGAAGTATAGAATAGGTACAAAACACCCTCCCCTCCCCATGTTAAAAATGGCTTTTTAAATAATAACGTTATTTACGTCCGGATCACTCACTACACTAGTACCATATTATATATTTGGAAGAAAACACCGTGCCAGAGAAAACTGAAATAAATACAAAGTTACAACTTGAATATTTACAGATGAGAAAACATAGAAAAATATTTTCAAACTACATTGTTTAAAGAAACAAGTCCCTCATCAGGAGAGAAAAAAGTTATTTTAATTTGATATTTAAAAAAAGTCGGGAGTAACGAAAATTAACTCATTGTACTTTTCAATTAAGAAAACCAAAAAGTCGAACGCATTATCGTCGCCGTTTGTAACAGTTCCAACTAGTTTCTTTTCAGTATCGATTTTAAATATATTTACGTTTATTTTATTTATTTTTTTTTTTTTTCAATATTGCAAATCAATATATTTTTTTTTTTAATTGTTTCAAGCAGGAATCCAGAGAACACATGCCAGTTATAGATAAAACTTCAACAATTTCATCCATCATTTGTAAGAAACAATTTTCTGTCCGACAGTTTAAATGTTTCCAAATTCTTTTTATTTTTTCCCCCAACTTCAGTTTTCAACGACCGTTATAGATTGTGCAGGTTTTCATATTCATTATATTTGAAAAAAAAAAAAAAAAAAAAAAAAAAAAAAGAAACTAATGTAAATAATTATTTAAAGGGACCAGTGCACTAAAACATTAACTACTGAAATAATAACATTATTTAGAAAGCCATTCTTAACATGGAAGGGGAGGGTGTTTTGTACCTATTCTGTACTTTAACCTTAGAATTTAATAAAAATAAAACTTTAAACTTGAAAATATTATTTCAAGAATAGCGCGGATCAGTAATTGTACTAGCACCTATTAAATTATTAAAAGACAATAGACATTTTTTAAAAATTATGCAAAAATAAAAACATTAACAAAAACAATATAAATAATAAAACAATATTTATTTTCAGTATTGAAAAAAGAAAACAATGCTAAAACAATAAAATTATATAGTACATCTATTTGCAATATTGAAAAAGAAAATAAATAAATAAACGTAAATATTATATTTAAATTTAATACTGAAAAGTAAGTCGAAATGGCAATAATCATTCAATATCACCGCGTTGATCGACTTTTCGGTCTTCGTAACTGAAGAGTGCAATGGTTAAAACTGCCAAATTAAAAAAAAGAAAATCTTTAAAAACTAAGTTTATTTATATCTAAAAAAAAAAAAAAAAAAGAAAAAAAAGAAATTAATTTTCACTAATGACATTTTAATTGGTAAAATAAACGAGCTGAATAATTTAATAATAGAACAGTGTGTGTGTGTGTGTGTGTGTGTGTGTGTAGACTCTACAGACTCATGACGTCACAACTCCGATGAAATTTCTAATTAAAAAATGAACGCATTTGAATATCGTTTAATGGTTTACGTAGGTTTAAACACGATACATTAAATAAATACGCGGTTTCTACTTTGCTGACTTTCGTTAATTGCGGGTGGAGATGAGAAAGCACTAGAGTGTGTATATATATATTACACACACACACACACACATTATTAACTAATATATTTTTGTATATTAACTTATGTAATCACTTCAGCAGTGCTCACTACACTAGTAAAGTACACTTACAACATTAAAAATATACTTATAACAAAAAAAACGTAGCACAGATTTACTCGTTTGCTTGACATATTTTAGAATAATTACAACATATATATTTATTCCTTCATTCATATTCATTAGCAAGTAAGCTACGTAGAAACATTCGTTTCATTCCCGATGGCAAATCATGAGGCTGATTGAAAACGTTTGTGTGAAGCTTACTTGCCGTAAGCGTCGTTGCATTCTGCTACAAAGTTCTGTTCACGCATTTGACAATGTTGAAGACTATACTGACATATACAAGCATATGAAAACAATATATATTTTTATAAACATATATTTATTGCACGTACTTGAAACTGTAATATGTACATAATGATCGATCTCCCGTCGATTTCGACGTATGAGCTTCCGTCACAACTAAGTTGTTCGGGTCGGTGCAAATATAGAGCATACAGTAGACCGCAGGTTTGTTTCAAGAATTTTCCTTCTCCTAGATGCAGGTCTTACCGAAGATTAGGGGTGCACTCGTCAGTGAAGTAATGCGCTCCCGGATATCAACCTGGAAATTTCTACGACTCGGCGCGGTACATACGTCAATTAGCCTTACCAAACGGTCACCCATTTGGCACTAGACAGGTTCAACGTTGCTTAACTTTGGTGATCTGGCGAGAATCTAAAGCAGTAATGAGTATGTGTGACACAATACAAGAAGTTGCCAACGTGAGAAAACATGGAAAAAAGACAAAACTTAAATATCAAAAATGACATCATTTTAATATTTGATTTTGTATTTCACATCTACTTCGTTTCTATCCTCCCAATATATATATATATATATATATATATATATATATATATATATATATATATATATATATATATATATATATATATATATATATATATACAATTAAAAATATTTGATGTTTTTGTAAAGGGCGCTAAAAATGTGACATACTGGTATTAAAATGAAAAAAAAAATGTAATCGGCTTAGAAACGATCGTACACCTAATCATTGTTGACTTGAAATTCTATGAATGAATCAGATCTGTAATTGTACCGAAATTTGTCTTGAAAAATTTTTTTTTTTTTTAATGATAATTGGTAAGGTGAATAACTCTTAAACTTTGGAATTGATTATACATATCAATTTACGATCCGGATCGAAATTGTCATTTAGAAGCTTAATAAATAAAGTTTATGATATCACAAATAATAAAGTTTATGATATCACAAATAATAAAGTTTACGATATCACAAATAATAAAGTTTGCGATATCACAAATAATAAAGTTTATGATATCATAAATAAAGTTTATGATATCACAAATAATAAAGTATATGATATCACAAATAATAAAGTATATGATATCACAAATAATAAAGTTTATGATATCACAAATAATAAAGTATATATCACAAATAATAAAGTTTACGATATCACAAATAATAAAGTTTATGATATCATAAATAAAGTTTACGATATCACAAATAATAAAGTTTATGATATCACAAATAATAAAGTATATGATATCACAAATAATAAAGTATATGATATCACAAATAATAAAGTTTATGATATCATAAATAAAGTTTACGATATCACAAATAATAAAGTTTATGATATCACAAATAATAAAGTATATGATATCACAA
>NC_136525.1:37887956-37945456 GCF_053919585.1 Euprymna scolopes
CCGGTTCGTTGACTGTCATGGCTCTTGTGAGCTGCGGCGTTGTTTGGCTGTGAATTTATTATATATATATATATATATATATATATATATAATTAGTGAGGGAACGATTCCAATATTTTTCCCGATTCCGATTTAAAATGAAAAGCAAATAACTTCTGTTGTGGGGGGAGGGGGAGTAGCGGAGAATCTTTATCCATTTTTCCACATAGATTCATTTTTCTTTTTAAATATGAAAAACTTAATGTTTTTCTTTTGCGTATTTTATCCAAGCTTTTGATAAACTCATCACGATATTTTCTTTTATATTCTTCAAAACGAAATTCAGTTTCAAACAAAAATAAAGAAATAAAATAATCGTTTTAAGTATCGGAAATTAGGCTTAAATTTTCCGATTTCGACAATAGAAAAAGTTTACCGATTCCGGTTATTCTAATTATTTACATACAGAGTCGCCAAAATTTTCAATTCTATGAAAAAGGATTAGTTTGTTGCTAATCGCCCGGGGAATTTTTTTTTTTTTTTTTTTTTTTATACACGCCAGCGTGCTTCTTTGTTGGGGACGCAGGCTCTTCAATCCCACTTTCCGAGCTTTCTTTCACATCTCAAACACATCAAACATAATAGAATAATTGCACAGTAACCAGAAACTACACTCTGATCTTTCGAAAAAAAAAAAAAAAGATACATAATCTTATTATATAAATATATTACCCCGGGTAATTAAACACCGATCAATTTCACTCTAAAAAGTTGCTTATATCAGAAATAACAATACAATGCTTTAATCCGATCGACTATCGGTAACTACAGTTTCAAAGAAACACTGGAAATTAAGCCTGCCTACACTTGGCATTTTTTAGCCTAACGGGCATGATATATAATCTTGTGAAACCGCATGTATCAATAGTCTATCGGCTTAATGTTTAGTGTTATTTTTAATAAAATATTTACATCCATATATGCACCTTAATAATTTTTTTCTGCACAGGCGTGTGTACGCATGTATATATATATATAAGAACAAGTAGTTAATAAAAGATGTTAAAAGATATATTTAATTTAAAAAAGGAAATACTAAATAAGTGGATAGTCCTTAATCCGCGTAGTTTCGAAGAAATACTTTCCTTCTCATCAGAGGATAGGATTTAGCAAAATGCTTGCTAAAGTATTTAATGAAACTACAAGTCAAAGATCTTACTTGATAACAAAAAGTGAAGCAGAGAGAATAGGGTGAAGAAAAAAGTGATTTCACGTGAATGGATAGTCTGGTGAAGGGTAAAGTATCCAATGACGGTAAAATCCAAAAATGCAGAACACCCCCCCCAAAAAAAAAATATATATAGTAAGTTATAAAATATATATAGCGATTAAGCTACACTGAATATTCCGCGTTTCATAAGCCTGAAGAATCCTAGAGTGGATGAAACGCGGAATATTCAGTGTAGCTTAATCGCCATATATATTTTATAACTTACTAACTAGCTCTACCTACGTATTGAGCACTGTTGAAGGAAATAAAATACTTAAAGTTTACGCATAAATTTATACTTTCGTATATTAATTTATGTGAGTAAATGAAGTAGTTACATATATATATATATATTTATATTTATGAACACACATACATATACGCATATACGTATTGGATCCTATCTCGATAAATGGGCGCTCAATATTATAAATGGAGCATTAATATAAAGCAAAATAAAAACTGATATCATTAACCTATCCAAAGTTATAAGAAAAAAAAAAAAACAAATAATATAATGGAAAATTCTCCTTAATCCATGTTGTTTTTATTTTTTTATTTTTTTATCTTCAGAGGAAATTATTCACGTGAAAATTACGGATTTTCTTTTTACTTGTAATTTATTTATCCACCAAGTCAGAGGATTTGCCTCTCCACAATATTTGGATTGGATTTTCAATATACTTCTAATTTTTTTTAAAATCACTTTTACAAACTTTTCGTGTTAACTAAGAATTTTGAATTTTTTTTTGATAGTTATTTCCCCTGAAGGTAAAAAGTTAAAGTTTTAAATTCCATGGAATAAGAAAAAAAAATCTTTTGTTACATACTGTTTTTTTAATATTTGATGGATTAATAAATAATGTTTTTTTTTCTTCATTTTTAACCAATGTGTATATATATATATATATATATATATATATATATATATATATATATAATGTGCATGTGGGGGGGGTATCGGAATCTGTATCGCAAAAGAATTGTACCTGTTTTCCGATACCCAAAACGAGTCAAAGTCATTTTATTTGATGTTGTTTAAAACAAAATCTTCCCCTGCTGGTCGTAATAATCAAATAATAAACATGTATTGATTTAAATCTATCAGTAAAATTAGAATCTATACATTACCCTCTCACAATTGTGCTTTTACGTTTGAGAAAATATGTGCCCATTTAAGATCTGTTTTTTTCTGGGTTTTTTTACGGTACTCAGGACAAAATAACTCTTTTTAGTTAAATATTTAGAGATCTAGTAAGAATCGGAATCGTTAATTGTATCGGAATCAGGAATTTAGTACGGAATCAATAATTGTATCGGAATCCCCCCCCCCCCACAAAAAAAAAAAACAATTGGAATTGTCTCATGTGGAAATTACCATATTTCCAATGGGACTTTTATCATATCCTTCCTCCACCTTGTTCCTGTTTCTTGTCGTACCATTCAAATTGAATCCCTATAAACTGTTAAATGACTTTATGCAAATATAATAAACGTCATATTATTTGTTTCTTCTAATGCATTAACCTGCAAAATTTGTTGTATATTTTGATGAGAAGTGCCTTCTTCGAAACTCCATGGAATAAGGGTTTTTCTTGTTTTATTTGTACTCCTTGTCGAATAATTAAAATTTTGTATATCTTCCCTACAGGTTTCAAAGGTTTTTTGAAAATTTGAAAAAGAAAATTTTCAGCTTCAAGATTTATACATACACATATATATATATATATATATATATATATATATATATATATATATGTATGTGTGTGTGTGTGTGTGTGTGTGTGTGTGTGCGTGAAATTATACAAACATCAGTAAAATAATTCCACTTATAAAAGCTCTATGTATTGAGCACTTTTTGAAAAAGTTTTTTTTTCTTTCAGTTCATTACATTTGAACTGTGTGTGTGGGTGGGGGGTTGTGAGAGAGAACCCCGGCGAAATGCTCGATTATAAAGAAAAACTCAATGTAAAACATACTATCTAATTATGTGTGTTACAGAAGATCAGAAGAAAAAAAAACTCGGTACCGTCGGTTTCAACTGCAACACAAAGGGGACCAGTCTTATGTCTTCCATGTTGGAAAAGATTGAAGAGAGTACAGAATATATGACCTAAGACTGGTTCCCCATTGTGTCGGATTTGAAACTGATCTTTTATCACACACACACACACACACACACACACACACAAAAGTCTGAAAGATGAAATCAAATTTTCATACCAACTGGAATGACTAGTAAGTGGAATGTGTGGATAAGCATAGAAACAATCTAGTTAAAATAAGACACAGGTTCAGCGCACAGAAATTGATCTCCAAAGCAGATGTTATTCATTTTCAAAATAAATTCATAACAAAATTCTGTTTGTATTGAAAAATGAATTTATCAAGAGAATTTTTTAAAACGATTTAGTTGGATATGTAAAATAAAATTTCAAACAAAAATGAAACGGTTCGGTTAGCTATTAAAAGTTAATAGATAAACGTGATTATAGTCTGCTTTAGTGCTTTACGATCGAAATATCGGCGATTCATAGAAAAAAAAAAAACACGCGCGTCATTATTTTAATAAATTGTTGACAAACTTATCAATTAATTTCATATGCTAACCATTCACACACACATATATTTACAAAATTTATACAAAAAATATTCTTTTTCATTATAAAAATAAATTTTTTTGTGGGAATGATTTTTTTTTTATCCATTACGATTGGTATTATTTCGATTCTTCGGACTACAGTTCTCATCTTGAGTGTGATTTTCACAACGTTTCGGTCGATGTAACGTTCGACCTTCTTCAGGCGTATTTTGTCGGAACTCTAGAATGTTTCTGTCGAACTCGGATATTTGGGCGAAATTTCGAGCGGAACTGTTTATTTACTTTACGGGGGTAGCGTGCTCTTGCTCCGTCAGCCATGACTGGATAGAGGTCCTAAGTAATTCGCAATTGTATGTTTTCGATCGCCCACACTGAGGATTGAACCTTCAAACTTTAGGAGAATATCACTTTTTACAATTGATTTTACCACGTATTCTAACCACTGCGTCACGGGTCCTTACGACTAATACGAATGACCAATCCTCATTTCAAAAATTCAGAAACGCCATTACGATTGGTATATACAAACCGACTACTTTTCTAGTAAAGGATTAGTATATATATATATATATATATATATATGTTTCTTTGTTTTGGTTTTAGCGATATGTTTTGAACGAATTCAATTATTTACGAAAGTGCATTTTTACCTAAATGCGAGTTGGGAATAATTTTCCCTTTAACCAATTTGGTACCTCTACATGGGGAGCGGTATATATATTATACATATATATAAATATAATTATATTTAAAAAATAATAATAATTATATATATATATATATATATATATATATATGTGTGTGTGTGTGTGTGTGTGTGTGTGTGTGTGTGTGTGTGTGTGTGGCAAAACAAAAAACAAGAAAGAATAACTTCATATTTCTAATTTTTTCGGATATTACAATTGTTTCGACATAAATCAGACAATTTTAAATTTTATATCATTTAAATTTAAAAATTTTCGTATTTACATTTCATCAGATATGATTGAAAAAGAATACAAAATTCGTATCTTGACATATTTTTCTTTTCATTCAAAACTACATCGGGCGGTGAATTACCACCCCTCATGTTTTAACAGGTCAACCACCATTTAATATAATATAATATAATATAATATAATATAATATAATATAATATAATATATATATATATATATATATATCACACATATATATTATATACACACACACACAAGTGACCACGTGTGTTGGTGTGCGGAATGGTCTCTACCAAATTACTTTGTCAATTTTTGGTCTACAGAGTTCAAATTTGATATATATAGGGGATTTAGACTGCGAAACAAATTCGATTTGTTTGGGTTTTTTTTGTTTTGTCTTTTTGCCAGTAAAAATAGCTGCTAAGAGTTCAAAAATAAAATTTGACAAACGTAAATCGGTTTAAAAATATCCTCTACACATGCGGAAATCTACATGTATAAATGTTATTTATATGCGTTATTTTTTTAAGTTTTGATATCCACCTGTCTTTAGGTCATACGGTAGTGAATACCGCTGGGGAGCTAAAGGTTTTGGTTTCGATTCTAGCTGATGGCATCCAATATATATATATATATGAGGTTGGTGCAAAAATAATGAAGCTTATATATACACACACACACATTATATATATATATATATATATATATATATAGTTGAACAAAAAACATTATCTTTGCACCAATCTACTATATATATATATATATATATATATATACACACACACACACACAAGATTAAAGGTATTCAAGAGTAATAACTAATGAATTTAACGAGGTTATTAAGAGTGCTCAATAAAAGAACAAGATACAAACAAATTTACATGGTCGCAACACTGGACAGTTAAAACCAGAAGTCCTCGTCCGGCAACTTAATAAATGGTTTCTTTATTTTCTGTGGAAAGCAACCATTTGTTAAGTCGCCTGACAATGACTTCTAGTTTTAATCGACTATTTGTCAGAAACATTAGTATGTCAAGTGTCGCGACCATGTAAATTATATATATATATATATATATATATATATATATATATATATATACACACATATATATAACTTTTTGAAATCACTACTACATATTTGGTACAATATAATAATCAATAGAAAATTGGCTGTATTATAATAAATACGAAATATGCATCAATTAAAATATTATAATCAAGCGTTTTTCAGGACCAGGAATGGTCGGGCAGTCTAATCATATACATAATTTCCCTTTGTTTTAATTTTTTTATCACTTTGTTTTTTCTGGGGTTGGGGTATTCTACTGGATGCCAACATTTTTCAAATTAGTTTAGTTACTCCAACAGAGATCTTTTCAAGATTCTTACAGTCCCTTTGTGCAATTGTTTGTATTTCCCTTGCACTTGGTTCACCGGGTATATTGGCATATTCTGTTCTTGACACTGACAGAAACAACGAAGTGTTTTCAGATAAAAACATGGAATGTTTCTCTAAACATTTAAGACTTACGTGATATAAAAGCAAGTAAATATTTACTATATTTTCCAATTTCTACTGTACACTCTTTAACCCTTATCCTTGAGTGGCCTCTTGGCCTTGAAATGTGGTGATGCGTGTGTAAAAAAAAAAAAAAAAAAACTGCGCAAGTACCTACCTTTTTTTGTTGTTTTGTTTAAGTTAACACAAATATAACTCAATAAATATTTTTTTTGCACAGGCATCACCACATTATCAAGGCCAAGAGGCCACTCAAGGATAAGGGTTAAAGAGTGTACAGTAGAAATTGGACAATATAGTAATCATTAGTAATGGAAATTCGGTAAATTTGTTAACTTATATGGAACGGCTCATCAAGAACTTGTTTATCTTAGACTTTACTTGTTTATGTTAGACTATGTTGTAGTCAGCTGGAAAGCAGGAAAACGGAAGACAATTCCACAGGCGTGCAGTTCTAAGAAAGAAGCTTTGTTCATGGAATCTACGTTTAGGTTTAGGCACAGATAAAGAGTGGGGGGGGGGAATTAGTTTACGGACCCTACTATTTTTTTTTAGATAAGATTTTCAAGTCAAATTCAATTTCTACGGTATCTTGTTTTTTGTTCGTTGTTATGTGAAAGTACAGAATAGTTAATAAAACACTCGCTCCTTATATCAAGAATGGCTTTCTAAATATTAAAATTTTAGCACAGTCCGAAAACTGCATAAATACCGAAGTTTGTTTATTTATATATATATATATATATATATATATATATATATATATATATATATACACGCACACATACATATACATATATATATTAGTGTTGGGACGATTAATCGGAATCGGGAATCGAAAAAATTGGAACATTTGGGGGTATCGGAATCGGAAATATTGGTGCCTATTTTCCGATGCGAAATCGATTCTTTTAATTGTGTTTTTTTATTTGATTTTGTTTAAAGTAAAATATTTCGCTGCTGGTTATATTGATAAATTAGTAAATGTTCATTGATCATAAAATACAAGTGAAGAAGCTATAATCGATAGATCATCTATCACAAGTGTATTTTGACGTTTAGGAAAATATCTGCATATTTAACATGTGGTTTTACAAAAATCGGGGGAAATAACAATCTTATAGTTAAATAATTAGAGATTAATAAAAAATTTTAAAAAATCGGAATCGGTAAAAATATTGGAATCGTCCCATCACTAATATATATACAGTACGTTATAAAAATATATATGCCAATTAAGCTACACAAAATATTCCGCGTTTCATCCATGCTAGGATTCGTCAGGTTTACGACGAATTCTATCGTGAATGAAACGCGGAATATTCTCTGTAGCTTAATTGCCATGTATATTTTTATAACTTACTACCTAGTTCTACCTATGTATTGAGCACTGTTGAAGTAAATACTTAAAGTTTACGCATAAAATAATACTTTCGTAAAGACAGTCATTTTCAAATCCGATATAAGGAAACCAGTTTAGGTCTTAAAAATATTGGATTTTTTTTTCAGTCTTATGCGTTTATATTAAAATTTTTTTATAATCAAAAACTTTTCTGGGTTCTCACCTACAAATAGCACACAGTTTATGCATAGAACACACATATAAAAATGATTAAGATAAAAAAAAATATCTTAATAAAGATAAATTTATCAAGATACAAAAATCTCTACACGGGTAAGCGGAACAATTAATATAGGAAAAAAACAATAAAAATTCAAAGTTAAATAAAACGTTATTGCATCATTAATTCAATAAGGGAAGAAGAAGAAAGAAAACCTCTTCAGGCCATGGCATTTCTAAGACAAATGTTTCTTATCGGAAGAGAAGAAAAATATGTATGTATAAATCTCGCTTTTTTTTTCCTCCTCTTCTGATGAGAAGCCTTAGACCAGGAAATGCCATGACCGAAAGAAGGTTTTGGCTTTTTACCTTATTAATTGGATTGTGTAATAAAGTTTTATTTAACTTTGAATTCTCATCATATATATATATATATATATATATATATATATATATATATATATATATATATATATACACGTTATATACTTTATAGAGGGAATTAGACTTGGAGTCCAAAGTGCAAAGTTTATTTTTATGTATTAGTGAATGTATTAATACTTTTAAAAGAAACAGTACACATTGTACTGTAGATATATAATAAGCTCAATAGGTAAATGTATTCTAGAGCTATAGAAAAAAAAAACAAGATCAACAGTATGCCAAAGAATTGATTGACTAAAATAATAGGAAAATTTAAAAGGGGGCGAAAAAACAAACAAACAAAAAAAAAACAGGAATATCTGCCTTATTCACAACAAAAAAATTCTAGTTTTATTTTGGTGTCTTTACCCCCTCTCCTCCTATTTTTGCTGATGAGGAGACTTTGTTTTAAGAAAAAACTTTATCAAATTATTGTTCAAGACATATTGTCTATGTCAATAAAAACATCGTTTCCGAAACGATCGTACGCTCGAATCGATCTTGTTTGTTTTCTTATGAAACTGATTTTAATTCACAATTATGAATCATTTTACTCAATTATATATAGAAATGGTGCTAGTGCAGAGAGTGATCTGCGCTATTTTTTAAATCGTATTTCGAAGTTTAATTAAAGTTTTATTATATGTTTTTTTTATTCAATTGTAAGGTTCAATTGCATAGAATAGGTACAAAACACCCTCTCCTCCCCATGTTAAGAATGGCTTGTTAAATAATAACGTTATTATTTACGTCCGGATCACTCTCTGCACTAGTACCATAGAAATATATATATGTAGAAAAGTGTGACGTTTCGGCTTTAATTCAAGACTTTTCCGAGATGATTAAATTAAAAATAAACTTGTCACGTGTGTGTGTGTATATATATATATATATATATATATATATATATATATATATATATATATATATATACATATATACATATATACACACACACACACATACATATATACACAGACACGCGTGTGTGTTCTATCAATCGATGGCGGGAACATGAATAGCGTTACTGCGGTTCCAAGATGCCGCTTCGTAGTTGCATTTCTTCTAAAAGGCCGATCAGTCCATCTTCGAATCTTCATTCGAAGGATCCATTACGGTCTAACAAACCGATTCCATCACAAATCAGTGTAGACCATAACAATCCAATTAATAAAAATAAAACATTATCATTAAATTAAAGAAAACTAAAACAATATCGACCCCCATTTTCCACTAATTTTCTTTCATCAATTCTTTGACAATTTTGAATCCACACTTAATATTTCATTTGCGGCTCTTGACTCCCGTTACAACAAGCACATTAATTCGGGAATTTTACCCGAATCGAATTCACCTTTAGCAAAAAACACCGATATATATATTAATTCAATTTATAAAAGAAAAACGTGCGCCCAGTCAAACACACTAACACACACACACACATATATATATATATATATATATATATATATATATATATATATATATATATATAAATGGAAATGTATAAAATAAGAATACGAAAAGTATAAAAGCTTATAACTTTTCTTTATTCGTTTTCAATTGGTGACGTGCAGGAATACAAAATAATATTATGATAATTTTTTTAAATTTTTTTACAAGTACATAATTTTCGACCGATCCTTCAGTCTTCATCGGTGTAGGGAAAGTATATATATATATATATATATATATATATATATATATATAAATGTTTGTGTGTAATAATGTATATATTTCATTTATATATGAGCTCATTATCTAATTCATATGTAGGCACGTTCCCACTTTATTGAGAGGAAATTAGACCTGACCTGGGGTCCAAAGAGCAGAGTTTATTTTAATGTATTAGTAAATGTATTAATACTTTTAAAAGAAAACAGTGTCCATTGTACTGTAGATATATAATAAGCTCAATAGGTATAGATATCCTAGAGCCATATTAATATTGAGTAAAGCGATTTATAATTGTGAATTAAAAAGCCGTTTCAGAAGGAAAAACAATTGATTTTGTTTTTTTCCTTTTGAAATTGATTTTTAATTCAAAATTATGAATCGTTTTACTCTCTCTCTCTCTCTATATATATATATGCACACACACACACATTATATATATATATATATATATATATATATATATATATATATATATATATTATATGTGTGTGTGTGTGTAACATTATTATACATTCCAAAGTCACAGAAATATTCACTCAATTCACATTCATATTGTTTTGTTACTGCGTCTTACACGTGTTTCATTGAATGGTATTAATATACCAAACAAATCATCAGTAATTTACATTATCTCCCCAGGGAGAAAAAAATCATTTTTTTTTAATATGAATGCAAATTAAATGAATACTTCTGTGGTTTTGGAATATTTAATAAAGTTACATATGCTCTGAAAGTATAACTCTATTTTCATTGAGCTTAATCAACTGTGGCAATTTTGAATAACATTATTGAATATATATAAGTATACATTTGCTTACAAACGATTCCGTTAGTAAGTCATTTAGTCTCCTGCAATCGCTGAATCAACTTGCTTTCTCGAACTCACAATTGTCCTAAGCGTTTAGGGATCATCAGTTGTTGGCCATGAAACACTCTTTTGCGGATTTAAAAACAAAACAGTATATTAAATGCTGGCTCCCCAGCAGTGTTGATCAAACACCACCTCACTTCAAAAGATTAAAAACTGTTCCGGGTATTGGACTCACCTTTTGGCTCTAGATTAGGCTAATCTACTTGTGTTCCTATTTACTTTGCCTTCCCACGAGGGCAGAGTTAGACACCAAGGTCTTTTTTTTTTAAGTGGAGAAAGGGACAAAAATACAAATTATCTCAGTCGTGAAGAATTTCTTCTACACTAACCAAAAAAAAAAAAAAAATTGAAGCGTAGCATCAGAACAGATATAACACTTTGATCTTTGCCCGAGGGCCAAGATCAAAGTGTTTTTATCTTTATCTCCCAAAAAATAGCAAGTATATTATTTTATTTACAAATTTACTGTATTTATATGGCTCGGATGAATCCATTATACATACTTATTACGTTTTTTTTTTTGTAATTAAATATTTTATTTTTATATTTACATTTTTATTTACTAATAATCAATTTATATTTATTAGTTTATTTAAAAATACATATAAAAAATATATATTTTAAATATATATATATATATACGAGTTTTTTTGTTATACATTAATAACACGTTTCTGAATTTTTGAGATGAGGATTGGTTATTTGTGTTAATATTCATCGGACTACTGTTCTCATGAGTGTGATTCCCGAGTTCGACAAGATACATCTGAAGAAGGTCGGAGGTTACATCGACCAAAACGTTGTGAAAATCACACTGAAGATGAGAACAGTCGTCCAATGAATATATACAAATATACAAATTATTAATACAGTTCGATTTCTTGTATTAATTTACTTTGATTGTTTTTTGTTTTGTTTTTTTTAATTTAAAAGTATTAGGGCACCAAACAAATGTTTTATTTTATTGTTTAAACGGGTTTGTTTTACTGTTCACATAGATCCGAAAAAGTTGGCAAAAAAACAAATAAATGTTATCAAAAGCAACAGAAGTTACTTTTCTACCAAACTGGATATATTTTTTGTGTTTTTATTCAATGTAGCATGCTTATTCAGCTCGAAAAACATGCAGTATGCATTGGAAAATTCAAAATGGCACCCGACTCTCTCTTTAACACGGTAAGTTTGGGAAAAGGTGCTATAAATAATAAACTAGACAAAATACTATTAAAAAAACACCGAATATATGTCAACTTATGTCACGGTAACATATTAAGCGAATTTCTAACAGTATTTTGTCTAGTTTATTATTTATAACACCTTTTCCCAAACTTACCGTGTGAAAGAGAGAATCGGGCGCCATTTTGAATCTTCCAATATATCGGTAAACACTGTATGCTTTTCGAGCTGAATAAACATGTTACATTGAATAAAAACACGAAAAATATATCCAGTTTGGTAGAAAAGTATCTTCTGTTGCCTTTGATAACATTTATTTGTTATATATTTGTTTTTTGACAACTTTTTCGAATCTATGTGTACAGTAATACAAACCCAAATAAAATTTTATAAATACATATTTATGCATGCGTTAGGATACACTTTAAGTTAACTTATGCCTGCTAAGTTCTAATTTTTTTATTTCGACTTCTTAGCAGCTATTTTTACTGGCTAAAAAGCCAAATCGAATTTGTTCTACAGGTCCAAATCCCCTATATATCAAGTCTGTAGAGACTGTTCCTCACACACACACACACACATATATATTTTAGCTGAATAAACATGTTACATTAAATAAAAACATCAAGTTAGGTAGAAAAGTAACTCATTTTGCCTTTGATAACATTTATTTGTTATATATTTGTTTTTTGACAACTTTTTCGAATCTATGTGCACAGTAATACAAACCAGTTTAAATATTTTAGTTTTATCATCTTGTTTAATCTTTCTTATAACTAAGCTAGAGTCTGTACATATATAGGAGTACGCATATGATTAAAAATAATTAGGTGTTGAGATTCGAAAATATGGCAAAAATTTAAATACAACAAATAAATGTTACTCGTCTACTTGGTATGCTTGTAGTGTTTTTTGTTTTTTTTTTTACTTAATTTAAAATGTTTATTTAACTCGGAAAACAACTAATGTCAACCCATACACGAGCACAAGAAAAATGCCCGAGTAACAGATACCTTGCGGCCATTTTTCCTTGTGCTCGTATACGGGTTGACATTGTTTTTTTTTTTGTTTTTTTTAACCAAGTAAACATTTTACATTAAGTAAAAACATTAAAAACCTATTCAGCTAGGTAGAAGAGTAACTTATCTTTGGTAACATTTATTTGTTATATATTTAAATTTTTGACTACTTTTTCAAATCTCTGTGGATTGTAAAACATACCAAATAATTGTGTTTATAAACAATACAATGCATATATCCACACACACACACAGTCTATATTCCAAAGTTCATGATGTTAACCATCTTACAATTTATTCCTTTAATTCAGTCGACATTTACAATTCTTGACAGTATATGTTTCGTAGCACAAAATCAACTATGTCAAAATTGACTTTATTATTATTATTAATTTTTTTTTTTTGGTGGATCGATTTTTGCTATTTCTTCTGATGAATTAAGGGCAAAATAGATTCACTAACTGATATAATAATTGATTGATTTTGTACTACGAAACAGATACTGTCAAGAATTGTAAATGTCAACTGAATTAAAGGAATAAATTGTAAGATGATCAAAATCATGAACTTTGGAATATAGACTTTTGTCCTTCATTCACTATATTGATCTGTAATTACATTGAGCTTCTTAAATAAGGATTGGTATATATTATGAGGAAATAAAGTAATTTCTACAGAATATATATGTATATATATATATGTGTGTGTGTGTGTGCGTGTGTGTGTGTGTGATATATTTTCATTATGTACATGTTTGTATGTTTACAAATATCTACAAACGGTAAATCTTTGTATTTCATATTCATGATCCATGCGCTTTAAAACGTGGTTAACTGTATGGCAAATTAAATCGTATTTCATTGATCTCACGCAGATTTTATTAACTCAATTCAAAAGGCACAACGGCCAGTGTTCCATCCATGAACTTGTATTTAGTCAGCAATGTCCAAGATCAGTGCTCGAAAAAAAAAAAAAAATAAATAAATAAAAAATAAGTTATCTGAAGTTGGATATGGTTGATTATAAAACGGAACGGAGTCACGGAGCCAAGACACGAAAAACGAAACCATATATTTATTTAAAAAATTACTTTAGTTTTAACACTTGTGTTATCACGGATAAAAAAAAAACCCAGTTCTTGTATTATCAAATAATAAAACAAATATTTTATTTAAAAGAAATAATTTAATTTTAACACTTGTTCTACGACGAAACAAAAAAAAATCAATTATTTAAATATATAAGTTATATATCATAAAGCTTTATTTAATTATATAAATTATATATATTTAATAAAGTCTCTTTAATATATATTTTGTTGGTTTCGTTTTAAAACAAGTGTTAGAACTAAATTAATTTTTCAAATAGAATATGTTTTATTATTTAATTTTTTTTTTTTGTTTAAAAGTAATTTTTTCTTTCATGACAACACAAGAAATGTTAAAACCAAAGTAACTTTGGTACTTGTGCAGTTGTGCACCGCGCTGGAATAATAAAGTTATTATTTTGAAAGCCATTCTTAACATGGGGAAGGGAGGGTGTTTTGTAAACTATTCTGTGCTTCCACCTAACAATTTAATAATATAAAAAACAGATACGGTGAAGCTTGAATTAAACCTGAAAAAGCTATTTAGAAATAGCCCTGTGACTAAAATGCACAAACACCGTAATTTTTTTTAAATAAAATAAATTTATAGTTTCGTTTTTCGTGTCTTGACTCCTTACCGTATCCACTTCCGGTAGCTTGATTTTTCTGATCACTGATCTTAGACATTACCATTGAGTCATTAATCATATCTTACTCTTATTTAGTTATATTACCGTATGTAGCACTATTTAAATATACATTACCTATCCTTGCTCAATAATATGTGTGTGTGTGTGTGCACGTGTGTTTATAAGGAAATAAATTTATTCAATAATATTTATGTATACCGGTCCTTTAATTTATGAAGCTCGAAGCTTGATGTAACTACAAAGCATATACAAAAAAATGACAAACTTCTATATTCCAAATTTCAAGATGTTGACCATCTTACCATTTATTTCTGTAAGTAGGTTGAAGGTTGATATGCACACTTCTTGACAGCACCTGTTTCGTAGCACAGAATCATTCCTGCAATTATGTCAATTTTTTAATGTGTTCCGCCCTTAACTAACCGGAAGTAAAAGAACTTATAAACTTTAAAAGAAAATAAAAGGAATATAGGCATGATTGTAAAATCCTAAAGTTGGAAGAGATGTTGCAGTTATTTTTCAATGTTTTACGACATCTTTAAACTGATGTGTGCATATATATATATATATATATATATATATATATATATATATATATATATATATATATATATATATATATATATATATATATATAAAATTATGTCTCGGCAGTCGTGTGAAAAGCATATCTTATTTTTCTTTTATTAATATTGGAATTTTTTCCCCTTTTCCTTGTGTATATTTGTGAATTATTCCATGGATTTCGGCCTTTTGGATTATTTTGGACCATCTTCCAATTACGCGATTTCCTTGGATTTTACTTGTACAAATGGAAATTCAATTAACTTTCTTGGAGTTATATTTTTGGATTTTACTGTCATTAGACTATCCATTCACATGAAATCACCTTTTTCTTCGCGATATTCCCTCTACTTCACTTTTTGTTATCAAGTAAGATCTTTGACTTACTTGCAGTTTCATCAAATACTTTTGTATGCAAAATCGGATCCCGCATTTTGCTAATTCCTACCCTCTGATGAGAAGGAAAGTATTTCTTCGAAACTCCGCGGATTAAGGACTATCCACTTATCAAGTGTTTCCGTTTAAGATTAAATATGTTTTTAACTCTTTTTCAAAATGTTTTTAACATGTTTTATTAACTGTTTGCTTATATATATATATATATATATATATATATATATATATATATATATATGTGTGTGTGTGTGTGTGTGTGTGTGTCAAGATTAAAGGTATTCAAGTGTGATAACTAATGAATTTCACGAGGTAATTAAAAGTGTCCAATAGAAGAGTAAGATATATTTTAGGGTACTCATGCAGACAGTGATCCGTGCTGAAATAATAACGTTATTTAAAAAGCCATTCTTAACATGGGGAGAGGAGGGTGTTTTGTACCTATTCTGTACTTCACCCTTACAATTGAATAAAAAAAAAAAATACATATCAGAAAACTTTAATTAAACGTGGAAATACGATTTTAAAAAATAGCGCGGATCACTCTTTGCTTAGCACCATTTTTAAAAATGTACATGGTCGCAACAATAGGACATGTTTCAGACAAATGATTAGTTAAAACTATAAGTTCCCGTCAGGCGACTTAATGAACGTTTGTTTTCCATAGAATAAACCAGTCATCAAACCTCGAATATATAATTTTATTTTGACTTAAATTTTATTGGTATATGAGCAATTACCGAATTTTGATATATTTGAACATATTAACATTTTTGGTTAATATATATATATATATATATATATATATATATATATATATATATAATATTGACCAATTAAGAAATTTCGCATGATAAATATAAAAACATTAATAAATAAAGACTAAGTGAATATGGTATTCTTCGGCATTAATAAAACCAACCCTCAAGATAAAAATTGTCGATACTTTTGTATAATTTTAAAAACATGTGTCCAAGGAGGACAGAAACAATTGTATGTCAAGAAAACTTTTTTCTGGTAAGCTTATAAAAATTCACTCCAGTTTTGCACTATTGACTGGATCTTTTGTTTATATATATATATATATATATATATATATATATATATATATATATATATATATACATACACGAAAGATTTATATGCACACAAATAAAGCAAAACTAATTTTCTCATAATTGTCATTTTCTCCACGTGTTTAAACCGGTATACGTTTTCTAAGCAACGCACGTGTTATATATATATATATATATATATATATATATATATATATATATATATATATATATATATATATAAAAAGACACGAAATAGTTATTAATAATTAAAAAAAAAGACTCTCTCCCTCATCTTAAGAATGGGTTTCTTTAAATTAGAAACCAATTCTTAACATGAGAGGGAGAGGTCTTCGTTAATTATTCTGTTCCTACATTATACATCTGTATACTACATGGCTACCTTGTATATTAATAATATCGTACTATTTTGCGCCATCCGTACTGGCGGTTTCTTAAGCAGTAGTCGTTTAGTGAATTACTACATCCTCAGTGAGAATTATTAACAGCAGAATAGAAACTGCTGGCACGGTCGGCTAATCGCAATTGTGTAATATTAAAAAAACATGTTGTGAACTTACCAATCTAGTTTGGTATACTATAATTATTTCTTTGTGCGCAGGAATGATAGTCTATTATAGCTCAGTTTATTTTAAGGATATCAACGAATTTTATTTTTCTAATATCAGCCATAATAGCAAATATTATCATCCGTGTGCGATTAGGCTGCAGGTGTCCCAAAATAAAGCATCTATTTTGAAATATAAATTAGCATCAAAATAGATGGCCAATTTTGGGACACTTCATATATATATACATTCCTAATATAACAATATGATTGAACCATGTGCAAAAAAAAAAAAAACACCATCCCCTTCATAATAACTACAATTTTAGGCGTACATAGACATACAACGGTACAAAATATGGTATCTTTTACACCACAATTCTATGCGGTCTCCATTACAGATGCCTAACCACAACTATCACCAACTAGTAAATAATACGTTAAGTCACTGATTAATATTATTATTACGTTATAATGAACAAAATAGAATTCACGTTTTAAAAAAGTGGGGAAATATTTATGCAAAAACAACAAACATGGCAATGATAATTTTAAAATTAGAAAAAATAAATAAATTAAATTAACACACATTCAATTGATTGAGATTGGGTCACCAATTTGATGTTCAAACGTATGTGCGTGTTTTTTTGTATGTGTGCGTGTGTGTGTGTGTGTGTATTTTTTTTATTTTTTATGTATTTATTTTTTAATGTATGGGGGGGGGGAGGTATATACATATATTTTTTTCCTGAAGTGTTGTTTTCTTTAACTTTCTTTTAAATCATATAATATATATATATATATATATATATATATATATATATATATATATATATATATATATATATAATAGAATCCCTCCAGTCTCCAAACGAGGTTTTCCTACGTATTCTATTAGGGCTATATTGTATGCAGAATTCACTCAGCTAAGCTTTGCTTTTTTTCTCTTTGAGAAAAGGGGGTAGTTTAACTTTATCGCTAATCGCCTTAGGTACCCTTACTGACTGCGCCGGCTAGGCATTTTTTTTTCTCTATATATTTTGCAGGCCACAATACTCTTCCTTTCAAACTTCACTTTTCGGACACTTGTGTCGCATCACCTCGCGCACTGGGAGGTATATAAATAACTTTAATGCCAAAAGCGTGCTTAATGCAATCCAAAAAACTCAAAATTATTTATTTTTCAAAATGTTCTCATTCTGTTCAGCAAGAGATTGAGCATCGTATTGGATGCCAGATATTCATCTACTATGTCATGCATTCTAACCGATAGATCTTTTATAGATTCTAATCGTTGCTTTGAATGCAATTATTTGTATCTTTATTGCACTTGATTCACCGGTTATATTTGACAGGTAGTTTTTGAAAAAAATTTTCACGAGTCCAATTGCTTCTATAATTATTGGAATGATAAAATATTTTCCAAAGATTCCGGTTTCTAAGAGACTTGTATTTATTGGAGACGGGAGTGATTCTATAAAAGTATAATCATAATATTTATGGATTTGTTAGTGAAGTGCTACTGGCCAACCTAAGCATTATAACAATGTGAAAAACTATAGTAAAATATTGGAAGGAGGTAATGGAGTTCGATGTCTTAAAGAATAAAGATTGGTGCTAAGAAAATGGAAAGAGGAGAGGGAAGGAGCGAACATTTTTTTTCCTTAATTGAATTAAACTTTTTTTTTTTAAAGTTTTTAAAAAAGTGCAAAATACTAACCTTGCTTGCGCTTCGTCCAAGCTTTGGTCTGTTATGGTCATAATCTGTTGCAATATATCGCTAATTTCTTGCTTTCGTTGTTCTTGTTCGTCGCCCCCTCCGCCGCCGGCTCCCGGCGGGGGCAGGTAGCCATGCTGGGGAGGCATGGCCCCCGACATACTCACGGGGCCACCCCCAGCCTGTTGGGCATGCATCAGCCTCTGACCATCATCCATTGTGTAGTTAGCGGTAACGCTATGGGCAATCGTGGCAGCAATAGTGACAATTTTACTTGGGTGGTTATACGGGTAGGATTCGGGCACCGACTACTAACCTATTACTATTATTATTATTACTATTAATGATAATAGTAATAATAATAATAATATGTATATATATGTATTTTACATGTATATAATTATTAAAATTGTAGGGCGTTTTTTTTTTTTCCTTGTTGTACCTATAAGATGTGTATATGCTTTTTGGGTTACTCTGATGATATTAGAATAGATTATTTGTTTGTGTTGGTTGGAAAGGTGCTGGTTTTATGGGTTTCGTCTTTCTTAAAAAATATAAATAAGCTAACTGTTATTTTTTTAGAAAGTAATTATTAAAATTGATATATTAAAAAAAGAAAAAAAGGTGAAGGGGTTGTTTATTTTATTTATTAAAAACAAGGGGGTAATTTTTTTTTTTTAAATCTAAAACGGTATATTTTAATGCTTTTTTAAAACTTGTTATTAATTATAATAATAAACCTATTAAACCAGGGGAGAGTCCGTATTTATGAAATTTATGTGAAAAAAAAAAAAAATAAATAAAGGGAAATATATCTAAAATAATAAAAACTTAGCAAAACTATATTTAATTTTCAAAACGAACTATAAAGTTAATTTGAGAAAAAAAAACACTTATTTTAAAAATTAATGTGCGTGATTTTTTTTTTTTTTTACTAGAAAGAAAATAGAATTAAAATTAATTAAAATAAAAACAGGTTCCTATCTATTTGTGTGCGTACCTATAAATATATAGTCTACAAATAAATATATAAATACTAGTTGTTAGACCTATATATACATATATATATATTCATATTTAGGGAGAAAAAGCTTTTTTTTTAAAGAGGGGGAGGAGGGGGCACCACGCGCACTGCTCTTCCTCCTACTCTAACGAATGGAGTAGAGCAGTGGTAGGAGGTAAGTTTTATAATGTGGTAGCAGAGGTAGTAGTCGTACTGCTTATTGGGGTTGACTGCAGACCGCGCGCCACGTTCCACTTGGAACTCAAACGAACAAACAATACAGGGTTTGTATTTTTAAATAATTAACAATACGTTTTAGCAAAATACTATCCTTATTTTGTTTTGTTTTATTTAATTAATTACTAAGAAATATTTTTTAAATAAATTAAAATTTAAAAGTATTTTTTTAAATCAACAAGAATGAAAATAATTATATTTTAAATTTATATGTACGTTTTTTTTTTAACATTTTACTTAAAAATAATTGTATTTGTGTAAATGTTAAAATTCCTTTTTTTTTTTAGGAATAGGAGAAAAAATTATAAGAGATCTATTTGTGCTTTGATATTTTATTATTTATTTACGTAAAATATCCAAATTTAGAATGAATTTTTTCCTCAAACTTTTTAATTAAAACTCTTTATATTTTTCGAGCACTGGCTAATACTAAAATAAAAATACCAAATTAATTTTAATAAAAAATATATATATATATATATATATATATATATATATATATATATTGTCTAAAACAAAAATACGGTAAATCAAGAATGGGTTTAAATTTAATTAAAATGCAAAATATTTTAAACTTGTTAATATTTTCTAAATTTTAATATATATATATATATTAACTTCTAATTTGTTGGGATGGGATGGAGCAAGGGTGTGTATGTGAGATTTTTTTTAACCACTTTTTTTTTTTTTAAATGAATATAAAAAAATTAAAAATGCCACCGTATTTTTTTTTTTCCTTTTTCTCGATTTTTTTTTTTTTTTTTTTTTTTTTTTGTATTCGAGGGAATAAATTTCAGATCATCTGCGCCAATTGTAATCCTTTTTGGGGTAATGAAGAAAGTCCATCGAAAATAATATCGTCGTCACGTTTATCCAAAGTTGCAAGTAATTAGAGAATTATATACATAGAATCATCACACTCGTGAAATGGAGATGATAATGACACACGTGTAATACATATATATATATATATATATATATATATATATATATATATATATATATATATATATATATATATATATATTTACTTATATATTATATATATATATTTTGAGAATTATAATATATATACTTTTAAACGTATCAAAGCCTGATATCTATATATATTTGAGATATATATATATATAATTTCAATTTGTGTTGTGTGTGTGTGTATATATATATATATATATATATATATATATATATATATATATATATGTGTGTGTATTATAGCTGCGTGTTGTGCATTTTTTTCTGCGCGTGTGGATTTTGAATTCAATTTTTTTTTTTTTGCGCGTATTTAAATTCAAACTTTATATCAATATATTTGAAGATTTTTCGTTCGTATATTTATACGAACATATATATATTAGATATAGCGTTGTTATATTATATATAAATATATATATTATGCTTATATATATTTATTTTTAGTGACCAAAAAAAAAATATGTCCAAGGAAAAAGCCCGTTTTTATACTCACTCTCAAAAGATTGTCACGTCGGAAAATGTAGAAATATTTTGTTTTATTATTAATTAAAAAGGACTCTCTTTTTATTTATATAATATATATATATATATATATATATATATATATATATATATATATATATATATTGTGTGTGTGAGTATATATATTTCCTTTTTTTTTATATTTTCTTGCGATTTTTATTTATTTATTTTTTGCGTATTGTAGATTCTTTAAAAAAAAGAAAAAAAATAGCGTAACATAATCCAAGTTATTTGAGTCGATAATTTGCGTTTCCTTGTTGTCGCCTTGCGAAGGAGATGAAATAAAAAATATGGTATTATTCCAGGATAATTTGTTGTCCAAAAGGAAGAAAAGAATCCTTTAAAATCAAGTCGAATAATGAATGTCGCCAGCAAGCTTTTTTTTTATGATGAATCTTTCAACTTTGATGTATGTAATCCAACCGAATTTGCCATTGTTTTCTGTTTACTGTGTAGATAAACGATAAAAAAATAAATAAAAATCCCTATAAGTAATAGAACACAATATAAACCGCCAAATGATATGAAAAGATATTAGTATTATTATTATATATATTCAGAGGTGCGCGAATATGTATACACAGGCACACATTTTCTTAGAAAATTTGGTGGGATGGGAATCTTGTCGGTGTACATAAAGATATGTTTTTTTTTTTTTAATATATTTTCAATGTAGACCAAAAGATATAGACCAGAAATACTTATATTGGATACAACACGATAATCGTAAACACGTTTTTTTTTTCTTCTTGCTTAGTGATTTTTTTATTATTATTATTGCGAATAGAAATGTATTAGGGCTTTCAATAGCAGGTGCTTGTTTGGATACGCATACAAAGGTGCGTGGTTTATTGTGTGTCTAAGTGCGTGTTAGTACATATAGGGTCATATGTGTGCATATATGTATACATATACATATTTCGTTATTATATGTATGTATGTATGTATGTATATATGTTTTTTGTTTTTATTTGTTTTCTCTCTCTCTCTCTCTCTCTCTCTCTATATATATATATATGTGTGTGTGTGTGTGTGTGCGTGTGTGTGCTTGTATTTATTTATTTTTTTTTTTCTTTTAATGTGGTTGTAGGGTTAAAACACGTTCACACGCACATTGTGCATCGTACACAGACAAACTAAAAATGGGTTTAGGATTCGTTTTTGTGTACATACCGGTTTTTTTTTTTTTTTTTAAGATTCGGCATTTCCCATATATATAGCAGTAATAATCCCGTATAGGTTTCTTGGGTATGGTACGGATCTCATTCTCCTCCTTCTTCTCTGTGTTTCTTTTTTTTTCTTTTTTTTTTTTTGTGTGTGTGATATTATGATTAAATACAATCACAGTATCACAGTACTATTTTAAACAAAACAAAACAAAAATGATTTATACATGTATGTATATATATATATATGTGTGTGTGTGTGTGTATATTATGCATATAATATATATACGTATATCTATCTATCTATCCATATATATATATATATATATATATATATATATATATATATATATATATAAATATATATATATATATTCCTGGATTGAGGGTTTAAAAAAAAACTCTAGTGGTAGTAGCCACAACTACTGTGGCGTGTGTGTAGAGGTTTAAAAAAAAAAAAAAACTGGAAGGAGAGGGGAGAAAAAAAAACCCTAGAAAATATGTTGTGGAGGAAAAAAGGCCTTTTTTTCCCCAGGTTTTCAAAAAACCTCCTTCCTCTATTGAACAGCACACACTCTATGCAAGTGCGTGGTGGGAGTATGCGTTCAACGACATGGTAGGAGGCCGTGAGCAAAGCAGGTGGTGGGAGTACCGACCGGCGGGGGCGCGGGAAGAGTAGACCGAATGAGAACGGTGATAATAAGACTACCAACACTAGAAACGGGCAATAGTAACGTTCTCTTTGTTACTCCGTCTCTCTTTCGATCCTTTTCTTCGTTTTCTTATAGAATTAGTACGAGTATTCCTTAAATGAGTCTTTTTAATAGTAGTAGTAGTGGTAGTAGTAATTATTGTATTCGTCTGTTCGTTTCTTCTGTCCATTTTAAAAAAATCTTTATTCCTACTTTGTAGAAAGAAATGCTTCAATATAGATGGACACTAAGCTTTAAATTCTACACAGCATGTGTTCGCGTGGACATTTTTGTTTTTAATATATATATATATATATATATATATATATATATATATATATATATATATATATATATATATATATATATATATATATATATATATATATAATGAGAGAGAGTTGAGTTATGTATGTATAATGTATATGCATATATTTCATTAATACACTCACACACACACGCACACACACACACACACATATATATTGTTTACAGAAAGTTTTTAGATGAGACAAGTCATTAGTACCGTTGGTTTCAAACCCGATAATTAGGACCGTTTTAGATACCCATATTTAAGCTCTCTTCAGCCAATACTCATCTCTGGTGCCGTTTTTTTTTTTTTTTTCTTTTTTTTTAATATTATCTCTGATAAGGAGATGAGTATTTACTGAAGAGAGCTTTTTGTGGGGGTATCTAAAACTGTACTAATTATCGGGTTTAAAACCGACGGTACCTATGACGTGTTTCATCTAAAAACTTTCTGCAAACAAAATATATATATATATATATATATATATATATATATATATATATATATATATATATATATATATATTTGTTTTAATTTTATCACTTTATTTTTGCTGAGAATAGGGCATTCTACCGGATGCCAAACATTCTCCCATTAGTTTAATTTCTCCAACTGAGATATATTTTTAAGATTCTAACCACCCTTTTAAGTGCTATTGTGCATTTCTCTTGCGCTTGGTTCGCCGGGTATATTCGCCAGATAGTTTTTGAGCTTCTTTTTCATTAGCCCGGTTTCTCCTAAAATGACTGGCAAGATTGCAGTTTCTTTTCATGCCGTACATAAATCCTTAGTATTTTGTTATTTTCTCCTTCTCTGCTCTGTTAAGGCCAGCAGAGCAGCACCATTAGAGACGCTTACTTCAACTAGGGTTGCCACTTTCACCCTCTTGTCCCATATCATTGTCAGGAGCCCTGTTTTCTATGCATGTAGTTGTAGGTATTTCGTGGTCATAGTGGATGGTGCATAACTTATTTCCAACTGTTCTTTCTGGTAAACATGTTCCCAAGACTTGCAAGTTTTTACAGATTTTTCAGTGGAGATATTTATACACTCCGTTGTGTCACATTGTGTGTGTGTGTGTGTGTGTGTGTGTGTGTGTGTGTGTGTGTGTGTGTGTGTGTGTGTGTGTGTGTGGCAAAGTGAGATCAGAGCAACGTCGGTACCGTCGCTTTCAACTCCAAAGGAGACCAATATCTGATCGCCTATGTCGAATTCTCTTCAACATGTTCTTTTTTTTTTTTTTTTTTTTTTTAATTTTTTAAAAATTTTGTTGAAAGTTTGGATTTAAAACCGACAGTATCGATGCTTTCCTGGCCTTGTATTACGCTCTTAAACTTGAATTTCTTTTTAATAATCTGGCTTTCTGCTGGGATTCTCTCCAACTAATTATTTAGTAAATGGCATTTACAAGAGAAATATATAACCTATATCTAAAATTTCAAGTGTTTAGACCCAAAATTGTCGGAGGAGTTTGGTAGAGTTCTCAAAGGTCAAATCGTTGAACTTTGACCCCTTAACAGCCAAATTTCTGGCCAAAAATGGATTACAAAGATTTTCCCAAATCTCAGTATTGCGTTGGAAAATGTACACAGACAGACACACAGATACACAGACACGTTCACTTTTATAGATATACAGATAGATTATATATAAAAGAGAACGTGTGTGTGTGTGTGTGTGTGTACATTTTCCTACGCAATAGCTCAGTTAATTTTCAGTTTACAGACTCGAAATTTGATATACAACGTACTGAGATTTGAGAGAATCTTTGTAACCCGTTTTCGGCCAGAAATTTGGCTGTTAAGGGGTCAAAGTTTAACGATTTGACCTTTGATAACTCTACCAAACTCTTCCGACAATTTTGGGTCTAAACACTTGAAATTTTAGATATAGGTTCCTTGGAAATGGATCTACCTTAATAACTTGATTTGAGCCCAAAACAGTAAATGTTAAGGGGGCATAATAGGGGTCAAAATTAAAAAATTGACCGGCTTTTTTTTTTTTTGCTCAACATACACCTCCGAACACCCGGGCAACGCCGGGCTGAGATGCTAGTATATATATATATATATATATATATATATATATATATATATATATATATATATATATATGGAAAAATTTAAATTTTGTTAAATGAATGTAAAGTCAGTTAGAATTTAATACATTTGTTAAACGGTAGATAAAAATTTCCTTACAGTTTCAAAGAATGGTCCCCAGAGGAAAAATAGCCAAAAAACACAGTAATAATTGACTGGCTATACTTTTATACCAATGCTCTGCCCCAATTATTAAATATTTTAATTTGATTAGGATCGTTCTATAAATATTAATATGGATTTCCTTTGATCTTCCTGACGCCTTCATTTTGTAAACTTGAGTATATATATATATATAGAGAGAGAGAGAGAAAGAGAGAGAGAAAGGGTTCCCTCAGTCTTTGACAGACTATGGTTACCCACGAAGGGGTGCATGCGCGTGAAAGTCTTATTGGCAGGAGGTGCGCAATCTCCAACCACACCTCTCCTGAGTCGACATTGTCAAATACCAGTGGCAAGTGAAGTGTGTGTACAAGACGACTGGAAACAAATGCCGAGATAAGCGGAGAGCACATACAGCGCTAGAATTCCCAAATGGTCACCCATCTGGTACTAACCAGGCTCAACGTTGCTTAACGTCGGTGATCTGACGAGAACCGGCGTGTCAGCGCGATTATGCCCTATATATATATATATATATATATATATATATAATGTGTGTGTGTGTATATTGATCTGACGAGAACCCGTCCGTTAACGTGATTATGCTGCGTGTGTATATATAACATTTTAAGAAGAGTTAAAAACATATTTGATTTTCAAAAGGAAACACAAATTAAGTGGATTCTCCTTAATCCGCGGAGTTTCGAAAGAAATGCTTTCCTTCCTCATCAGAAGGTAGGAATTAGCAAAATGCGGAATTGGATTTTGCTTACAAAGTATTTAATGAAACTACAAGAAAGCCATAGATCTTAGAAAAAGGTAAAATGTGCGTAGAATGAAGAAATGGAAAGATTTTAAAACGCTTCTGCCGAGGCCGAATTTCTAAATACGAATATATATATATATATATATATATATATATATATATATATATATATAGTAATTTATAAAATATATATGGCGATTAAGCTACACTGAATATTCTGCGTTTCATCCACTATAGGATTCGTCAGGCTTATGCGCATAAGCCTGACGAATCCTATAGTGGATGAAACGCAGAATATTCAGTGTAACTTAATCGCCATATATATTTTATAAATTACTAACTTGCTCTTCCTACGTATTGAGCACTTTTGAAGTAAATACTTAAAGTTTACGCATAAATCTATACTTTCGTATATTAATTTTATGTGAGTAAATGAAGTAGTTATATATATATATATATATATATATATATATATATATATATATTATCGGAAGTAAACATTCCGAACCAAAAATATATTATACCACACCTATATTATTTTTTTGTTAGTATAATGCGTCTTACACGTGTTTCATTGAATGGTGGAAACTCACCAAGCAACTTATCAGAGGCAGATCTGTTTATCATAAAAAGGACGGTTTGTAGATTTTATTCCCTTGGATTAAAAAGGATAATTATTCACACACACACACACACACACACACACACACACACACACACACACACACATATATATTTAGTAGAAATGGTAATTAATAAAAACCTGAAAGTGCTTAATACTGTTGTAGAGCAAATATGCGGTTTATTTTTTATTACCGTATCTTTCCGTTAAGTTGCATTATCGTTTAAAGATTCGGTAATAAAAAATAAAACGTGTGTATATATACATAGTACAAGATTTTATTGAAATTCAAAAACTCAAATTTTTTTCCTTATAGAACTTTCGGTTATTTCACCGTAGATTTCTTCATTATAACCGTTTCGGTAATGGGAGGACAATTCTATGATTTTATGTTTTCATAGAAATTCAGATGCGATTTCCATTCGATGTTCTTTAATAAAATGTTGTTTTGTACATGATGAACCTGGTCTGTTTGTTTGGGAATATAAATTTTATGACCACGTTGTTACAGATAGACCATCTTGAACACACACACACACACACACACACACACACACACACACACACACATATATATATAATTAGATAAATCAGTTCGTATAAAGAATTATACGAATATATATATATATATCAAATTGTATAAAGAATTATACGAATATATATATATATATATCAAATTGTATAAAGAATTATACGAATATATATATATATATATCAAATTGTATAAAATGAATTACCACGTTTATTTTCATTTGCCAAACTTTGTCAAAAACATTTTATCAAGCAGTCACATAAATATACACATTGTTTTGGTTGGAAGAAGGTTTATATGCGTAGTAGGTAATGTCAAGGATTGTGTTATTTTTTTAATTGAAAGCCATGTTTTGATTTCAGAAGAGGTTCCGCTGGGTAGCTAATGTATAATCCTTGAACTTTAAAAGTTTGCAGACGAAAAGCAAAGATTTTTCTTGCGTGGATATGAAAATTTATGTGCCAGAATTCTAAAAGATCCAATATCTTTATGCAGTGATTCCGGTTTCTGATTGGTTGCTAGCAGAACGTGGCTCCATTTGATTGGTCTGTTCTCGCCAGTGTCTATAAATGAAACCTTCCAATTTTCTTTAATCATTCCCTTATTATATAAAAAAAAAGAAAATTGTGATGAAGTAACAGTATGTGTTTTCAAATTATTTTTTTAGTACTATAATAGTGAATATATACGAGGGACATTCCCAAAGGAATGCCTCCTATTTATTCCGCCCGAATGGATCAAAATGGAATTGCAAATTGCATTATTATGATGACTGAACTCAGGCATTCATGAACTGAAAGTTTCATCTCTCTGTTACATATATTGACGGTGTGAGATTCTAAGAAAGAACCCTGTAATTGACGTGCATCAAAAGCAAAGGTGTGTCATTGAATTTTTCTATGCAGAAAAAAATTAAACCGATCAACATTTACCGGCGCCTGTTGAAGGTTTACAAAGCCGATGCAGTTAATGTCAGCACAGTTGGGAGATGGATTCGTCGATATCAGTGGTGACAGAGATATGAGTGTCAAAGCGTGCTTCGGACTTTTTTGACTAAGGCATCAACATTTTATGAGATATGTCCCAAAAGTAATGCCTCTTATTTATTTTTTTTTATTTCGCCGGAATGAATAAGAGGAGATTGCAAATTATACTGTTAAGATGACTGAACATATGCATTCACTATCTGAAAGTTTGACCTCTCTATTGCAGATATTGACGGTATATTGAAGTAAGCTTTTTCATGAACGTGCGTCAGAAACTGAGAAGCGTCATGGAATTCCTGGCAAAAATGCATTGAGAATGGTGGTGACTATGTAGAAAAATAAATTCTGAAACACAAAAGGTCGCTCGTTTTAATTGTAACACTCCTGCCTTCGTAGCTCGTCAACATTTTAGATTTTAGTAAAAAAAAAAAAAAAAAATTGGAAGCCATACATTTGGAGCGACCATTGTATTTAGAAAAGGTGAGTAGAACGTGGGAGAATGTGATTTTTGGAATGTGAGGGATATGTAAATGAACCATTTGAGCGAAATAATAAATAGAAGGCATTACTTTCGGAACTTCCATCGTATATTAAATGAAGTCTTAATATCGAAATTAATATATTGCTTTGCTAGAATATAATGGTCGGGGAAATTTGAAAACCAAGCTCCTATTCATTTTTAATCAATATACGTGGCTAGCTTTTATTGCTTTTGTTTAGTTCCTATTTACAATGCCCCCCCCCCCACGGGACAGAGTTAGACACCAGAGTCGTTTTTTAACGTGGAGAAAAGGAACAAAAATAAAAATTGTCTCAGTCGTGAAGGATTTCTCCTCCACTGACAGAGAACAAGAAATTGAAGTGGAGCATCTGAAGAACAGATACTACACTGCGATCTTGTCCCGAAATTCCTGGTTGAAAATTAACGTGTGTGATACGAAAGCGTTTTAATGTTATTTAGTTGAAATAACTATTATTTGTTTACATTGGTCTACGTCGCCATTTTTATTTTTCAATAAATAATTGGTGTACATGAGTATTCTGGAATAATTTTTTTGTAAAATAAGTAAAAAAAAAACAAACAGTTAAACTCAAAGAATATGCTTTCTACTGTTGGAGAATAGATTATATAAATATGTAAATGTTAATAATACTTGTACTTCGCTTCACTTCAATGGTTTAATTGCATGAAAAAAAAAAAATCACATTTTATATTGATTTAATTTTTTTACGAAACTTTGTCAAGAAAGCAGTTTATTAAACAGCCATGTAAATACACAGATGGGTTGGGTGGGATATTATTAATGAGGGGCGATTAATTGGAATCGGAAAAATCGGAATAGGTATCGGAAATTAGGCAAAAAAATTTCCGATTCTTTTATTCGTATTATTATTCATCGGACTACTGTTCTCATCTTTAGTGTGATTTTTCACAACGTTTCGGTCGATATAACCTCCGACCTTCTTTAGGTGTATCTTGTTGAACTCGAGACTGTTTCTGTCGACCTCGGGAATTTGGACGGAATTTCGAGCGGAGCCATTTATTTACTTCACGGGGATAGCGTACCCTTGTTCCGGCAGCCATGGCTGGATAGAGGCCCTAAGTAATTCGCAAATGTATATTTCGGTCGCCCACACTGAGGATTGAACCTTCAACCTTCAAGAGAATATCACTTTTACAATTGATTTTTCCCAGTACTCTAACCACTGCACCACGGGTCCTTGCGGACAATTCTAATACGAATTTTTATTTCTAGTTGTAAATATCACCATTTATTACTAATTATTACTATGTATTAACGTATATCTATCTATCTATTTATCTATCTATATATATATATATATATATATATATATATATATATATATATATATATATATATTAATGTTTTTACTTATTACTTGTATATATTATCTATTGTTTATAATTACTGGTTCCCATATCGTATTCAATTCTATACTAGGTCTACTTAGCAGTTGGTTATTCCCCAGCAAGTAATAATGTATTATCGACAAATCTGAACTGAAATCAATTTTAAATTTAATATTTTTATTCAGTACATTTACTTGCATAAACTTTGTAATATTTTCAACTTCGTCATTTTTAGCAATTTTAATAAAGTTTTAAAAAGTTTATTTAATCTACAGTGTATACTTTTGTGCCCCATGCGATCGTTTTCTTTTTTATTTTATACGGATAATTTTTTTACCAATTGAACTGCCTATAATCAATTGTTTTTCTTACTTGTGAATCAATTTGCTTTTTATTAGTTATTTTTCTAAAATATGTGAAAAACCTATTTAGTTAATTGCTTCCTATTTCAGTAACATAAATTACGTTGTTGAAAGGGCACATACCGGATTATTTTCGTCTCGTCATTCACGACAAAGTCACTCGCTCTTAGTATTAGCGGTAGTACTACTTTCTTTTCATCAATACAAAAATAAACAATAACTATTCGAACATAAGGTGTCCAAAACAACATTCATTCCCGAACAACAGCCATTTTGGACTTCTAAACAACGTCTAGATTTGCATAATCACCCTCGCTTCGTATCTGTTTCCCTACAACGGGCGCATGCTAACCAGAACCGTTTATTCCTTTGTCTCTCTGCTTTGTTCCAGATTTCTTGGTCATAAAACGTTGTAGCATTAAACCAAATGTATTCTTTTGTTTATTAAGGACCTTTCTTCTGATTCTGCGCCACCATTCAATACTATACCTTGTGCTAGGATTAGACATTTAGAATTGTTAGCGTTCAATTCCGATAATTTTAAATCCTCGCAATGTTTAAGTATGTTTTCGACTTTCATTGTGACATTCATACATTTCTACCTTTTGTGAAAAAGTGGCGTTTTAGAGCTCTGGTCTTTGTGGGTTTTTGTTTGACGAAGTTTGTGTTTCACAACACCCGATTATTTAATAGCAAAACAGATTCAATCCGGTATTGTAAAGACCCTCGTGTAATCTGAAATACAAAGCAAATGTCAAAATACAAATTTTTCTTCGCCGTTTTGACCCGTATTCCATATGTTATACAATCGGGTACTAAAACGGCACCAAAATGAGCCATGTTACATTATCTAACATGAACGGCACCCATGTAAACGGGTATATACGTTTCGTGTCTGTTTGTGACGTGTCCGAAATATTTCGTGATCGTCTAATGTTCATATGCGTGCGTGTGTAGTTATATGCGTATGTTCAACATAACTTTATCTTCTCTGCTCACTGAACCTGGTCCATCCTGACTTCATCTTGTTCTTAGAGGGGGCTGGAACCTTTTGGACAAAACACATTGACTCCAAGACGATGATTGATTTTCTATTAGTTTTTATTTCACTTTCCAGGATGTCGTGCAGAAGAATAGAAAGTGAGTTTCTTTGCTTGTGGTCTTAATAGTCTACATTGAGAGACACGTCACTCCCTCCCAAGAGGAGAGGAGAGACAACTATAAAGCCCAACCGCTCTGCTTCAATCCCAAGTTCTAACTCTTTGATGATCTCCGACTAACCTGATCACGTGACTCACACGTAACATACACGTAGATCCGATCAGCTGACAAAACCTTCCGGTAAACTTGTCTATGATCTAGCTTTGTTATATTTTGACAGGTTTTATAAATATTCATCATATCCATCTATGTATACCTCTCCAGTTAGATAAATAGATAGATTGAGATGGACAGATAGCTAGATAGATAGATAGATCGATCGATCTATAGATAGATAGATAGATAGATAGATAGATAGATAGACCGATAGATCGATAGATAGATAATTTATTCTGTTCTACCTAGTTCATAACACACTATTCGTATAATTTTTCCTGTCTGTTGAAAAAAAATTTTCTCGGATCTCTACATTTGTTCCCGTTGTCTTTATTGAAACTTATCTCCCTTTTTTTATTTTTTATTATTTCTTGTTTTGAAGGTTCGCTTCTAGACGAATTCTTTTTTATTTCCATTTTCTTCTGATATTCCATTTGTTTTGTTTGTTTTCCTCGGAATTTCTCTTCCAGTCCAAACTGTTTCTCTTGTTGATGTTTTTAAGAACAAAATTAAATAAATTCTTCGAAAGTTCTTCCCTGTCTCTTCCAAACAAAATAAAGTTAAATCAATAAACGTTCTTTATTTTCCACTAATTACTTTATTCTTAAATCGTTTATTAATTAATCCGTCTCTTGAAATAAAAATAAAATCACCACTAATAACCAAGAATTACTAGACAGCTGCAAGCGATTCAATTATGCTGGTATTTCGAACAGATTTGTGTTTTCGGCGATCACCATGGGACAAGTGGAACGATATGCCCAGCCACGCGCAACTTTGTCAACAGCCATGACCTGTTATGACGCACTACACCGGAGACCATCGCAAATTAACTCTGCTTCACAAGTGCCTACATATCACCACTAGTCGTTGAAACGCTTTGGGGCCCTGTCGGTGGGGCATTAGAATATGCTGACTGCCCCCCTGCAGAGGGTAAAAGTCCCTCAATGGGGGTCCTGGATATGACCTTAAACTATATCCAGTGGTGAGGCCCCAGCTTG
This sequence comes from Euprymna scolopes, assembly GCF_053919585.1. Lineage (NCBI taxonomy): Eukaryota > Metazoa > Mollusca > Cephalopoda > Sepiida > Sepiolidae > Euprymna > Euprymna scolopes. Next base: position 37,921,591 of record NC_136525.1, read on the forward strand.
TGGGCTTTGGGGAGTGTGGAGCCACCCTTTAATTACCATTGCTCCCAGGTCCACTCTGACCCGGAGTGGTAGTACCTGTTAGGGTCCCAACTATGGGTTGAATAGAAACCGACGTGAAAACAATAAATATATTCTATTAAAAAAAAATTTCTTCAAAATCTTTGGATTCGGCATTAAATAACCCGAAAAGGGTTGATATGCCGTAAAACAACCAACCAACCAACCAACCAACCAACCTTGAAACGTGTTGAGTCTGCTTTCGGCCTGCCAAGTCAGCAGGGCATTCGGAAATCTTCGAGATTTTCGAGTTGGTGTCGGAAAATATGCTTATTTTTCCGATGCCCAAAACGATTCCTTTAATTATGTAGTTTCGTTTGTTCTTGCTCAAAACTTAATATTCCTTTCACTGTATATATTTATATATAATTATTGAGTGGGATCTATCACGAAAACCTAAGTCTACATACCCGTATATATTATTACATGTAAGAAATATATTACATAGTTTTTTTGCGGTAATGCGTAAAAACCATAAACAAAAAGTATATAGCTAAATATTTAGAAGTTAAAAAAAATCGGACTCGGCAATTGTATCGGAATCGGTAATTATTAATAAACTTTAAATTTTATTTACGTTGGATATTTTTCCCTCTTGAACTTTGTTTTTCATTTGTAATATATTTCAATTGCTGTGTAATAAATTAAAAAAAAATACTTAATAGTATTTTTTTTTTTTTTCACTTTTTAAATTGACGCCATGTTTGTTCGGCATAAATACTACTACAAATGCAATATTCAATGTATTATTTATAAATAACTAGCGGGACCTCTGGAAATTCCACAGCGGACTCTTTCGTATGTTATATATTGATGTCGGCATTCTGTAGATGTTCAGCGTAAATGGAGACGCTCTGATATTATTGTAGCTTTTTTGTTAAAACTGCAAAAGTAATTATGTAAGCTAGCAGGGATGCCCGGCGTAGCCTGACCGTAAAGTACGCTTAATTATGATATTTTAATTCTTGCAGATTTCGTATATATTATTATAGTTATTGTTCTATTGATTTTAATATATTATAAAGTTGGATTTCAGTTATAATCGAAACCCAAACCAAAACTTATGAAGAATTCTTGATGAAATTATTTATATTAAAAAAAAATTAGATGACATAAGTGCCATGAGCTATAATCGAAACCGAAACCAAAACTTACGAAGAATTCTTGGTAAAATTATTTATAAAAAAAAATAGATGACTTAAGTTCCATGAGCTATAATCGAAACCGAAACCAAAACTTACGAAGAATTCTTGGTAAAATTATTTATTACAAGAAATGGAAGTCCATAACAATTAAACGACAGTCACTCGGATATAATCGTGACACAAATAAATAACACACTCTATCCTATCATTCAAACACTACCGTGTTTGAATATATGGTTAAGTGGCAGTTTTAGTCGTTTAAAGCTTTACTGCTCACTCATTTTTAAAATTTCAAACAATTATTACAGTTTATAGATCACCTTCTCAGCTATATTGTGAAAATAAGAATTTCAATTTTCTTTCAGTAAACCAAAAGTTATGATAAATTTACTGGTGTTCAAAATCGTAAAAAAAAAAACGTAAGGAGGTGAGCGACGTTTTTTTATGACTGGTTTCCAAAGCAACTACTACTAGCTGCTTCAACGACTACTGTTTACTACCAATTCACCGCTCTTGCGAAAGGAGAAGTAACAAGTGAAACAGACAGAATGAAAGGAAGATAATTAGGGGGATTTTATTGAAAGCAGACGAGTGCCATACATTGTTATTACATATGTGTATGTTATGTTTACGATGGCAAAAAAAAAAAAAATAAGACTGAAATTAAACAAAGAACAAGTGAATTTACTGGAAGCCTGGAAAAATCCTGGATGACAATAGAAAAATGCGAACATAAAAAGTAATATGGTTAAACTGAAACATGGAAAAGTAAAGGACTAGTTGTTAAAACTGGAAAGAAAACGACAAGATATTCTAGTAAAAAGTATAATAAATTCATAACTTAAATATTGCAGCATTAAGAATTTTTTAAAAATTCAATTTATAACATTATATAATCAATTCCTAACCAATTGAAACAAGGGGATGACTTTCGAAAATATCGGCGAAAAAAAGCGACCCCTCCCTGTATGAAGTGCTCGGTTAAGGATGAAGGAATTAATGTTCTCAGCCAATTTTTCGATTTGTCGTCCGAAAGGTCGAGCTTCAAAACAATCTCGATCTCGTGAAAATTCGTCGCCTCTGTCGAAAGTTTTAGACATACATACATACATACATACATACATACATACATAAAAAACGACTTCCTTCAGTCTTGACAAACTATGGATACCCACTGTAAGAGTGCTTGCGCGTAAATTTTTGTGGCAAGAGTTGCACAATCTCCAACCACACTTCTCCCGAGTCGACATTGTTGAATACCAGTGGCAAGTGTAGGTTCGGGACGACTGGAAACAAATGCCGAGATAAACGGAAAGCACATACAGCGCCTAGAATTCCCAAATGGTCACCCATCTGGTATTAGCCAGGTTCAACGTTGCTTAACTTAAGTGATCTGATGAGACCGGTGTGTCAACGTGATTATGCCGTACATACATCCATGCATACATACATACATACATACATACATACATTTAAACAAACAGGTGGATTTATATAATAGATAATTCATTATGACCGATTCCTTCAATTTCCGGTTTTATTTCAGAATATTTCCTTTGTAGTCCAATTTGATGGAATATAAGAATAACAGTTTTGAAATACTACAAAATAATAATGAAATACGCACACAAGCGAGTATCCTATTTTCATGTGGCGAGTATACCTGCCACCTCTATCACTAGGCTTTCAATCTTAGAGTTAGAAAAGAAAATCTCAAATCTAAGAAATTATCAAATCAAGCTAGTATGGGACCTATTAGATAGAGACTTTTCGTGTATTTATATAAATAAATATCTTTTATATAGGACCGGCAAGAATTGAAAAGAAAAAGGAAATCAATTCGCCTGAGCCATGGTTTGTGTTTGCATCTATGTGTGTTTGCGTGCTATTTATTTACAATTTGTTTCAATAAAAGTAAAAAACAACAAAAACAAAATGGCGTCGATCGTTAACGGAAAGAAGTAGTCAGTTATCTTCGCCTCTTTCACTATATGGCGTCATTAACGAAATAGAGAGAGAGAGAGAGAGGGAGGAGAGAGAGAGCAATAGACAGACAGACAGACATAGAGAAATCAATGAATAATTTTCCTTTCTGAACTCTTGCTTATAACTTTATTTTCTCGTTTGTTTAATTTAAATTACTTCCCCAGAAAATTGATATCTAAATATTAATTAAAGATTTAATCATTTCTTTTTATTAAATCAATTATATTAATTATTATAATATCGACAAAACTTGCATATATATAGAAAAAATAGAACAATAAAATTGCTAATGAATAACAACAAAAATTAATTTATTATGAACTGTTTAAAATGTTTGTGCAAAATAGGTATTCAGAGTTCTGTTTGTGCTATCGTCTCTAAGAATTCAAATAGTATTCATTATTTTTTTTTTTTAGTATTTCGCTTGTGCTGTGATATAGTCCATCTTCGGGGGTGTATATAAACAGGGTTTATTTAGCGGATGTATATAAACGTCTATTTACGAGATTCTTTACTGTGTAAACGTGTTGTATGCTGGATTTGTATATAGCGAGTGTATGTACATTCGTGTATCTCTTCTTTCTTCTCTCGTCTTTAGTTTCTCTATTGCGTGATCGACTAGTTGATGATGCGTATATCACATGTGTTTAACAGGACATATAACAAACACGAACAATATAAAGAGACAGAACATGGTTCTGTGGGGCTTCACATCTGGCCAAAAGGGAAACATACCTTGTGCATAGCAAGTGTATGTACATTCGTATATCTCTGATCGTCTTTAGTTTCTCTATTTCCTGATCCTCTAGTTGATGGTGCGTATATCACATGTGTTTAACAGGACATATAACAAACACGAACAATATAAATAGACAAAACATGGGTCTGTGGGGCTTCACATCTGGCCAAAAGGGAAACAGACCATGTGCATAGCGAGTGTATGTATATTCGTGTATCTCTGATTGCCTTTAGTTTCTCTATTTCATATTCGTCTAGTTGATGGTGCGTATATAACGTGTGTTCAGCTAAGCTTGAACCTCTGTCCCATCACCGCCATGTCGCATCCCGGTGCATTTTTTTAGAAGTACCTTTGTGAAATGTGCTCTGAAGAACACGTGTGCCTCCATGATGTACATACTCCCGACTAACCCTAACCCTAACCCACAGCAAAACCCTACCATTCAATGTTGAATCGCCTAATTACCAGAAAGCCTTATACTCTAATAGTTTCTTTCCTCAGATTGCTAAACTTTGGAATTCCGTCCCAGTTTCTTGCTTTCCTGATTGTGCAAACTAAAATTTAAGTGTAATGTGAGACATCTTGTTCAACCACCCACAATACCATGGTATACATGATCCCAAATAGTAGCCTCTTACTGTAACGTGGCCGTTAAGCTAGAATGTGTGTTCGTTACAGCTGAAACTTTTCACAGACCCCCACGCCAGGAACAAATGAAAATATTTGTAAAAGGCATTTATTACCATTATTTTTATTTTTCATTTTTTTAACTGTTATTTTCGTCTGCCATGAAATTAACAAAACCCAGCCATTTCAACACCAGCTTAAAAGTCTCTCGCTGCCACCACGGGGCCACACGTCCACCTCCACGGAAACGCGTTTTTCTTTCTCTACTCGACCACGCCGGCCCTAGCCAGTCATTTCCCATCTTTGACTTTACACGTTCATCTTTTTCGACACGCATTTTGCTTCTCTCGTTGACCACATGCTTTTTTTCTTTCTTTTTCTTCTGACACAAGCCTGCGCACACTTGCTAATTTGTGTAGGGCGCAAACGGCTGCTGCAATAATATCTTAGTTAGCAATCTATTCTAAGGCTGCTGCAGATATTTTCCCATGTGTTCATACGCGCTCTGTTACATCACGTCCAAGCGAAAATATGCCTTGTTTGACATGAAAAAGAGTAAAAAAAAAAAAAAAAATAATAAATTAAATAAAAATATTAACATTGTCACATCAGTATCAACCCTTTATGACCTGGTTGAACTAATTCATTCAGTTGTAAATAAATGACTATAACGGCATAAAGTGGGAATTGATTCAAACACGCCTTGTACATATTAGTTCAGTATCTGAATAGATGTCAGATACCTCCAGATTACAACAGTCCATTGCTTACATTCAGTATTCCGCCATCTGTCTCAGAGAGTGGAAGATTTTGTCGGTTGTCTTTTTCCAAGCACTATGGATAATAATTAATATTCATATGATCTAACAGAAAAAAGGTAAACCAACACACATACACAATGCCACAGTGCTTATTACACATACATATTATTCACACTATTAACATACCGACATGCACATACCTTGTGATTACAAGTTTGCATAAAGGACGGAAATAATTTTTATATTCTTATAAAATTTTAGACAAAAAAAAATTATTCTTATAAAATTTTGCTTTTCTCAATTTTTCATTCATAAAAGTTTGTTCATTAGGGTCACCATTTATAAAACTTTGTTCATTAGGATCACCATTTATAAAACTTTGTTTATTAGGGTCACCATTTATAAAACTTTGTTCATTAGGGTCACCATTTATAAAACTTTGTTCATTAGGGTCACCATTTATAAAAGTTTGTTCATTAGGGGTCACCATTAATAAAACATTGTTGATTAGGGTCACCATTTATAAAAGTTTGTTCATTAGGATCACCATTTATAAAACTTTGTTCATTAGGGTCACCATTTCTAAAAGTTTGTTCATTAGGGTCACCATTTATAAAACTTTGTTCATTAGGGTCACCATTTATAAAACTTTGTTCATAAGGGTCACCATTTATAAAACTTTGTTCATTAGGGTCACCATTTATAAAAGTTTGTTCATTAGGGTCACCATTTATAAAACTTTGTTCATTAGGGTCACCATTTATAAAAGTTTGTTCATAGGGTCACCATTTATAAAACTTTGTTCATTAGGGTCACCATTTATAAAAGTTTGTTCATTAGGGTCACCATTTATAAAACTTTGTTCATTAGGGTCACCATTTCTAAAAGTTTGTTCATTAGGGTCACCATTTCTAAAACATTGTTCATTAGGGTCACCATTTATAAAAGTTTGTTCATTAGGGTCACCATTTATAAAACATTGTTGATTAGGGTCACCATTTATAAAAGTTTGTTCATTAGGGTCACCATTTATAAAACATTGTTCATTAGGGTCACCATTTATAAAAGTTTGTTCATTAGGGTCACCATTTATAAAACTTTGTTCATTAGGATCACCATTTATAAAACTTTGTTCATTAGGGTCACCATTTCTAAAAGTTTGTTCATTAGGGTCACCATTTATAAAAGTGTGTTCATTAGGGTCACCAGTCATAAAACTTTGTTCATTAGGGTCACCATTTATAAAAGTGTGTTCATTAGGGTCACCATTTATAAAACTTTGTTCATTAGGATCACCATTTATAAAACTTTGTTCATTAGGGTCACCATTTATAAAAGTTTGTTCATTAGGATCACCATTTATGAAACTTTGTTCATTAGGATCACCATTTATAAAACTTTATTCATTAGGGTCACCATTTATAAAACTTTGTTCATTAGGATCACCATTTATAAAACTTTGTTCATTAGGATCACCATTTATAAAACTTTGTTCATTAGGATCACCATTTATAAAACTTTGTTCATTAGGGTCACCATTTCTAAAAGTTTGTTCATTATGGTAGGGTCACCATTTATAAAACTTTGTTCATTAGGGTCACCATTTATAAAACTTTGTTCGTTAGGGTAACCATTTATAAAACATTGTTCATTAGGGTCACCATTTAAAAAACTTTGTTCATTAGGGGTCACCATTAATAAAACATTGTTGATTAGGGTCACCATTTATAAAACTTTGTTCATTAGGGTCACCATTTCTAAAAGTTTGTTCATTAGGGTCACAATTTATAAAAGTTTGTTCATTAGGGTCACCATTTATAAAACTTTGTTCATTAGGGTCACCATTTATAAAACTTTGTTCATTAGGGTCACCATTTAAAGAACTTTGTTCATTAGGGTCACCATTTATAAAAGTTTGTTCATTAGGGTCACCATTTATAAAACTTTGTTCATTAGGGTCACCATTTATAAAAGTTTGTTCATAGGGTCACCATTTATAAAAGTTTGTTCATTAGGGTCACCATTTATAAAACTTTGTTCATTAGGGTCACCATTTATAAAACTTTGTTCATTAGGGTCACCATTTCTAAAAGTTTGTTCATTAGGGTCACCATTTCTAAAACATTGTTCATTAGGGTCACCATTTATAAAAGTTTGTTCATTAGGGTCACCAGTTATAAAACATTGTTGATTAGGGTCACCATTTATAAAAGTTTGTTCATTAGGGTCACCATTTATAAAACATTGTTCATTAGGGTCACCATTTATAAAAGTTTGTTCATTAGGGTCACGATTTATAAAACTTTGTTCATTAGGATCACCATTTATAAAACTTTGTTCATTAGGGTCACCATTTCTAAAAGTTTGTTCATTAGGGTCACCATTTATAAAAGTGTGTTCATTAGGGTCACCATTTATAAAAGTTTGTTCATTAGGATCACCATTTATAAAAGTTTGTTCATTAGGGTCACCGTTTATAAAACTTTGTTCATTAGGGTCACCATTTATAAAACTTTGTTTATTAGGGTCACCATTTATAAAAGTTTGTTCATTAGGGTCACCATTTATAAAACTTTGTTCATTAGGGTCACCAGTCATAAAACTTTGTTCATTAGGGTCACCATTTATAAAAGTGTGTTCATTAGGGTCACCATTTATAAAACTTTGTTCATTAGGATCACCATTTATAAAACTCTGTTCATTAGGGTCACCATTTATAAAAGTGTGTTCATTAGGGTCACCATTTATAAAAGTTTGTTCATTAGGATCACCATTTATAAAACTTTGTTCATTAGGGTCACCATTTATAAAACTTTGTTGATTAGGATCACCATTTATAAAACTTTGTTCATTAGGATCACCATTTATAAAACTTTATTCATTAGGGTCACCATTTATAAAACTTTGTTCATTAGGATCACCATTTATAAAAGTTTGTTCATTAGGATCACCATTTATAAAATTTTGTTCATTAGGATCACCATTTATAAAACTTTGTTCATTAGGATCACCATTTATAAAACTTTGTTCATTAGGGTCACCATTTATAAAAGTTTGTTCATTAGGGTCACCATTTATAAAACTTTGCTCATTAGGGTCACCATTTATAAAAGTTTGTTCATTAGGATCACCATTTATAAAACTTTGTTCATTAGGGTCACCATTTATAAAAGTTTGTTCATTAGGGTCACCATTTATAACAGTTTGTTCATTAGGGTCACCATTTATAAAAGTTTGTTCATTAGGATCACCATTTCTAAAAGTTTGTTCATTAGGATCACCATTTATAAAACTTTGTTCATTAGGGTCACCATTTATAAAACTTTGTTCATTAGGGTCACCATTTCTAACAGTTTGTTCATTAGGGTCACCATTTATAAAAGTTTGTTCATTAGGATCACCATTTATAAAACTTTGTTCATTAGGGTCACCATTTATAAAAGTTTGTTTATTAGGATCACCATTTATGAAACTTTGTTCATTAGGATCACCATTTATAAAACTTTATTCATTAGGGTCACCATTTATAAAACTTTGTTCATTAGGATCACCATTTATAAAACTTTCTTCATTAGGATCACCATTTATAAAACTTTGTTCATTAGGGTCACCATTTCTAAAAGTTTGTTCATTAGGGTAGGGTCACCATTTATAAAACTTTGTTAATTAGGGTCACCATTTATAAAACTTTGTTCGTTAGGGTAACCATTTATAAAACATTGTTCATTAGGGTCACCATTTAAAAAACTTTGTTCATTAGGGTCACCATTTATAAAAGTTTGTTCATTAGGGTCACCATTTATAAAACTTTGTTCATTAGTATCACCATTTATAAAACTTTGTTCATTAGGGTCACCATTTATAAAACTTTGTTCATTAGGGTCACCAGTCATAAAAATTTGTTCTTTAGGGTCACCATTTATAAAAGTTTGTTCATTAGGGTCACCATTTATAAAAGTTTGTTCATTAGGGTCACAATTTATAAAAGTTTGTTCATTAGGGTCACAATTTATAAAAGTTTGTTCATTAGGGTCACCATTTATAAAACTTTGTTCTTTAGGGTCACCATTTATAAAACTTTGTTCATTAGGGTCACCATTTATAAAAGTGTGTTCATTAGGGTCACCATTTATAAAACTTTGTTCATTAGGGTCACCATTTATAAAAGTTTGTTCATTCGGGTCACCATTTATAAAACATTGTTCATTAGGATCACCATTTATAAAACTTTGTTCATTAGGATCACCATTTATAAAACTTTGTTCATTAGGGTCACCATTTATAAAACATTGTTCATTAGGATCACCATTTATAAAACTTTGTTCATTAGGGTCACCATTTAAAAAAGTTTGTTCATTAGGGCCACCATTTATAAAACTTTGTTCATTAGGGTCACCAGCGAATAAATAAATAAAGTGGGAATTGATTGAAACACACCTTGTACGTATTAGTTCAGTATCTGGGTAAATGCCAGATACCTTTAGATTACAACCGTCCATTGCATACATTAAGTATTCCACCATCTGTTTTAGTGACGGATTTCGTTTGTTGCCCTAAACACACTTTTATTCAAGCACTATGGGTAATAATTAAAGTAAGTTTATGAAATGCAAAACTTCTCAGTCGTAGTTTAAGTATTGAACTTCATAATGAAAGATCGTTACAGTGAAAAAGTCTTAAAATTATAGTATCATTACTAGTGATGGGACGATTCCAATATTTTTCCCGATTCCGCACTAAATTCCCATTTCCGATACAATTACTGATTCTGATGCCGATTCTTTATAAATCTCTAAATATTTAACTATAGATTTACCGATTTCTGTAAACAAAAACAAAAAAAAACATGTTAAATATGCAGATATTTTCCTAAACGTAAATTAACACTTTACTGGTATTTTAAAATCAATAAATATTTATTATTTTACCAGCAATGGAAGATTTTACTTCCAACAAAATAATAAAAAAAAAGACAATTAAAAGCATCGTTTTGGCATCGGAAAATAGACATCAACATTTCCGATACCGATTCGGATACCCCAAAAATTTTTAATTTTTTCCGATTCTGATTAATCGTCCCAACACTAATCCTTACCCTTTCAACTAACTAAAATTAACGATAAATATGTTTTTAACCAGCGACATCATAATTGGATTAATATTTAGAATTATTAATAGCTTTTTATTTTTATCATACTATTTATGTAATACCAAAGACATATAACTGACTGCTTTCCTCCTACATATAGCCTTGGTCTGTTCAAGACTAACCAGAGTAGTAAATTAACTTGGATTTACTTTCGTCAGCCTTATAACTCTTGGAAACTTTACTTCTCACTTTCCATGAATGATGTTTATTACAAAGGAAGAAGAATTGCTGTTTTTTTTTGGGGGGGGGGATCTCCCAACAAAAGGAGGGTTGACCAGTAAATTTTGAAAATTTGCACAAACATTAAACATGATATGAGTAAAAAAGTAACAGAACTGACCCATTAAATTATCGCTCGATTAGCCTTCTCCCTCTCTTCGCCAAAATATTTGAGTCCTTAATTAATCAAGCTCTAGTCCACCATCTTACAGCTGCTAAACTTGTCAGACCATCAATATGGATTTAGGCAAGCCCGTTCTACTGCAGATATTTTAACTGTAATCTCTGAACGTTAATATCAAGCACTGGATAAAGCAGGAGAGGGAAGGGCAGTAGCCTTTGATATATCTAAGGCTTTTGACAGGGTATGGCACGATGGTCTTCTGATGAAAATTAAATCGTATGGTATTACTGGACGATTGCTTAGTATAATTAGATCCTTTTTAAATGAAAGAAGAATCCAGGTTGTGCTCGAAGGGCGTACGTCCAAAAAATTTTATATAAATGTGGGTGTGCCTCAGGGATCGATTCTTGGACCTTTATTATTTCTGATATTCATAAATGACTTACCTGATAAAATTGTCTCTGAGATGGGTATATTTGCCGACGACACCACGCTCTATAGCAGGCACGTGGGGAAAACTAATGAGAACATATCTAAGGTAATGGCCAAATCTCTAGAGAAAGACCTTCAGTCTGTAGTGGAATGGGGGTCAGAAATGGATGGTAACGTTCAAAGCCAAGACAAAGCTCGTTTCCTTGAATAATTACATGAAACCTTACCAACCACCAATAACTATGGCTAGAGATACTTTACCTGATAGCACTTTGTTCAAACTCCTTGGCTTAACATTCACAGGAAACATGAGTTGGAATAGATACATCAAGATTATTGCTAAGGCTGCTGCAAAGAAGGTGGGCTCTCTCTATCGTGCTAGAAAGTTACTTACCCCTGAAAGTATCCTGTACCTCTATAAAGCCACCATTCGCTCATGTATGGAGTACTACTGCCACATTTGGGCTGGTGCATCTGCTACTAGTTTCTCGCTCCTGGACAGAGTTCAAAAGAGAGTAGCCAACCTAATAGGTTCCGAACTGTTATCTAAACGTCAGCCCCTGTCCCACCATGTAATGTTGCATCCCTCTGCCTGTTTTACAAGTGTTTTAATGGCGGATGCTCTGACGAACTACAAGCCCTCGTACCCCCTCGATGAAAATATCCCCGACAAACAGCGAAGTCCCACCTCTACACAGATGTAAGAAAGCCTTTTACTCTAACAGCTTCTTCCCCAGAACTGCAGGACTTTGGAATGTTCTTCTGGTTTCCTGCTTCCCCAACTGTACTGACATGTTCAAGGGTAATATAAACAAACATCTTGCTGCTAAACTCCCTACATATTATTCTTGCAACTTAGGTCCCTGATGGTAGCCCCCTACATCAAAGTGGCAACATGCCTTGTTTGGGGTAAAAGTGTAATAAAAAAAAAAAAAAAAAAAAAAAAAAAAAGATTTTCCAGGCATCTTTCGGGTTAAAATGGATAAAATTGAAACTTTTGTGTCTATTAAAAAAAAATTGATGCCTCGGATTTTGATAAAACTTTCTGAAAATTTGTAACTAACTGATTTCTATATAATTTTGTTTGTCTATACTTCATGATAACTCTTTGGTGTGCCCCAGGGGCTCTTTTAGGGCTAATAAAAACACTCCATTTTTGGAACTATTTTACCATATTTGTCTAAAATTTTCTGTGTATGTCTATTTAGCAGTATTGCCTGGTGTTGAACTCAAATTTAAATATGTTAAGGCCTAGGGGACTTTTGGGGCTAAAGGAGGAGGGGGGGCAAATGATGGACTTAGTCATTTCTTTTTTTTTTTTTTTTTTTTTTTGTATGGTGCAGAATTCAAATTTACATATGCTAAAGCCTAAAACTGCACCGTTTGTTCATTTTCACCAGGATTTGATGTCCCCAAGTGATTTTTGGGGCTAAATAGGAGTGGGGGTGGGGGGTAATGCTGAACTTTTTTATGCTTTGTTCACTCTGCACTCACGGAAGACCATGCATGCTTCACTTATTTTTTTATTTTTTATTGTTATTTTTATTTTTTTTGTTTCTATCAATCTAATAACTTTACCCTGGTTTTGACCTTCAAGTCATATTTTTAACTCCTTACATTAAGTATCTTCATGTCTTGTCTGGAGCGATTTCCATAAACAAAAGACCAATATGAATTTACTGTCTTTGTAATAATTATCTTTCATTCTTGTTATCTCCTTTCTTCAAGTAGATCTATGTTAGAGATTTAGAGAGATTTCCATCAAAATACCTGGGATAAATATTAATCAGTTATTTATAATTTTGCGGTTTCGCTTTTAAAACAGACGCCATGTTTGTTTTTGCAGTAAATCCATATCTATAAAAGTGTGTGTGTGTGTGTGTGTGTGTGTGTGTGTGTGTGTGTGTGTGTGTGTACATGTCCCTACCAAATAACTCTGTCGATTTTCGGTCTACAGACTCGAAATTTGTAACAAGGGGTATTGAGATTTGGGAAAATCTTCTTAATCAGTTTTTGGCCAGAAATTTGGCTGTCAAAGGGTCAAAGTTTAATGATTTGACCTTTGAAAACTCTACCAAATTCCTCCGCCAATTTTGGGTCTAAATGCTCGAAATTTTAAATGTAGGTTGTTTGGACATGCATCACACTTTTTAATTTGAGTTGAGCCCAAAAAATAAATGTTAAGAGGTCAAAATTGGGGTCAAAGTTAAAAATATTTTTACTTCTGCGGTCTCTATCAAATTACTCAGTCAATTTTTGGTCTAAACATTTGAAATTTTACATAACGTGTATTCAGACATATTGCAAGCTTTTTAATTAGTTTTGGGCGAAATTTTGGCTGCCAAGAGGTCAAAGTTCACCTTTGCAGACTCTACCAAACTCCTCCGCCAATTTTGGGTCTAAACACTCGAAATTTTAGATATAGGTTATGTAGACATGGGTAAAACATTTTAATTTGATTTGAGCCCAAAACAATAAATGTTAAGGGGTCATAATTGAGGTCAAAATTTTTAAAAAATTGACCTCCGCGGTCTCTACCAAATTACTCAGCCAATTTTCGGTCTAAGCATTTCAAATCTTACATAAAGTGTATTCAGACATAGGGCAAGCTTTTTAATCGGCTTTTGGCCGAAAATTTGGCTGCTAAGGGGTCAAAATTCAAACGATTTGACCTTTGCAGTCTCTAGCCAATTTTGGGTATAAGCATTTGAAATTTTAAATAAAGGGTATTCAGACATGCAGCAAGCTTTTTAATCAGTTTTTGGGGGAAAATTCGGCTGCCAAGAGGTCAAAGTTGAAAGAGTTGACCTTTGCAGACTCTATCAAACTCCTCCGCCAATTTCGGGGTCTAAACACTTGAAATTTTAGATGTAGGTTACCTGATTATGAATCAAACTTTTTATTTTATATATACATATGCACATAAAGTTATGAATAGTACATAGGGTCTGAGTAAAGCCGGGCTGAATTGCTAGTTTAAATACTAAAAGTAAATACGAATATCAGGTACACTACGTCAGTAGCGATTAAGGTAGCTAGTGTGGATCTTGATAAGATGTCACATCGAATGCATGATGATATTCTAGACCTGAAAAGCATAATTCCATTCCCAAGGTTGCATGAATAATGGGTAACATGAAGTTGCGGCAGGTCAAACGATAAACAAAACATGAGTTGAACGATGACGAATGACGTCATGTTTTCGAGCTGATAAAAACCAAGTTTTTTTGAAGCAGTTGGAAGAAATATGAATGAGATATCGTCAACAATGTAGAATAATCTAAGTAGAATGTTACCACAAGTCTCTGTCCGTATGCGTCACTCATTTCAGTTAAGTTAGAAAATTACGTCAAGCAGAAAATAATTAGCTAAGACAACATCAGTCATTCTATTCCTAGTCAGTTCTCTCCAAATAAAACCTTGAAGAAAACTTCCAACGAGCGTCTCCTAGTGTCCTCTTTCTTTATGGAAAGAAGCTTATTTCTATAGCAACTATTAGACGAAACGGCGACAACGGATGAGAAGTTGTTTTGTTGAAAATCTTACGATGATAGATATTTTAATTTACTATTAATTCATCTTTATAACACACTGTAATTGTTCAAGCTTATTTTTAATTAGAACTAGCTAACCAGTGTTCCGGCATTGCCCGAGAAAGTAGATTGACTTCAGAAACTCCATGCTCAACCTCGAACGATTTGTCAGTTTGGGTTTATGTTATAATATTTCAGTTGTTGCTTCCTTATTTATTCCGTACGTATTTAGAAATACAATTTTTGAAGACCCAAATGCTTAAAAAGATGAAATTCGCAAAAATTTGTTTGTAAAAAAATCAACCCCACAACTCTGGACAAGTGGACATGAATATGAGAGGGGCCTCCTATTCATGTAACCTCGTTTTCAAATATTCTTATAATAATATACGGATGCTGTAATACTAATGTGAAAAAGGAACTCATAGTAATTTTGACGCGCGGCTGTACTTTCCCTGGCTGTACTGAAATGCAAAAATTTAAATGTATTATAAACGAATATCTTGTTAATCTTTCCTAGTATATATATATATATATATATATATATATATATAAACACGTTAACCATGGACGTTCTTCAGCCAGATTGCTACAAAAGATGGAGTGGATGAAAAGCATCTAGAGGGTATTAGTCGCTTTTTTTTTTTACTTAGGAGTCACCACTTATCAAGATCGGGAGGCCACTCGAGGATAAGAGTTAATGAATGTAAGGCGACAGTGTAGTAATCATTAATGGGTGTAAATTGGGTAGAATTTGATTATTTATGGGGACGGCTCAACAAGAATTTGTTTACATTGGATTTGAAGGCTAACATGTTGTATTCAACCGGGAAGCAGGCCAGCGGAACAGTGTTTCACAGGCGGGCAGTTTTAAGAAAGAAGCTTTGTTCATGAAATCTGCGTTTAGATTTAAGCAAAGATAGAGAGTAGGGGAAATCGTATATAATGGTTGTAGCTAGTCGAGTGCTTTTTTTATGGAAGTTTGACAAAGTGACATCATAGATTGGAATTCACCGAAAAAAGAAGTCAGCTAAACGTTACGTAAAAATAGAGAACATTTGAAAAGTAAAAAACGTGTTAAAAAAAAAAAAAAAGAAAATTGTCTGCTGAGAGGTTTTGAACTGAAGAAGCAAATTAGTGATTGTCTCTTACAATGTGGGTTTATTATTTGTATTAAACTATGTAGCACAATATTTTAGAGTATTTATTCGTGCAAATTAATTTATCTCATTTGGGTCGGTTCTAAACTTAAAATACAGTGGATACTATTTTCATATAGATGTTAATAAAATGATATTTGCTACGTGTTGTTTTTCTGTTTAAAAAAAAAAAACTAATTTTTTGCGCTATTGAGAAAAGTATCAACGTTATCAAAACATATTTCTTGGCATTACTTCGGATCTTGCTAGTACATAAATAATATAATCATGTAGTTTAATATAACAACAAACTTTTTGTACAGACATTTAAAATTGTCATAGATTCTTGTAAATTCAATATGTTATTGTTATACATCTTATGAGATGACTGACCAATTTTTATGATTTCAGGTCCAAACGAACAGCACAGCAGGAATTGGAATCCACCACACTAAAGCTTGATTATCACAGCTAGTAAATTTCAAAAATTTAATCTTGACGTGAGGTCACTTCAGAAAAACGATATGCAATAAAAGTATGTTTTAAACTTGGAAAAAATGTCACAGAAACGTATGGAATACTTCAGACTGCTTGTGGACCATCTTGCATGAACGGAGCATTAGTTTTTGAGTGGCATAAAAGATTTAAGGAATGCAGTGTGTCTGTGAGGGATGGTATGAAGTGTGGGAGGAGTAAGGAAGTCAGAACACCAGAGTTGATTGGCCAAATAAAGAATTTCATGGATAAGAACCGTCATGTGTTTATAGAGAGAATAAGTGCGCAGTTTGGTGTCAGTGTTGGAACTATACAACAATTATTTGTAAGGAAATGAAGATGCAGAAGATTTGCGTAAAGTTTATCTCAAGGGTGATCAGAGAAGATCAGAAAGACGTTGTCATGTCAGCAAGATGAATATTAAGACAGTTCCTCATCCCTTATAGTTCAGAGATTCTGCTCCCTGTGACTTTTGGTTATTCCCGAAGACAAAACTGCTTTCCTTTAACAATTATAAGAAACTTTTTATCAATGATTACATTTTATAGCTTACTAGCCTGGGTGCCAGCGTTGCCCGGGTGTTTTGAAGTGTAAAAAAACAAAAATGGTAGTAGGCAGGCAGACTTGAATCCGTGACGCGAAGGCGGGGGAAAAAGTGAAAGAAAATCTGACGTCTTACTGCTACTCCATGACGCGACGGGAAGTCTAAAGAGTCCAAATTTAACGTAGTCAATGAAAAACAAAAGATGACTTGCAGAAATGGTGTTGCTTTTAAACCTTCCATGAAAGCAAATTAAACACAAGGTCGTTTTTAATGTGAGGTGGTGGTGGTGTGGGGGGGGGGGGAACTAGCTCCCCATAAAAAGGGGGAACTCTGGCAGTATCCAAAAAATAGTAATTGTCTCAGTATGAAGGGTTTCCCCTACATTGACCAAGGACCAATTACAGAACAGATACTACTCGGCCTGAAGGCTAGGTGTTTGCGTTTGAATAGTTTCACCTTATTTATACGGAAATGACAAACAAACACTGGAGAGGACGGCATGGTAGAAATTTTATTTAACGTGAAAAAAAAAATAGATACAATGTCCGTTTGCGAATATCTGGGAAGTATGCGAAAACTTCTTGCGGAATCTAACCAACATGAGAAGCCATTTCGCGGACATACACAAACGCTCGCGCCCATTTTGCCCTTTATATAATAGACTAGCAGGGGGTACCCGGCGTTGTCCAGGTATTTGGAGTTGTGTGTGTGTGTGTTGGGGGAGGTAGATCAAAGCAACCTTGTTTAAAAAAAAAAAAAAAGAAAAAAAAAGAAAAAAACGTTGACCGGGTGTTTTGAGGTGTAAAAGAAAAAAAAAGCTTTAGGAGAAAGGTAGGCTTGAATCCCGAACCTTTGACGCGGAGGTGGAAAAGAAATGGAAAAAAAACCCCTGCAACCTAACCATCTCGACCACAGGAATAGATGATTTGATAAGTGTGTTAAGTTGACGCTTATAAAGCGAAATTAATAGGTGCGAGAATGTTAAGTTGCATGATGTTTGACCTAGTTTTGTGCTGGAAGCCAGTTTCTGTTTTCCCCGCTACGTGGCCATCAAAAGATATCTCGAAAATAGCTTGTAAAAGTCAGGTAAATTAAAGATAGCTGCGACCAAAGTTTCTTAGTCGTAGATATTATTATTTAGATAGCATATAAAAAGTTTTAAGAAGGAGCGAGCCAACCGAGAATCACGTCGAAAAAAGCCTTTTGTAGAGATATACAAAAAGCGAACATACATACATACATATACACATTTTCGCTTTTATATATGTAGACTAGCGGGGGGTACCTGGCGTGGTCCGGGTGTTTGTAGGTGTGTGTGTTGGGGGTGGGTGATCAAAACAACCCTGTTTTAAAAAACGTTGGCCAGTTGTTTGGAGGTGTAAAAAAAAAAATGTTTTAGTACGAAAGTTGGCTTGAACCCCGAACCTTTGACGTGGAGATGGAAAGAAAATTGTAAAAAAACCCTGGGACCTAGCCATCTCGGCCACGAGAGAAGAGGAATAAAAAACCTCTTAATTTAACGTTTATAAAATGAAATTAACTGGTGTGAGAACCTTAAGTCGCGTGATGTTTGGTCTTGAAACATGACATGGCTGCAAGCTAGTTTTCGCTTGTTTTATACTGAAAAGCGAAAGATACACGGGACGCTCTAAAAATCTGGAAATAATAATGCGTGAAAGCTAGGCAAATTAAATAGACAGGCGACCCCCATTCGTAACTCATATATATTATCATTTAGACGTGATATAAAAAGTTTTAAGAAGGAATGAGCCGACCGAAAAGTCTAGCGAAAAAAGCCTTTTACAGACATACACAAAAAGCGAACACACATACACACATTTTCGCTTTTATATATATATAGACTATCTGGGGGTACCCGGCGTTGCCCGATGTTTTTGGGTGTGTGTGGTCGGGCGGGGGTGAGGGGTGTTAATGAAAACCTAAGAATAAGTGAAGTAAAAAAAACCCAGAAAAACGAACGTTAAAAAAATCTGAAAAACACATGAAAAATGGCTTAAATAACCCTGCTTCATTATTAAAATTTAAAAAATCGAAAAAAAAAGAAGACATCTCACGATTCGAACCAAAACGTTTAGATAATGAGGCCATGCTCTAAGCAACTGAGCTAAGACAACGTCGCCGAAATTGTGTCGCTTTTCAAATATTTAAAGTAAATCCGGTTAGGACGTCGTATGACGCATGCGTAGAAGTGAACTCGTCATGAGAAGACGGTTTTTGCTGACCCCCCCCCCGTAGAAAACTACTTATTTCAGGGTGAAGGAATTAACGTTTTTGTCCAATTTTTCGATATTTGTCAGGCGAAGGTTGGAAGTTTAAAATGATACCAATCTGGCAAAAATCCATGACCCGTGTGGAAAGTTGATATCTTTAAAGATAATATAAAAGAAGGAATTTCTGTAAATAATTAAAATTTTACATTTTAGCGCGGGGGATTACTTTTCTACATAAATTAAACGTAAAATGAGACCTCACTTCTTGGCAACATAGTCAGACATGTAACCGTTAGCATTTTTCAAGTTTCATTGCGGTGGTGTGGGCAGAAAGAGGGGAATGTGGTTGTGCGAATCATAAGTTCCAAACATTTTAAAAATACGTAGAAACACTGCAAAACGTGTGTGCGGCTGGGACTTTCCTTTTTTCCTTTTTCCTTTTTTCCTTTTTCCTTTTTTCTTTTTTTCCTTTTTTCCTTTTTGAAAGATTTGATTTAAAAAGGTCACACCGGTAAATATTACTTAATCAGTTAATTATTATTTTTTGATATTTTATGGCAGTTAAAACACACACACACACACACACACACACAGACACACACACACACACACACACTAGGGTGGACCTGTACAATGCACACTCCTACCTTGCATTTATCTTTTCATTTTGTTTTTTAATTTTTTTCAATGGATTACACCCCTCTTATATAAAAGATTTTTCATTTAATCTAAGAGTAATGATGTTAAGACGTTTATTATCCAATGTATTCTGTATTGTTTTCACTGGTCGCCATGTTTGTTTTCGTGCACACGTGCATTCATTTTTTGCGTGTTTATACATAAATTCTGTATACTCCCTCCCACTTTTATACATTAATCTTGTATACTCCTATTCCATAGCTAGCTATAACATATATTGACCGAATGGGCCACCGGTAGTCTCGTACATATGTATGTTTATGGGAAAATTTGCCTATTCAATTATTTTTCACCTTTTTTTTATATCCAATCCTTAAATGCATGAAGCTCGACGATACTACAGAGCATATACAAATAAATGATAAAAGTGTATATTCCAAATTTAAACATGTTGCCAATCTTAACGTTTATTCCTTTAAGTAAAATGCGGTTAACTGTTTGACAAATTAAATCGTATTTCATTGATCTCACGCAGATTTTATTAACTCAATTCAAAAGGCACAATGGCCAGTGTTCCATCCATGAACTTGTATTTAGTCGGCAATGTCCAAGATCAGTGCTCGAAAAAAAAAAAAAATCAAGTTACCTGACGTTGGATAAGGTTGATTATAGAACGGAACAGAGTCACGGAGCCAAGACACGAAAAACGAAACCATATATTTATTTAAAAAATTACTTTAGTTTTAACACTTGTGTTATCAAGGATAAAAAAAAAACAGTTCTTGTATTATCAAATAATAAAATAAATATTTTATTTAAAAGAAATAATTTAATTTTAACACTTGTTTTATAAAATGTGTGTACATTAATTTAAGCCCCCCTCTTTGGGTAGAGCACTGTCGTAAATAATCTCACCCGCTACTTAATTGGCTGAAAATGCGAAGCTCGTTGTTTGTTTGTTTACAAACAGGCGGTTTGAGCACTATAAAAATGGTGGCGGGTGTCTATTTAAATAGACATTCCGACGAGTTATTTGCGGGCGTCACTTCTGTGGTCGAGTGGGAGAACTGTCGACTGTCAACACGACGGTTCTAGGGGTTCAATCCTTGGCTTGGGAGAGATGCTAGTCTAGTGGCACTGATGAGTTGTGATACAACGAAACAGGACTGTATGTCGATGACTACAAATATATATATATATATATATATATATATATATATATAAATTAATCGTGTGCATATTAATTTATATGTATATTAAAAATGTGTGTATATATATATATATATATATATATATATATATGTATATATATGAATAAAATGTGTGTATGTTAATATATATTAAATGCGTATATATTATATATACACAAAATGTGTGCATCGTATATATAATATATATATATGTGTGTGTGTGTGTATGTATAATTTATTTGCTAGTTCAATATAAAATAGAATAGGGGTCATGAATAGTCTTTTTGCCTTTGCATTTCAAACACCAATGCTTCTCATCATGGGTATGTAGCAAATTCGATGCACTTTTTATTTTTTACTACTTTTTTTTTTACATTCTTTTTAATACTTTTACTTGTCTAAATCCTGTTTTGCATTGTTTTTTTTTTAGCCTTGCTGTCAGGCGTAATCCACATATACTCGATGGCTAATCATGATTTGGTTGATTCTTTTGATCAGGTTTGCCTGTTGATTCACCTATATTGGATTTTTTTTTACATGGATATCGGATATTTTCAATTGAGCTTGAATCCTCTCCGCCGCTTCTGGAGCTGATTTTTTCATAAATATCTTCTGCTATGGTTTTGGATCCACATCTCGATGTGTGTGTGTGTGTGTGTGTGTGTGTGTGTGTGTGTGTGTGTGCGTGTGTGTGTGTGCGCGTGTGTGTGTGTGTGTGTGTGTGTGTGTGTGTGTGTGTATATATATATATACATTGCATTTATTTTAACATGGACGCATTCAGATAATAACTAGAAATTTTACCTAGGATTCGATTTCCTTCCATCTCAACACCGAATCTGTGTGCACATCAGAGTCAGTCAGCATATATGTATTAGTGTTGGGACGATTTATCGGAATCGGAAAAATCGGAACATTTGATGGTATCGGAATCACAATCAAAAAAAATTTATGCCAATTGTCCGATGCCAAAACGATTATTTTAGTTGTCTTTTTCTTTTTACTTGATTTTGTTAAACGGAAAAACCTTTCATTGCTGTTAATAACGAAAAAAATAGTAAATATTCATTAATTTTAAAACTAAAATCTAGAAAACAAGTATAATTTTAACATTTAAGAAAATATCTGAACATTTAACATGTTTTTTTTACAACAACTGGGCGACAATAAGAAATCTATTGTTAAATATTTAGAGATTTGTAAAGAATCGGAAATTGTATTGGAATTGGGAATTTAGTACGGAATCGATAATTGTATTGGAATCGGGAAAAATATTGGAATCGTCCCATCACTAATATATATATATATATATATATATATATATATATATATATATATATATATATATACTAGCATGGGTGCCCGGCGTTGCCCGGGTGTTTGGAGGTGTATGTATACTGAGCAAAAAAAAAACAAAAACAAAAAAAACGGTCAATTTTTATAACTTTTACCCCTATTATGACCCCTTAAAATTTATGGTTTTGGGCTCAAGTCAATTTATTAAGTTAGATCCATGTCCAAGGAACCTATATCTAAAATTTTAAGTGTTTAGATCTCAAATTGTCGGAGGAGTTTGGTAGAGTTCTCAAAGGTCAAATCGTTGAACTTTGACCCCTTAATCGCCAAATTTCTGGCCGAAAACCGATCACATTGATTTTCCCAAATCACAGTACCCTGTATATCAAATTTCGAGTCTGTAGACTAAAAATTGACAGAGTTATTGCCTAGGTAAATCTACACAGAAACACACAAACACTTTCACTTATATATATCTATCTATCTATCTATATATATATCTATAAAAGTGAACGTGTCTGTCTGTCTGTCTGTCTGTCTGTCTGTGTGTCTGTGTGTCTGTGTACATTTCCCTACGCAATAACTCTGTCAATTTTTAGTCTATAGACTCGAAATTTGAAATACCGGGTACTGAGATTTGGGAAAATCGATGTGACGGATGTCAACCAGAAATTTGGCTGTTAAGGGGTCAAATTTCCACGATTTGACCTTTAAGAACTCTACCAAACTCCTCCGACAATTTTGGGTCTAGACACTTGAAATTTTAGATATAGGTTCCTTGAACATGGATCTAACTTAATAAAGTGATTTGAGCCCGAAACAATAAATTTTAAGGGGTCATAATAGGGGTCAAAGTTTTAAAAAATTAACTATTTTTTTTTTTGTTTTTTTGCTTTTTTTGCACAGCATACACCTCCAAACGCCCGGGCAAGGGGTCAAAGTTCAACGATTTGACCTTTGAGAACTCTACCAAACTCCTCCGCCAATTGTGGGTCTAAACACTTGAAATTTTAGATATAGGTTCCTTGGACATGGATCTAACTTAATAACTTGATTTGAGTCCAAAATAATAAATGTTAAGGGGACATAATAGGGGTCAAAGTTTAAAAAAATTGACCGCTTTTTCTTTTTCTTTTTTTTTTTCTCAACATACACCTCCAAACACCGTGGCAACGCCGGGCTGAAATGCTAGTGTATATATAAATCTTTTTATTGCGCAGTTGTTCTTATAAGTGAGAATTCGGTAATTGTTCATATACCAATAAATTTTAAGCGAGTATTAGGTGACTTAATTTGTAAGCTTCAAAATTACCAGCTTTTGTAATCGAGCATTCATATATTGCTTTCAAATAAACCATTCACTGGACAAAGCGGGGGAGGGCAGAGCGGTAGCTCTAGATATATCTAAGGCTTTTGACAGGGTATGGCATGAGGGTCTCCTCAGGAAAATTAGATCGTACCGTATCACTGGTAGAATACTTAACATAATTAAATCCTTCTTAGATAAGAGAAAAATCCAGGTTATCCTCGACGATCGTACATCTAAACAATATGATATAG
>NC_136525.1:37967956-37970456 GCF_053919585.1 Euprymna scolopes
TCTAAATGTTGTACATATATACTAAATATTGTATATATATACTAAATATTATATATATATACTAAATATTGTATATATATATATATATATATACTAAATATTGTATTTATATATACTAAATGTTGTAAATATATATATATACTAAATGTTGTATATATATATATACTAAATGTTGTATATATATCCTAAATGTTGTATATATATATATATATATATATATATACTAAATGTTGTATATATATACTAAATGTTGTATATATATATACTAAATATAAATAAATGTTGTATATATATATATACTAAATGTTGTATATATATACTAAATGTTGTATATATATACATATACTAAATGTTGTATATATATATATACTAAATGTTGTACATATATACATATACTAAATGTTGTATATATATACATATACTAAATGTTGTGTGTATATATATATTAAATGTTGTATATATATATACTAAATGTTGTATATATATACTAAATGTTGTATATATATATATATATACTAAATGTTATGTATGTATATATATATATGTAATGAATTTTATATATGTATATATATGTAAGGAATTTTATGTATATATATAATGAATTTTATGTATATATACATTTATATCATGAATGTATGTATGTATATAAATATATATCATGAATGTATGTATGTATATTAATATATATCATGAATGTTATGTATGTATATAAATATATATCATTAATGTTATGTATGTATGTAAATATATATCATGAATGTTATGTATGTATATAAATATATATCATGTATGTATGTATGTATGTATATAAATATATATCATGATAGTTATGTATGTATATAAATATATATCATGTATGTATGTATGTATGTATATAAATATATATCATGAATGTTATGTATGTATATAAATATATATCATGAATGTTATGTATGTATATAAATATATATCATGAATGTTATGTATGTATATAAATATATATCATAAATGTTATGTATGTATATAAATATATATCATGAATGTTATGTATGTATATACATATATATCATGAATGTTATGTATGTATATACATATATATCATGAATGTTATGTATGTATGTATATACATATATATCATGAATGTTATGTATGTAGATATATATATATATATATAATCAATGTTTTGTATACATATATAATGAATGTCATGTATGTAGATATATATATATATATAATCAAGGTTATGTATACATCATGTTACGTATATGTATTTATATATAAGGTATATATAATGTATATAGATAATGTTATGTATATATATAAGACTTATAATTGCATATATGTAATATATATGTATATATATAAATATATATATGTATATATATATGATAAGACATTATCATTTGTTACATATGTATTTATAAATATTATTTTAATAAAAACTTTTACTAATTCCATTTACTGTTTATTGAAAATACATGGAGAAAAACTTGAAATGTTTAATACTCTTTGTTGAATAATGAATTTATTTTAAATTATGTAATTTGCTGAATTTAATTGCAAATTTAAAATTTTCCTTCATATATATTAAATATTATATAATTTTTATATATGTATTCTTTGTTATAGATATATATAACATTTATGTTATCTATATAATAAACAGTATCATATTTATTTTATTTATAAATATATATCTATATATTAATTTTATTATTGTTATTATCATTATTATTATTGTTGTTATCATTATTAACATAGTTATTATCATTATTATTATCATATCTGTATATTAATAGGATAGCGTGTGTGTTATTTATTTTGTGTGTCACGCTGACATTCGAGTGACTGTAGTTTAATTTTTATGGACGTCAATTTCTTGTAATAGATAATTATACCAAGAATTCTTTATAAGTTTTGGTTTCAGTTTTATTATAGCTGAAAGAACTCATATATATATATATATATATATATATATATATATATATATATGTGCGTGTGTATATATGTGTGTATATATATGTGTGTATATACATATGTATGTATGCATATAAATGTGTATATATATGTGTATATTTATATATATATATGTGTATATTTAGATATATATATGTGTATATTTATATATATATATGTATATTTATATATATATATGTATATATATATATATATATATATGTATGTGTATATTTATATATGTATGTGTATATTTATATATGTATGTGTATATTTATATATGTATGTGTATATTTATATATATATGTATATATATATTTATATATATGTGTATATTTATATATATATATATGTGTATATTTATATATATATATATGTATATATGTATGTATATATATTTATTTATATATATATATATATATATATATATATATAATTATTTTTTTACTATAATAATTAAATACCTACAGACACTAGTGTTTCATCCTTTCGGGATTCTTCAGTGCAGGGTGTCACGATTACTACCAGTCGAACGATTCGACCCCCGCGACATGAGACATCTCTG
>NC_136525.1:37977956-37980456 GCF_053919585.1 Euprymna scolopes
ATGTACGTATATATATATGTATATATGTACGTATATATATATGTATATATGTACGTATATATATATGTATATATGTACGTATATATATGTATATATGTACGTATATATATGTATATATGTACGTATATATATGTATATATGTACGTATATATATGTATATATGTAGGTATATATATGTATATATGTATGTATATACATGTATATATGTATGTATAAATATATGTATAAATGTATGTATAAATATATGTATAAATGTATGTATAAATATATGTATATATGTATGTCTAAATATATGTATATATGTATGTATATATATGTATATATGTATGTATATATATGTATATATGTACGTATATATATGTATATATGTCTATATATGTATATATGTACGTATATATATGTATGTATATATATATGTATGTATATATATATGTGTATATGTTTAAATATATGTATATATGTGTATATCTATAAATATATGTATCTGTGTATGCGTGTACATGTATATATGTATATATATGTATATATGTATATATACGTGCATATGTATGTGTATATGTATATATATATATATATAAGTGTATATGTATATATATAAGTGTATATGTATACATATATATGTGTATATGGATATGTATGTATATATGAATATATGTATGTATATATGAATATATGCATGTATATATGTGTATATGTATATGTATATATGTGTATATGTATATATATATGTACATATGTGTATATGTATATAGATGTATATATAAATGAGTGTATGTGTATATGTATATATATTTGCATATATATGTATATATGTGTATATGTATATATATGTATATATTTGTGTATATATATGTACATATGTGTCTATATATATGTATATATGTGTCTGTATATATGTATATATGTGTGTATGTATATATATATGTATATATGTGTGTACGTATATATATATGTATATGTATATATATGTATATGTGTATATGTATGTATATATATGTGTACATGTATGTATTTGTATATGTATGTATATGTGTATATGTATGTATATATATATGTATATGAATATATATATGTGTATATGTATATATATGTATATATATATATGTATATGTATATGTATGTATATATATTTATATGTATGTATGTGTATATGGATTTATATATGTATGTATGTGTATATTGATTTATATATATATGTATGTGTATATGTATTTATATATATATGTATGTGGTTATGTATTTATATATATATATGTATGTGTATATGTATATATATATGTATGTGTATATGAATTTATATATATTTATGTGTATATGGGTTTATATATATATGTATGTGTATATGGATTTATGTATGTATGTGTATATGGATATATATATATGTATGTATGTGCATATGTATATATATATGTATGTATGTGCATATGTATATATATATGTATGTATGTGTATATGGATATATATATATATATGTATGTGTATATGGATATATATATATATGTATGTGTATATGGATATATATGTGTATATGGATGTATATGTATGTATGTGTATACGGATATATATGTATATGGATATATGGATATGTATATATGTATATGGATATATATATATATATATATGTATGTGTATATGGATATATATATATGTATGTATGTGTATATGGATATATATATATGTATGTATGTGTATATGGATGTATATATATGTATGTATGTGTATATGGATGTATATATATGTATGTATGTGTATATGGATATATATATATGTATGTATGTGTATATGGATATATATATATGTATGTATGTGTATATGGATATATATATATGTATGTATGTGTATATGGATATATATATATGTATGTATGTGTATATGGATATATATATGTATGTGTATATGGATATATATATGTATGTGTATGTGGATATATATATGTATGTGTATATGGATATATATATGTATGTATGTGTATATTGATATATATATGTATGTAAGTGTATATGGATACATATATATATATGCATGTGTATATGGATATATATATGTACGTATGTGTATATGGATATATATATATTTATGTACGTATGTGTATATCGAAATATATATGTATGTAAGTGCATATGGATATATGTATGTATGTTTGTGTATGTATATAGCTATATTTATATATATGTATACGTATATATAAGTGTATGTATATGTATATATAAGTATATATATATATGTATATATAAGTGTATATATATATATATATATATATTGTCTTGGAAAGTTTTGACCTTTAAAATGATGCAAAAAAGTGTATCATTCCTAATAAAACCAGTTATCATTCGTAAGTCATTTATTAACCTTCAATCACTGCATCAACTCGAATTCACTATAGTACTAATGGTAATTGAATGGATCATCAGTTGTTTACCATGAAACCGTGTTCCGCGGATATATGGATATATATATATATATATATATATATATATATATAAATATATATATATATATA
>NC_136525.1:37982956-37995456 GCF_053919585.1 Euprymna scolopes
TGTTACAAAATATAAAAAATGCAATTTAAATTCCCGGTGAAGAAAACTAACTTTAATCTATCGCAGACTTAGCACCTACATCATTCGACGTCTGAAACGTTAATAATCACAAAAGATAATTCAATTATATACGGATGAAAAAAAAAAAAGCCTTAACTAAAATTGTTAAATAGAAATAGACTGAGCATTTGTATACACCGATTCCACAAAAGTCTTCAATTATAAAAGAGAATTTAACTACATAAGGATGAAAAAAGAAAACCTTAACTAAAATTTTTTTAAATAGAAAACGGGGATCATCAGTTGCTTACCATGTAGCTGTTTCGGAGATTAAAAAACAGGAAAGCTGTTGAATACATGGCTCTTCAGTGGATAATACCACTTCCCCAAATAAGAAAATGTAGAATAATACGGTTACTATTTATACTAATATATAAATATAAAAAAATAAACTATTAATAACACATATAAGCAAATTTAACAAGATGGGTTTTTTTTTCTTTTACGGCATATCAACCCTTTACAGGTTATTTAATGCCAAATCCAAAGATTTTGATGAAAATTATTTTAATAGAATATATCTGTTGTTTTCAAGTCGGTTTCTATTCAACCCATACTTGGGACCCTAACAGGTACTACCACTCCGGGTCAGAGTGGACCTGGGAGCAATGGCAATTAAAGGGTGGCTCCACACTCCCCAAATCCGAAATCTGGGGCCTCACCACTGGATATAGTTTAAGGTCATATCCAGGACCACAATATAACAACAATACGAGATTATATATATATATATATATATATATATATATATATATATATATATATATATATATATATATTTTTTCTTATAAAAAAATAAACTATTAAAATAAGTAAGTAAATTAACAGGATTATATATATATATATATATATATATATATATATATATATATATAAAATTTATTTATACAAACATTGATGGCTACATATGTGCATACATGTTTCTGTAATCACCCGTTATTGGAGAGATTACGTCTTCAGGCCAAAAATGTCCCTATATATAAGATGATAAAACGGAAAGTTACACACGAACTTTATGCATCTATACAGGTTTGCCTTACAATTGAAAAGTTATTTTTCGGCTTAATATTATTATGTTATATATATATATATATATATATATATATATATATATATATATATATATATGTACATACACACACATATGCGTATGTATAAAGATAGATATATAATTATTTTTTTTTACACAATTTATATTTTAAGTAGATCAATATTGTATAGAGATTTTTAATTTTTCAATAAAGCTGTATGTACATATTAGTGAAATAAACTATGAATATAAATTCATGGCAAGTAAGCTACGCAACTAAAATTCGTCCTTAATCAGATAGGACGTCAATTATGTGTTTGTCGATTGCACTAGAGTGTATACAATAATAATAGGAAAAAATATTGATTAAAAAAAATTTTTTTTTTCATTGAAACATATACCATTAGCAATACCATTAAGTCTGAAAATAAAGTTAGATAAATTTTTTTGCAGAATGCCGAAAGAAAAAGTATGAACCTTCATTTTTTTTTTCTTTTTCTTTTTTTTTATGTTTTAACAATAATTTGAAGGATATTATAAGGAGTATACATTTTGTAATATATTCTTATATAGACACTGACGTATGTGTTACATACATGTATATTTGCATACTATATATATACACACACACACACACACACACACACACACACACACATATATATATATTATTCAATTTAC
Organism: Euprymna scolopes; assembly: GCF_053919585.1. Taxonomy (NCBI): domain Eukaryota; kingdom Metazoa; phylum Mollusca; class Cephalopoda; order Sepiida; family Sepiolidae; genus Euprymna; species Euprymna scolopes. The sequence continues at coordinate 37,984,728 of NC_136525.1, forward strand.
ATATATTCTTCGACATATTTCTTTAAATCAAAGAGACGTTTTCTGTCCATTTATTCTGTTTTTGATCCTTTCCAACTTCCGAATAATGCTTTTCACTCCTGGCAGAAACTGGCTGATGTAATCTCCATATTTATCGAAAGTTCGAGTACTTTCCAATTCTTTTGGTTTAATAGTCAGGGATAGATTAATCTGATTTTGAACTATCCATATAATTTTTTTAAAGATTATATTTTTCATCATCAATTACTTCCAGAAGCGAAGACCGGTATTCAGAAATTGGAAAGGATAAAAGATAGCAGTTATAAAAGAAAAATCTATCTATCTTTATATATATATATATATATATATATATATATATATATATATATATATATATATAAATAAGTGTGTGTATTACAGTAAAATTTGACGCGTGACGATAAAAAAAATAAAAAAAATAATTTAGTATTAAAAAATAACAAAATACGCAATACAAATTTAAGCTCGTATGTCGAAATAGACGGGAGAGTCCTTCATATATGTGTGATGTATTATACCACACACACACACACACACACACACACACACACACACACACACACACACACACACACACACACACACACACACATCTAACTCTGCCTTTCTCTCTCTCTCTCTCTCTATATATATATGTATATATATATATGTGTGTGTGTGTGTGTGTGTGTGCATGTGTACTACAGTAGAAGTTGACATGTGACACAAAGAAATGAAATTAAAAAATAACAAAATATGCAATAAAAATTTAAGCTCGTATGTCGAAATCGACGGGAGTTCTTCATATATATGTGATGTATTATACCACACACACGCACACACACACATATCTATCTTTCTATCTATCTCTTTACCTTTCTCTATATATACATATATGTGTGTATGTGCGTGTGTACTACAGTAGAAATTGACACGTGACAAAACAATTAAATTAAAAAATAACGAAATACGCAATAAAAATTTAAGTTTTATATGCAGATATGCGACAGTTGAAGGTAGATACGACACTATATTTCTCAAGGGATGTATTTCGACGAAGGTCTCCACAATATTAGCCTTCAGAGAATCGAGCTTGTTGTTAGCATCCTTTGAGCTCATGGTATCGATGAGGCCCGTTGAGGGGCATGGTTGATCAGCAACACCCAGGTCGTGTTGGCCTTGTAGTGATCTCGACCAGTCAGGGTTCTAGCATAATCGGCAGCATCTCTTGGTATTTCGTCTACATTTTGTCAAATGCTATTATATAAAGTTGTTATTTTTTCACAATTATCATAAAAATTTAAATGTAAAAATACATTTGTGTGGAATTATTCATAGATTTTAGTTTGGAGATTTTTTTCTTTGTACAAAATTTAATAAAGAAAGACTATTAACAGAATCGTTTTAGGCATCGGAAAAAGGCAGAAATGTCTTAGATTCCGATACCCCTAAAAGTTTCGATTTTTTCGATTCCAGATTTCAACTCCGATTAATCGTCCCAACACCAATATATATATATATATATATATATATATATATATATATATATATATATATATATATACAGGGTGACTATACTATATATAATGTGTGTGTTTGAATATTTGTACATATGTATTCATTTAAATGTGAATATGCATGTATATATTTCAATTTGTAAGTATGTGTGTATATATATATATGTGTGTAAATATGTGTGTTTATATAAATACATATCGAAATGTGTATATATATTCATTTGTGTATGCGCGTGTTTACATATATATTTAAATGCGTGTGTGAGTGTACATACATTTAAATGTGTACATAATATATATATATATATATATATATATATATATATATATATATATATATATATATATATACAGGGTGACTCCCAAAAAAACGGGCCCCAACTCTAATTAGGCCCCGTTTCTTAGTGTTTTGTCCGAATGAAATGAAACTTTGGTCATAACTAGTTTATTATATTAAAAACATCGCATCAAAACAATAGGGTCTTTGGCCTTTTTTTCTCCGTTCTACAGCATATGTTCTAGATGGCCTCCATTTAGCTTCTTTTTTTTTTGGGGGGGGGGTCACCCTGTATATATATATATATATATATATATATATATATATATATATATATATATATATATATATGGCCAGGCACACACACACACATATATATATATGGGGCTCAAATGATTGGATTTTTTCGGGCCATTTTTTTATGGGTCTTTAGCCGGTAAATTTTTTTCAAAAATGGGTCAAAATTTAAAACAAAACGTTAAACATTTTGTATATTAATATTAGCGTATTTTTAATTTTTAAGCAGTTCATATGATTCTTATGGTGGTACAGGTGTAATGACGCCATCTTTGAATGCTACCGTTTCAGTTTCGATTCTAGCTGATGGCACCTAAACACTCTATTTTTATTTTTGAACCATGATTCTATGATAATATATTCAAAATCTTGACAAATTAAAATATGATATTTAACGTATTTTATATATATATATATATATATATATATATATATATATATATATATATATATATATATATATATTATTTGTTTTTGCGATACATTTTGAACGAATTCAATTATTTACGAAAGTGCATTTTTGCCTAAATGCGATTTGGTTACAATTTTCCCTTTAACCAATTTGGTACTCTTATATGGGGAGCGGCATATATATTGTTTATAAAATATAATTATCCACTGACACGTGTTTCGTCGTCTACGACTTATCAGTGGCTGAATCTAGCGAGTTTCGAAATCGGGACCCCACGGTAATGAGGCTAAATATTTTATCCGCTGGTCCATCTCGTCGCCTGTTTTGATATATCGCAATTTTCTCATATGTTATTTGTTTTTGTTTTTGCGATATGTTTTGAATGAATTCAATTATTTACGAAAACGCATTTTTCCCTAAAAGCGAGTTGGGAATAATTTTTCATATGTATATATATATATATATATATATATATATATATATATATATATATATCACTCAGCTGAGTTTTAGATTTCTACTGGTACCATGTAACCCAGTGTTAGCTGCCTCATGGTCGGGTCGTCGACGACTACACCGGCTCCACCGCCCGGGGTAAGCTGGGTAAGGAGGATGTGATGACACCCAGCAGGACCAAAAACAAGACCTATCAAAGGTCGGATGAGCTACTTATGAGCCAACGGCCATCTCCTGCAGCCAGAGTCGGTACCAACATATCGACCTTGTCTTTCCTTGGTTTCTACCAGCTCTGGTCAAGTTTCACTCGTGCCGCTTAGGTAATGCACAAGTTTCTTTGCCCATGCTCTCACAACGGTGAAAGATAGTTATGAGTTAAAAGTCTGGTCAAATTGATATCGCGACCAGGCGCTTCGGATCCTCCGCAACGGTGGGAGGGGCTATTTAGCACCAGTGGGTCGCTACTGCCCACCTCCAACCAGGCAGCCCCTGGTCAGTAAGGTGCTACCCTGTCACATCCACCGCTTCGATGGGGTGGTCAGGCAATTACAGACATAAATCATTCACCTGTTACAAATCACAATTCAACGACTACTCTCCGATTCGTAAGATGGAACGTTCGTACACTGTGCCCGGGTTTCACCAGTACACCTCATCAGCGTCTATGCGCGAACACCACCTAGCGAAGATCATGTGAAGGATGAATTCTATGACTGTCTCAACGAAATACTGAGCAGAATCCCAGCCAGCGATCATTTCCTAGTACTCGGAGACTTCAACACCAGTCTGTGCAAACCATTCTGCCTGGCCTGGCATCATTGGTCACGGTACTAGTAAAATAAATGAAAATGGTCAAAGAACTCTGGAGCTCTGTAGTCAACAGGGACTCTGTATTGCAAACACCTGGTTCAAACAGAAAATGTGTCATCGTGTCTCTTGGAGACACCCTCGTTCCAAACATTGGCACCAATTGGATCTTGCATTGTGCAGAAAAAGAGACATCGGTTCTGTCAAACGATCAAGAACCTACCACTCCGCCGATGGTGATACCGACCACTCACTCGTGCTGACACAACTCGATCTCTCGAACAAGAAACCTGCACCACGTAAACCAAGACCACGTCGTAGTCTCAACACGGCTGCAATGAAGAACAACGACAACATCAGTACGTTTAGCACTGCACTTGAAAATAAGCTGAAAGATTCTGCACCAGGGGAAGCAGTGAACCTGGATAAATCATAGGAAATCCCGCAAACTGCAATGCATGACGCTGCAGTCACATCCTTTGGAACCAAACGACCGCCTTGCGAAAACTGGATGGCTGAGAATGCAGAAATCTTAGAACACCTACTACTGTCCAAAAACGATGCTCACATAAACTATGTCAGCAGGCCGACATGCAGCACACTGTCCAAGATGAAAGCTGCTCGGCACTGTGTAAACAACTACTGGAACAACCTGTGCGGCGAAATCCAGACTGCTGCTGACTGCGGTAAACTACGTGTGATGTACCGTGGACTCCACAAGGCAACTAGACCGAGCTCAAAGAAAGTTTGCCCTTTCAAATCTACTACAGGGGAGCTCATCACTGATCCAACGAAGCAGCTTGATGGCAACCCGCGCAACATCACATTAAATTCCACTCCGAACTTCGACTGGCAACATTCCAACTATGTCAGAACTCGAAGTAGCTCTCCAACACACGAATGTAGGAAAGGCCCCAGGTTCTGACGAGATTCCAGCAGACCTGCTCAAATGTGATAAGTTCCTGCTCCCGTACTTGTACGACCTCTTCTGCACCAGTTGGTGCAACGGAAAATTTCCAACAGCTATAAAAGATGCTAAAATTGTCACTTTATTCAAGAAAGGAGACAAGGGAGATTGCAATAACTACCGTGGTATATCTTTACTCAGTGTCACCGGCAAAGTCTTTGCCAGAGTGCTCCTTCCGAGGCTCCAGCAGATTGCAAACCGCGTTTATCCAGAATCGCAATGCGGCATCCGCAGCGGGCGCTCAACCATATGATATTTTCAGTGCGTCAAATCCAGGAAAAATGCAGAGAACAACGTAGACCTCTCCATATCGCACTTGTGGACCTCACGAAAGCATTTCACCTGGTCAGTAGAGATGGTCTGTTTGCCATCCTACAAAAGTTGGGCTGTCCACCAACTCTTCCTAGTTTGATAAGATCGCTCCATGACAACATGACAGCCGCAGTCTTCTTCGAGGGTGACATGTCTGACGACTTCCCCGTGTGCAGTGGAGTCAAGCAAGGTTGTGTGTTGGCTCCCAAACTGTTTGTCATCTTCTTCTCAGTTCTTCTGCACCACGCCTTTGAAAACCACGAGGACGAAGACAGTGTGTTCCTTCATACTCGCTCTGATGGAGAACTTTTTAACTTGGCTTGCCTACGCGCCAAAACCAAGATTTGAAAAGTCCTAATACTTGAGCTGCTGTTTGCAGACGATGCTACATTGGTCTCGCACTCCGCAAGTGGACTCCAGCGGCTGCTTGACAGAATTGAGCGCTGGTAATCAGTGTGAAGAAGACAGTTATGAAGCACCAGGGTGACGCATCACCAATCACCATCAAAATGGCCACGAACTACAGACTGTCGACAACTTTGCGTATCTTGGAGCCAACATCAATAAGGGAGTATCACTTCTTGCACAAAATGCCGCATCTACGAATGTTGTGTTCTGAGTACCCTACTGTATTGAGCAGAGACTTAGACCATGTATGCTCGTCACGAGAAAAGACTGAACGTCTACCATCTCCGATGCTTGCGACATATCATGGACATCAATTGGTGGGATAGAATCACCAACGGAGAGGTGCTAAGATATGTCGGCAGCCGATCCTTGTTCCAGACACTCAAGAGGCGACGATTGAGTTGGCTTGGACACCTGCGCAGAATGCCCGCTGGCCGTCTTCCTAAGGATATCCTCTACAGCGAACTGGCAAATGAAACAAGAAGCAGTGGTCGCTTGGTGCTGCGCTTCAAAGACGTGGCCAAACGGGATCTGATCGCTCTTGGCATCGATGTGAATGTGTAGGAGGAGCTAGCTGAAGATAGACCAGCATGGAGGTGTGCCTTGAGTAAGGGTGACGAAGGACTTGAGAACCTTTGGTTCGAGAGGCTGGCGCAGATAAGACAAAACTAGTGACTACGTTTACTGTTGCTTGCATTAATCTTTCGTAGATTGCTTGCCATTATGATATATACATATATATATATATATATATATATATATATATATATATATATGATTTTTTAATTTAATCACATGAATTAATATACTAAAGTATAAATTTATGGGTAAACTTTAAGCATTTATTTCAACAGTGCTCAATATGTAGGTAGAGCTAAGTAGTAAGTTATAAAATATATATGGCAGTCAAACTACACAAATATATATATATATATATATATATATATATCACACTTTTGACGGATTGATTGTTGCTATTTCTTCTGATGAGTTAAGGGCATAATAGATTCGCTAATTGATATAATAATTAAGTGATTGATTTTGCGCTATGAAACAGATACTGTCAAGAATTGTATAAGCCTCTTGAATTAAAGGAATAAATTATAAGATCGTCAACATCATGAACTTTGGAATATAACTTTTTGTCATTTATTCTCTCTCTCTCTCTCTCTCTCTCTATATATATATATATATATATATATATAGAGAGAGAGAGAGAGGAAAAAATGTATATATGTAAAAATATTTTTAACCTTTATATATCAAATTTTAAATAAATAAGAATGTAAATATACAAAATACTAATCATAGTGGGGGTGATAAGTAGTTAAATGGATTAATCCTAATCTTATAAATACAAGACTGATAAATTAAAAAAATGTATCCATTTTAAATGTGGAAATTGATGAATCGCACAGGTAAGAAATTCATTTTTATAGTATGAAAAGGTTAGTAATTGCAATTAAGAATAGGAAATTGGATCAAATGTTTGTAACATGTCTTCTTCCTAAGATTAAGGATGGTGGTGTTTGATCAACACTGCTGGGGAGCCATGATGTAATATACTGTTTTGTTTTTAAATCCCCGAAACAGTGTTTCATGGTAAACAACTGATGATTCCTTGAAAAATAAATTATTGGTATTATAGTAAATTCGAGAGCGAGTTGATGCAGTGATTGCAGGTGATTAAATGACTTACTGACTAGATGGTTTTCTAACGAATGATAAAAATATTTTTTTGTATAAAACTTCCAAGTCTATATATATATATATATCGCAATGCCATCTAGTCGACGAATTCGCAGAAGAGTAACCCCTAACGTCAAAAATGGCTGAGAAGGCCGTGGCCTGGTTGCATTAACAGTCACGCAAGTTACAACCCGCTTTGAATCTTCCTTAGCCTAGACGTAGGGTCGGAGAGGCGTGATCCGATCAATTAGGTGATGACCACGCCTTACCCTAACATCTATATGTTCATAATCAACCCGGATTATTCTAAATATCAAAATTTTGATTATCCTTATATTTCCCAATCTTTTATCCCAAACGAGATACGGGAAGTTGAGTTAATCGTATTATACAAAAATTAGATACACGCATTGCCGGAGAGTTATTTTTTTTTCACTATTATTTTTTTAGGAGAAATATTTCTGATCTCGCTGTAAAATTTTCTTTCTAAGGACAAAATTTTGTAAAAAAAAAAAAAAAAAAAAAATTCGAATTATTATCCTACATAGGTTTAAAATTGACAACTAAATTGTATGAACCACAGGTGATTGATACACCGCGAAATAAACGAAACAAAACACAAGCGCATACACGAACTGAGTGTCCCTAATGACGGAGGTCTGAACAGAGCTGAAAGGGAGAAACAGACCAAATATCAAGGTCTCATGTATGATATGAAAAGAAACTGGAATCTTAGGGAGATACCAATCATACCAGTTATTATAGGTGCCACAGGGCTTATGAAGAAGAACCTGAAGTCCTACCGAACTAATATACCTGGTGAACCAAGTGCAACAGAGATCCAGACAATAGCATTTAAGGATTTAAATATATTTGTGTAGTTTGATTGCCATATACATTTCATAACTTACTACTTAGCTCTACCTACATATTGAGCACTGTTGAAGTAAATACTTAAAGTTTACACACAAATTTATACTTTAGTATATTAATTAAAATATAGAGGATACTAAAAAGAGCTCTCGATTGGTTTAAAAAAACAGGGCAATGTTGACAGCTGTTTGGCTGCACCATACAACACGTTACAATCTTCAAACGAAGAAAAGTAAACACACACACACACACACACACACACACACACGTGCACATCTCTCTCTCTCTCCCTCTCTCTCTCTCTCTCTCTCTCTCTCTCTCTCTCTATATATATATATATATATATATATATATATATATATATACTATTGTATTCATAAAAAGAAATTTGTCTATGCGTGTGTGTTTGTGTGTTCGTTCCCTGTAGACAGGAAAACGACTGAGCTGATTTTTATTAAATTTCACACGAAGGTACTTTATGCATCTGGCAGTTTTCTTAGATAGGTACTCTATCTAATAGATAAGTATCGATAATTGAAAATCGAAAAAATCCGATAAAAAAAAGTAACAGTCGATTTTGATCAAAGTTAATACCTTACACAGCCTAAGACCACAGTTGCATTTGAAAAGTTTTATTACCACACAAGTCGAATGTATATATATATATATATCTGTTTCTGTCTGTCTGTCTGTCTGTCTGTCTGTCTGTCTGTCTCTCTCTCTCTCTCTCTCTCTCTCTCTCTATATATATATATATATATATATATATCTATATATATAGATATAAATATTTGTTTTTTTTTTGTCGTTTTCTTACCTTTATTCCTGTACACTGTCAGTGTCCTTGTGTTTTTCTATATGTAGGATTTCTTTTAATGTCTTGTTATTTTTTAGTTTTTTTTTTTCTATCGGTACGATAAGCGTCTTTCCTGTTGCTGTATAAATATAGTTTATTTCTATCTCATTTCTAAACTAATTTTCTCATGCCGAATTATTTTGCAGATATATATATATATATATATATAATATAAATCTGGACTTCCTCCTCTTCTCATGAGAAATATTACACTTCAAAATACCATGGGCCACAAAGTTTTTCTTTTTTTTTTCATTACTGATCCGATGATATAATAAAATTATATTTATATTTATAATTCTAATCCTTATTTCTTATATATATATACATATATATTGACTTATCACCATATATATATATATATATATATATATATATATATATATATATATATATTGACTTATCACCATATATATATATACATATATATTGACTTATCACCATATATATATATACATATATATTGACTTATCACCATATATATATATATATACATATATATTGACTTATCACCATATATATATATATACATATATATTGACTTATCACCATATATATATATATATATGTATATATTGACTTATCACCATATATATATATATATATATATATATATATTGACTTATCACCATATATATATATATATATATATATATATTGACTTATCACCATATATATATATATATATATATTGACTTATCACCATATATATATATATATATATATATATTGACTTATCACCATATATATATATATATATATATATATATATATATATATATATATATATATATTGACTTATCACAATATATATATATATGTATATATATATATATTGACTTATCACCATGTATATATATATATATATATATATATATATATATATATATTGACTTATCACCGTATATATATATATATATACATATTAACATATATATTTATATGTTAATATGTGTATATATAAATATATATTTATATATACATACATTCAAAATATAAGCCTGCATATGAATATTTATATGGATACGTATATACGTACATATATATATATACACACATATGTATATAGATAAATATATATGCGTACATATATATACATTCATATACGTATGCATGCATATATATATACACATATATATATATGTATACATACACATCCACACACACACACACACACATATATATATATATATATATATGTATATATATATATATGTATATGTATATATATGTTGTTTTGTTTCGTTTTCAGCGATATGATTTGAATGAATTCAATTATTTACGAAAGTGCATTTTTACCTAAATGCGAGTTTGGAATAATTTCCCCTTTTTAACCAATTTGGTACCCCCCACATGGGGATCGGTATATATATATTATTTTTAAAATGTGATTATCCACTGACACGTGTTTCGTCGTCTTTGGGTACGAAACACGTGTCAGTGGATAATTACATTTAAAATATAATATATATATATATATATATATATATATATATATATATATATGTATTTATATGTATACATATATGTACACGTATATAAATAGAATTAAATAAGAAAAGAACTTTCACTTTTGTATATCCTGTCGTATATAAGATTTGTCGTAACTTTTTAATTTACAGAAGTTAATTCCAATTGTTTATTTATAGTATTGCTGTATATCATATATTAAGTTTTTTTTATGCGATTGTCTTATAAATATTAATACTAGGCCTTTAAGTTTACAGTTTTATACAAGCAAGATTTTTTTATGCGATTGTCTCATAAATATTAATACTAGGCCTTTAAGTTTACAGTTTTATACAAGCAAGATTTTTTTATGCGATTGTCTTATAAATATTAATACTAGGCCTTTAAGTTT
>NC_136525.1:38015456-38047956 GCF_053919585.1 Euprymna scolopes
ATGTGATGAACGCAAAGTTTCTGGCCACGGTTATGGTCTTTGGTATAGGTTCAAGTGATAGTCACATCATGCCACCTCACATTTTCGATGTTGGCTTGAAAGTCAACACAAAAGTGTACTTGGACGTGCTGAAGAGTGTGTCAATCTCTAAGTGCAATCAGGTGGCCGCTTGTAGACCCTGGGTGTGGCAACAGGACTCAGCGCTTGCCCAGGAATCCAAAGGAGTGCTACGATTTTTGTACCATTTTCTCATTGGCGCCCCCCTTCACTTTCCCTGGCCTGAACTCGCTGGACTAATTCGTTTGGAAGAACATCACGAACATGACCTCCCACAGTGTTGTTTTCTTTAGGGGAGGCAATTTTATTGTTCCACCCTGTAATAAATACTAAACGTTCATACATTAAGATTCATATTTATTTTTATATCATATCTTACGACCGGGCAACGCTGGGTAACCTAGTAAGTAAATAAATGAGAGTTATCGAATTTTTATATCCAAATAAAAAAATGTAGCTTGTATTTCACGATTTAGTTTTTTTAGTAATTAAAACTAATACATACAACGTCGTCAACGAAGATAAGTATTATATATATATATATATATATATATATATATATATAAATGTTTTCGCATGCTTCATTTCCTTTAAGGGAAATTTCTTTAAATAATGTTCCATTGTTAAGTGTTTTTTATTCCAGAAGTCTGAAGAAAGGCTGGTTATGTGAAGATTTTCAAACGACATAATGCTTGAAATTGTCCAACCGGTATTGAAACAATTGTAACTTACAATGAAATACACTTTTTGTTGCTACCAATTCCTTTTTTGGAATCCTGGTTTTGTTAATACAGTATATATATATATATATATATATATATATATATATATATATATATATATATATATATATAATGACAAGCTTATGTTCCCGGCGTTGCTCGGGTTTCGGAGGTGTGTATTGAGCAAAAAAAAAAAAAAAAGTGGTAGTAAGCAGGCAAGCTCGAACTCATACCAAAAAGAACGTGCCCCCCCGCCTTCCAAAAACAGAAAAAGAAAACGTGACGTCTTTGTTGTTACGTCCATCACCAAACTGGAAGTGGTGAAGGTTTAGATTAAGGCTAGTCAATCGAAAAGAGGAAATGACTTTTTAAACTATCGCCGAAAAAAAGCGACCTTGTAGAAAAGTGCCCAGTTAAGGAATGAATGTTTTTAGCAAATTTTTCGATATTTGTCGTCCGAAGTGTCGAGCTTCAAAATTATACCGATCTCGTGAAAAACCATCGCCTCTGTCGAAAGTTTTAGGCCGCCATAAAAACATACGTACAAACATACATACATTTAAACAGACAGGTGAGATTTTATATTGTAGACAAGCCTGGGTGGCCAGCGTTGTCCGGGTGTTTGGAGGTGTGTGTTGAGCAAAAAACAACAACAAAAAAAGTGGTAATAGGCAGGCAGACTCGAACCCGTACTGTAAAGAAAGAAAAGAGTGTGAAAAAAAAAACGACGTATTCCCCGTGGAGTCCATCGCCAAACCGGAAGTGGCGAAGGTTTAAATTAAGGCTAGTCAATCAAAACGAGATGACTTTCGAAAATATGCGCGAAAAGAGCGACCCCTCCTTGTAGAAAAAAGTGCCCAGTTGAGGGTGAAGGAATTAATGTTTTTGGCCGGTTTTTCGATATTTGTCGTCCGAAGGGTCGGCTTCAAAAAGATGCCGATCTTGTAAATATCCGTCTCTTCTGTCGAAAGTTTTAATATTACATACATACATAATACGTGCATGCATACATACATACATTTAAACATCACAGGTGAGATTTTGTATTATAGATGACATATATATGAATTTAAGTCTGAGTGTATAAAGATTAGCCCAAAAAGATGCAGGATTCAAACCTATTGGAATGCCTTTAGTTTCAAGTTGTATTTTATTTCTTACTAGCGGGGGTATCCGGCGTTGCCCGAGTGTTTGTTTCCGGGACGGGGGGGGGAGTTTTAAAAAATGTTATGGTAGGTAAGTAGGAAGGATCAAACCCGGAGTCATGAGTAAAAGTAGGAAAATAAAGTGTGAAAAAAAAACAAAACATCTGCAACGTTAACAGTTCGGCCACCAAGAAAAGTCCATTCCAGTTGTTAAGAAAAAAAAAAAAAAAAAACGACTACGGTAGGTCGGCGCGAACGTGAAAATATAATGTGAATTGTCCAGCTCGCTAACCACTACGCCACAGAGCACTGCAGCTTAGTTTAGTGATTTTAAATAACTTCACATGAAAGAACTACGAAGCCAAACCGGTGTTCTCTTCTTAACTGTTTCTTGTGAACGATCCCCAAACGGTGTTAAGTGGTGGCAGGGGGAGGAGGAATTTATTAGAGAGAAAATATTTTACCACTTCCATTGATCTTTTGGCCGTGACTTCTCAGCAGAAAAAGTATACAAATCTAAGATTATCGAGGAATTTGAGAAATAATAAGCCTATAACACACCTCAGATATTGTTCTGCCGTTTGTGCATATTATATTTGCATGAAATATCTTGATTTTTAATCCTATTAATGTCAAAATCAGACGGGAAAAATGAGTTCATTTTATTTATTTCTTATAAGTAATTTAAAATGAGTAGTGGGCGTAGAAAAAAATAGGAGGCTTTACTTTTGGAACGAATCTCGTATGACTAAGTCTGCTCCGGACACTCATGCACAGCCATTGTTCACCGTCAAAAAATATACATTGAGATTGGTGGCGGTTAAGTAGAAATATAAATTCTGGAACACAAATGGTCACTCGTTTCAATAGTATTAAATCTGCCTTTTCCTGAGGGTTTCAGATTAAGCAAAACCAATTACTTTTGAGAAGTTTCAAAACCGGAAATTGTTTTGATTGGTAAATACGTAAGATTGTCACGATTTTTTCCAAAGATTTTGCTAGTCGTTTGAAGTAATTTGTGTTGTTCTAAAACGCTCCTATTTACACCACAACACCCTTGAGAACCGGATATTTAACTCAGTTTATTCCTTTCTGTGCACTGCTCACTCGAGCCGACGAGTTTAATATCATGAAGCCGTCATGCAGCTTACTAACCAGTATAAAAACGGCGCGTTTCTACATTCTAAACTTACAGATGGACCTGACTTCCCACTCACTGAATCATGACCTATAGTTTGTTGCAAAGATGAATTTCTTTTTCTTCTTCTTCACCATTGCTGTATTTGTGCCTCCTTTCTATGTTACATTGAACAAGCAAGGTAGAATGTATTCAAACAGAATAAATCTGGAAAAGAAAAAAATAAGAATAATTCGTCCTGGTTATTGAACTTTTGTTATGGCCAATCATCAAAAATGTCGAATGTACGCCAACATGAAGATCCAAAATAAGTTGGGGGAAAAAACAATGAGTATAATTCGTCCTAGTTATTGAACTTGTTATGATGCAATCAATTGTAAGAATAAGGTAAAAATTAGCATAGCGAATTAATAAAAAAACCAACTTGAATGAGATTGAGAAGTTATTTATTTTAGCGAATTGCAAGAAAGACCGAATTCCAGAGTGCACCATCATCCAACACCCACACTTAACCAGGCCATCATCTCGCACTTCACCGCCGCCAACACAAACGTTCACAATAAATCTGATTTATATTTTCTAAATAAAAGCGTTGCCAAATATAGTCTAAATATAACAGCTGTGAGATTGATCACCAGCGATAGGCCTTGCAACATATGCTCCGTCAATGTTTGCACTCGATATTTATTTAGATATCTTAATGAATATTGAGCACAGTAGCTCGTTTGATAGAAGCAAACCAATTTCCTTTCTGCACATATCGTCACTCAGCCGAGGAATTTGATTTTATGAAACCTTTGTGAAATGCAGCAGGCAAAAGAGTATAAAAAGGGTGTGTTTCTTCACTCCAAACTCACAGATGGGGCTCCCACTCTTGCATGTTGTCGATAGCTTAATCCAGCTGCAGTGTTTTCTTTTCGAATCTCTACTAGACAGAACGGCATTTTCACTACCACAACGATGACAGTACGCAGCAGCCTGCTATGTCAATGGCACCAGTTCCCAGCAGAAAAGACGAAAGGGCAATTCTAGGAAAACCATCAGCACTATTCTACGGTTACGATACATCAACTTTCTTATCGAATTATGAACTTTCTTCTTAAAAGTGACATATTTATTTCTTCGAAATAAATATGTAGCAGTTATAATTTTGTTGCTAAGCGGGGTTGTCGGGGATATATACGTCGAGAGGGCACAAGTGCAACAAGTTCATCAGAACACATTTCATTAAAATATTTGTAAAACAGGCGCAGAGATGCAAAATGGCGGCGAAGGGACAGGGGTTGGAATTTAGTTAACAATGTGGGACCTATTAGATCAAAGACTCTTTTTTTGGGGCCCTATCACAGAGGGAGAGGCAATTGGTAGATACACCAGCCCAGATGTGGCAAAAATACTTAATGTATGGGCGAATGGTGGCCTTGTAGAGGTACACGATACTCTTAGGTCAGAGTAATCTTCTAGCTCGATAGAGGAAACCCACCTTTTTTGCAGCAGCCTTTGCAATGTCCTCAATGTAGTTGTTCCAGTTCCTATTGCCCGTGAATTTTAGGCTTATGAGTTTGAAAGAAGGATTCTCAGGTAGGGTGTTATTTGTCATGGATATCGGTGGTTAGAGAGGCGTCTTATTAAAGGAGAGCAGCTTCGTTTTACTAAGTAAGTGTAAATAAACGTCTGCTGTTTCAATTGAAAAACGTGAGTCGAATTCCTTTTTTGTGTTTGTTTCCGTTCGACTGTCTGCATACAACGTGTGGGTCCCAAGTACTGACATATAACGATAACGTTACAAAAGTAGCTTAGAAAAAATATGCGTTGTTGGAAATACCCGATATAAAGGCTTTATTAAAAAAAGAAAAAATATGCGTCGAGGTTTGTTCTTTGTTCTGTTTCCTTGCGACGGAGTCTATAACGTGTTGGGTCTGTTAAAATGTAAGGGCGTCGTTAAGAAAAGGTGTACAACAACTTCGAACGGAAACACCGGTCAGTATACACATTATCACTACTGCAGCTCACTTGTAACCAGCAAGCGAACTGTAATCTAGTTTCGTCGTCGTCATCATGTGCAGCTTGTTCTCCGACCAGCCAATGATCTGGACTACCTATTTACAATGCCTCCACACGGGACAGAGTTAGATACCAGGGTCGTTTTTTTAACGTTGAGAAAAGGTACAAAAATAAAAATTGTCTCACTCATGAAGGATTTCTCCTCCACTGAAAGAGAACGAGAAATGGAAGTGCCGCATCTAAAAAAAAAAAAACAGATACTACACTTTGATCTTGGCCAAAAGGGCAATGATCTGGAGTAGCTCCGTCAAAAGCAACAACCCCCCCTCCCCCAGCCAGCAAAAAGGCGAACCAGTCAGGATAATCATTCTATGAGAACAATCAATCATGAAACGTAAACTATTTTGCTGACGGTCACATATTTTTTTCTTTGAAATAAATGACACTGTTATTTTTATTTTACTGCACAGATGAGTTTGATTTTTTTTTCCTTTGTCAGTATTTGTCTCAGTATTTATTTTGTTTTATTGGGGGGGGGCGGGGGTTGTAAGTTCGATCACCAGCATCGATCTCTACAACACGTACCTCATTAGTGTTTACAGTTGCTACTTATCGCCCCTTACAACTACTGTAGACCTTTATTAATTTATTTATTACGGACTATTATCCTCATCTTTCTTAATTGTTGTTTCACGACGTTTCGGCCATCTATTCCTCTGGCCTTCGTCAGGTGCTAACTGCAACGGGATAGGAACGCCGAATCTCCTAATTGCATCCTCAGTAATTACTGCCTTCCATAGTTGTTGTTGTCTCGCCACGTTTTTGGCCAAGTAGGCCTCTTTCTTGGAACCGCTATCTTCAAGCAATTTTCATCTGGGACCGTAGAGATTCAACATTTTACTTGACCAGAAAATATGGTGAGACGACAACAACTATGGAAGGCCGTAATTTCTGAGGATGCAGTTAAGACGTTCAAACTTCCTATCCCGTCGCAGGCAAAATTAATAAAATAATATTCATCTCAATAATGAATTCCAATTAAATGATAGATATACTGTAGACGTATTCGACAAAAACCGAGATGCTGCATCCCTCTGCCTGTTCTACAAGTATTTTGATGGTGAATGCTCTGTCAAATAACAAGCACTTGTACCCCCTAGACGTAAATACTCTCGACAAACTCGACAGGCAGACAAATCCCACTCCTACACAGTAGAGATCCCTAGGTGTAAGAAAGCCGTCTACTCCAATAGTTTCTTCCCAAGAACTGCTAGACTTTGGAACTTCCTTCTGGGATTTGTAGAAGTCCGTCTGGTCGTTTGTAGAGGACTAGAGTATAAAATACCCTAGCTCGCTACAGAATCTGCTTCCCCAACTGTACTGACATGCAGAAGTTCAAGTGTAATGTGAACAGACATCTTGCTGCTCATCTCCGTACATGATGTCCCTGCAACTTATGTCCCCCATGGTAGCCCCCTACTTCAAAGTGGCACGGTGCCTTGTTTGGGGTGAAAATCGAATAATAAAACAAACAAAAAATCTTAGGTGTCCAGAGTTCAGCAACAGCTATATCGTAGGCAACAACTTACAGCGAAAAGGCCGAACTATCGACATTTCCGTTGGGATACACATCATCACCATCTTTCGTCTCTAATACAAAAATGACGTTTGTAACAAGTGAGCTAACTGTAGCGTGGTTCGGTCATCATCATCATCGTCGTCGTCGTCATCATCATCGCCATGATGATGCTCATCATCATCGTCATCATCATCATAATCATCTTCTTCGTCGTCATCGTCATCATCGTCTTCGTCGCCATCATCATCATCATCGTCGTCGTCATCATCACCATCGCTATTATCATAATCATCATCATCGTCGTCATGATTATCATCATCGTCCTTATCGTCGTCATCATTATCGTCATCATCGTCGTCATCATCATTTTCATGATCAGCATCATCGTCATCGTCATCATCATCTGCAGCTTGTTCTTCGGCCAGCCAATATTCTAGAATAGCTTTGTCAAATGCAACAGCCTCCAGCAGAGAGTCTAAAGGACACTTCAGCCAGGATAATTATCATTATCATCCTATGAGAACGATCCATCATCTTTCCTGTCAACTCATTAAACAAAGAACTCTTTTCCTAGCGGTCGCATATTTGTTTCTTTGAAATAAAAGCAACCTTCATATTTTGCTTTACAGATCATTTTTTTTCTTTTTGTTGCTATTGTCGTTTTTATATTTATGTCTCTTTATTTGTAATCTTTGCAACATATGCTTCGCCAGTGTTCGCACTTGTTATTTATCTGCAAGAGTCTCGTTCCACCATTAAATGAAGACTCACGTGCACAGTAAACATTTTAAGCCGAGTCATCACGGCATAATCACCTTGACACACCGGTTCTCACTAGATCACCGAAGTTAAGCAACATTGAACCTGGTCAGTATTAAATGGGTGACCATTTGGGACTTTCAGGTGCTGTATATGCTCTCCGCTTATCTCGGCATTGCTTCCAGTCGTCCTGGTTTTCTCCTTGCCACTGGAACCAAACAGTGTCGATTTAGAAGAGGTGTGGTTAGAGATTGCGCAACCCTTGCATCACAATTACACGCGCTACTGCCCCTAAGGGGTATCCTTTGTCTTTCGAGACTGAACGGAAGCATGGATGGATCACGGAATGGAATCCATACAGTAGCATAAACGTTGGAAGGAAGGGGAAGAGAGAGAAAAAATGAGAGAAAAAGAAAACGAAAAAGACGCGTGGCGGTTGGAAAGTTACGCCTGGCAAGCACGCGACGTCTCTTTCTCTTACATCTTCATCTGAGAACCATTTGTGCTTGGTTCTGTGTATTGCTAGCCAGCTGTGTCTGGTGCCGTGTATCGACACCCAGCTGTATCTTGTGCCGGGTTTTGACACCCGGCTGACGTGGCAGTCTGAATAAGAGAATATACTAGTGTTAGCTATCATATGGTCGTCTTCAAGTCCAATGCAAACAAGTTCTCGATGAGACTGGTATTCTAGACAAAGAAAATAAGTAACTTTTTTTTCAGCCGGAAATTTTGTCTCGGGGTATTCATTTCCTTTGCGACTGCCTCTACATACAACGTTTGGGACCTTTTTTTAATGTAATCATAACTTCAGAGGTGGCACTTGCTGTTTTCGGCCCTGCAAGAATAGGTGACTTATTAGAGAAAAAATATATCTATATATATAAAAGCCAAACGTCTGTGTGTATGTATGTTTGTTTGTAACGCTAAAACTTTTGAAAGACGGAACCAAACTTGACAAATTTGGTATCATATCGAAGCCCCATCACCCGGATGACAAATATCGAAATTTCACGTCAAACGGACCACTAGAAGTTGGTCAACTGATCAGTTATCTTCGAGGGGGGGCCCCAAAAAAACCTGTCATTATCTATATATATAAAAGACAAATGTTTGTTTGTAACGCTAAAACTTGAGATGAAAGATTCCTCTCCCCTAAGAATAAAACATATGTTCAATATCTGCTTTTGTTTTTTCATTGTTTATACGGTCCCGAGCAACGCCGGGTAGCCCTGCTAGTTATTTGTGTAAAGTTTTATAGCAGCTATACCAATATCAACACTTCCCAGCGAAAAGAGCAAAGGATATTTTAGCTTGGATAACAATCATCAGCACCTTTCTTCTCCAGTACAACAACAATGACCACCATCATAAGGACCCTACGTCAGTAAAGATCAAGTTAGCTAGTGTGAATTTTGACAAGAGTCCCACTGAGTGCATGATAATAACCCAGATCTGTAAAATAGAATCGTTTCCAAAGTTGAATGAAAGATGGGTGGCAAGGCAGGCACGGACGGGGAGGGGGAGGTGTACCAAACACCTGTTTTAAAAATGCCCTTTTCAGAGGAATCTATTATAGGCCAGTGCCCCACTGAGACGGTGTTCATTACTATATTTTTGCCGTTTATTTTTCCACTCGAGCACCTGGACTGAAGAAGTTATCTGCAAGCCACTGGTTACAAGAGGTCAAACGCCGTGGACAAAACAGAAGTCGAACGATATGAGTATGACGAATGACGTCACGTTTTCGAGCGAGTTGAAACTAAGGTTTCAAGATTAGTCTTATTAGGTGGAATCCATGCGGACGAGCTACAACCTATAATGTGGAAAATTGATAACCTAAGTGAATTCTATCGATAACTCTGTCCATCTGCGTCACTCATTTCTTAAGTCAGAGAGTTGTTTAAAAAGGAAGTAGTTATTAAGATAGCATTAATCTCGCTCATCAATGCCGATTCTCTCTAAATAGAAATTTGGAGAAAACTCAGCGAACGTCTCCTTATGTTCTCATTCAGGAACAAAGTGGCTATCAAAAAAGATCCAGTATAAACACCTCGCACGTACGTGTGATCCACGTGTATAAAGACTGATTTATTTTGTTATTGGAAACTTTTCTCCGTTGCACTGCGATGGGTCACCAACTAGAACACGCAATCAATCGATGTGATTGAAAAAAAAAGGTCGATTTCACCGATTTCGATGACAATAAAAATATGAGAGCGTGAAGCATTCGTTGATCATCATTCAATCCTGGACAACGTCAGGTCTCCATACTAGTTTAAAAATACAATGTTTTTTAACTAACTATTTATTGGCTTAATTTTGCTGTAGTTGGTTGGTTGGTTGTTTTACGGCATATCAGGTTATTTAATGCCGAAAGATTGAAGAAATTTTTTTAATAGAATATATTTGTTGTTTTCAAGTGCGTTTCTATTTAGCCCATAGTTGGGACCCTAACAGGTACTATCACTCCGGGTCAGAGTGGACCTGGGAGCAATGGCAATTAAAGGGTGGCCCACACTCCCTGGGGCCTCACCACTGGATATAGTTTAAGGTCATATCCAGGACCAAATTTTGCTGTAGTATTATAACTTTAACTGCACCCAACACAGGATTAGTAAAATTACTTCTTTGGACATACGTTTCCAAACAATGATTAAAATCAATATATCTCTATTTCTATATTAAATACACTTTTTCTGTGTGTCTGTGTATCTGTGCATGGCTGAGTTCGTTCCTTAGTGACATTTAAACGAGTGGGCTGATTTTTGTTTAAATTTCACACAAATTTAATTAATGTTATTAATGTGTACGGGTGTGTTCTTAGATAGCTTTCATATAATAATGCCCCGATAATATTGATAGTTGAAAACATCCGATTAAACAAGAAACAGTCTGATTTCGACCAAAGTTAACACAAATTATAAAGCCTAACATCACAAGTGCATTCGAGAATTTTATCATCGCACAAGTAGAAGGGATCAGCGTATAAAATCAACAGTAGGTTTTTGATAAGATACGCGCGCGTTCGAAATGAATGTTTCTTTTTGTAGAGCACAACTGGACCATGATACTTGATTTTTGCATTTTAAGCTTTAATTCAATTCATTATATAAAAATAAGTTTATAAAATCAACTGCATCGCGATGTAGAATACAGTGTATTGTGGGAAAGCATGTGGGGTTTTATCTCGCGGAGTCTCCGACTAGAGCAGTCAATAATTCGATTTCATTGAAACCTCATTGATTTAACCGACTTCGATGACGCATACATACTCATAATGAACTTTTTTTTTTTAATTTTTAGACTTCAGTACCGATTTTCCCCGGTTATTAATTTTCGAACACTCTATATATATCAAGTTTCATAGACAAAAACAACGTACAGAGGAGTTTGGTAGGCAATTTTTTTATAAATAAATAAATATACACATACATAAATATATATAGAAAGAGATTTATGTTTACTATAACCTTTTTACGCAAATATTACGCAAGTATAAATCAAGTAGAATATCTGCATGAATATAATTACACGTAATAGTTAACTAAAGATGATCATCCCATAAGAAAACCGAAAAAAAAAAAACTAATAGGGAATTAATTAAAATGAATGTATAAAAGAATTACCACCACAGCCTCCCTATGTTAAGAACGGCTTTCGGAATAACTCCCTAACTTCCCCATGTAAAGAACGAAATAAACACCTTTTGCAGGTTGGACAAGCAGCGCACATTGACCAAAAAAAAAAAAAAAGAAATCGTTTTTTAAAGTTTTGGTAAACAATTTTTAATTTTTTATTATCAACTACTGCGAGTTTTTTTTAATTAAACTAGTAAAAAAGTGCAAAGTAAATCTTAAACTAAAGTGACTTTTTTCTTTAACTTTGATTTTTTAACACAAATTATATCTAAAACTTTTTAATTAATTTTTTTTAACACAAATTATATCTAAAACTTTTTTATTAAATTTTTTTAACACAAACTATATTTAACACTTTTTTATTAAATTTTTTTAACACAAACGATATCTAAAACTTTTTTATTAATTTTTTTTAACACAAATTATATCTAAAACTTTTTAATTAATTTTTTTTAACACAAATTATATCTAAAACTTTTTAATTAATTTTTTTAACACAAATTATATCTAAACTTTTTAATTAATTTTTTTTAACACAAATTATATCTAAAACTTTTTAATTAAATTTTTTTAACACAAATTATATCTAAAACTTTTTTATTAAATTTTTTTAACACAAACTATATCTAAAACTTTTTAATTAATTTTTTTAACACAAATTATATCTAAACTTTTTAATTAATTTTTTTTAACACAAATTATATCTAAACTTTTTAATTAATTTTTTTTAACACAAATTATATCTAAAACTTTTTAATGAAACTTTTTTAACACAAATTATATCTAAAACTTTTTAATTAAATTTTTTTAACACAAACTATATCTAAAACTTTTTAATTAATTTTTTTAACACAAATTATATCTAAACTTTTTAATTAATTTTTTTTAACACAAATTATATCTAAAACTTTTTAATGAAACTTTTTTAACACAAATTATATCTAAAACTTTTTTATTAAATTTTTTTAACACAAACTATATCTAAAACTTTTTAATTAATTTTTTTTAACACAAATTATATCTAAAACTTTTTAATTAATTTTTTTAAACACAAATTATATCTAAAACTTTTTAATTAATTTTTTTTTAACACAAATTATATCTAAACTTTTTAATTAATTTTTTTAACACAAATTATATCTAAAATTTTTTAATTAAATTTTTTTAACACAAATTATATCTAAAACTTTTTAATTAAATTTTTTTGACACAAACTATATCTAAAACTTTTTAATTAAATTTTTTTAACACAAATTATATCTAAACTTTTTAATTAATTTTTTTTAACACAAATTATATCTAAACTTTTTAATAGAATTTTTTTAACACAAATTATATCTAAAACTTTTTAATGAAACTTTTTTAACACAAATTATATCTAAAACTTTTTTATTAAATTTTTTTAACACAAATTATATCTAAACTTTTTTATTAAATTTTTTAACACAAATTATATCTAAAACTTTTTAATTAAATTTTTTTAACACAAATTATATCTAAACTTTGTAATTAAATTTTTTTAACACAAATTATATCTAAAACTTTTTTATTAAATTTTTTTAACACAAATTATATCTAAAACTTTTTAATTAAATTTTTTTAACACAAATTATATCTAAAACTTTTTAATTAAATTTTTTTAACACAAATTATATCTAAAACTTTTTAATTAAATTTTTTTAACACAAATTATATCTAAAACTTTTTAATTAAATTTTTTTAACACAAATTATATCTAAAACTTTTTAATTAAATTTTTTTAACACAAATTATATCTAAAACTTTTTTATTAAATTTTTTTAACACAAATTATATCTAAAACTTTTTTATTAAATTTTTTTAACACAAATTATATCTAAAACTTTTTAATTAAATTTTTTTAACACAAATTATATCTAAACTTTTTAATTAAATTTTTTTAACACAAATTATATCTAAAACTTTTTTATTAAATTTTTTAACACAAATTATATCTAAAACTTTTTAATTAAATTTTTTTAACACAAATTATATCTAAACTTTTTAATTAAATTTTTTTAACACAAATTATATCTAAAACTTTTTTATTAAATTTTTTTAACACAAATTATATCTAAAACTTTTTAATTAAATTTTTTTAACACAAATTATATCTAAAACTTTTTAATTAAATTTTTTTAACACAAATTATATCTAAAACTTTTTTATTAAACTTTTTTAACACAAATTATATCTAAAACTTTTTAATAAAATTTTTTTAACACAAACTATATCTAAAACTTTTTAATGAAACTGTTTTAACACAAACTATATCTGAAACGTTTCCTTCTGACTTAAGAGAGAATATTTAACCTTTAAGCTACGCTGGCTGTTAATTTTTTAACACCTCGATTTTACTATTACAAACAACCGCATCAAAGCATTATTGAATTCTTATTTGTCCTAATTGCATTAATCAATTTATTAAATCCATGCTTGAAACCGATGTTTGAATGTTTGTATTGTTTTTTTATTTTTCAAAGGCTCTAGATTTGAATTTGTGTAATCTGAAAAATTTTTACACCCATCTTGGACAATGTGTGTAAAAATACCATTCTAGCCCAAGGGTTAATTTTTTTTTTTTTTGCAAATATCCTTATGAAACTAAAAAGATATTTGCGAAAAATGACCTCGAAACTTCAGTAAATTCGTTTTATTGTTAATACAAGATGGGTTTTTTTTTGCGCTAACGAACTGAGTGAAGCAGCCCTGCTGAAGTTGCTTTGACTAATTAATCCCTCAACGACGGAGACAATTTTCTAATACAGTGTGCCAAATAATTATCTCAGGTTTTAACGATTTAATCAGACGTACATAAAATTTTTAGTCGTGCGTAATTAGGCACGACTAATCTAGAATAAACGTGAAAAGAATTACATTAAAAAAAGAGAATCAGACTATACATACGAACACTTACATTATGCAGTTCGATAGACCCACTATCCCAAAAGAAATCAAAATTGGGTTCAACGTTGAAAAAGTTAAATCCTTTATACCAAACCCACTTCGGTGCTTTAAATGCCATAAGTTTGGGCACCATGAGGATGCATGTAGGAGACGAGCAGTGTGCGGCAGATGTGGCCAGAAAGATCCAGACCACACTGTCAATGACTGCAATCTTGATTGCAAATGTGCAAATTGTGGAGAAAACCATCCTGCTTATGCTAGAGCATGCAGAATCTGGAAGAAAGAAAAGGAAGTAGTGTCAATAAAACATACCAAAAACATCTTCCTCGAAGCCAGGAAAATAGTAGATGGATACACGAAGGAAAAAGACGTACACTCAAGTCACCTCAAGTCATCCAACATCACTAACCAAGACTCCAAATACGAAATACTAATAAACAAATTGTTACAATTGGGACCAAACGGCTGGCCCAAATTTATAAATGAAATCAAACCAAACATATCATCAAAAATTAACCATCATAATAAATCGTCAACTAATGTTACCAATAAAACAAATTCTCAAACAAACTCAGAACATCCAAGAAAACAAAGTCGATCAAAAGAAAGACCACAAAAATCACCAGTATGTTGTGCAGATGCTGAAAAAGACGAAACTAAGGAAAAACAAAATCAGTTAAAAGAAATATCACACAAGTCATCAATACGTCTTCCCCCTGGTGAAAAAAACACACTTGAAAAACAAACAAAAGATACATCTACCAAAAAAATAAAATAATATAAAGAAATTACCACAAACAGAAGCCACTACTACTATTACAAATGGATTTACTGAATTAGAAAACATGGAAACTGAAGTCACTCCTCAAACCAAAAAAAAAGCATCATGAATTACGAGATAATTCAATGGAATTGCCGTGGATTGAAGGCAAATTACAATGAAATTTTATTGGTGCAAACCAAATTTAATCCTTTGGTTATTTGTCTCCAAGAAACCTTCCTTAAGAATGAGGACAATTTGAATATAAAACACTATCAACAATATAACTACATTCATAATACAGGACTTAGAGCCTCTGTTGGTGTATCAGTATTCATTAAAAATGACATACCCCAGGTCCAAATTGAATTCAAATCAAAATTGCAAATGGTTGCCATAAGAGCAACTTTACACAAACCGATAAGCATTTGTTCTCTATACATACCTCCACATGAACAAATCGATGAAAATGAATTGGAGAACTTAATAGGGCAAATACTCAAACCCTTTATTTTCCTAGGGGACTTAAATAGTCACAATATCTTATGGGGATGCAAGGAAACAGAAAGGGAAATAAAATTGAAAATCTAATAAATAAAAATAATCTATGCTTGTTCAACCAAAAAGAAGTCACTCACGTCAATCCAACAAATGGAACACTTAGTTCACTTGATTTAACCATATGTGACCCTTCCATTTATCTGGATTTTTTTTTGGAGCGTTTTCGATGATGCCTGTGGTAGTGATCACTACCCAATCATTCTCAAAAGCCATGAAAAAATATTTGAACATCCACCAAGATGGAAACTTAACAAAACCAACTGTGAAAAATTCAAGAATCATTGCTCAGAACAATTGACAGAAAACAATATCGATACAATCAAAACATTTACACAAACATTAATATTAATAGGAGACGAGTGCATTCCCAAAAAACATTCCTCCAGGAAAAAGAATAGACCATGGTTTAACAAAGAATGTAAAGAATCAATAAATCTACGAAAAGCAGCATTAAGAAAATTTAATAAAGAACCAACAACAAGCAACTTAATTGAATACAAATTGCATAGAGCAAAATCACGCAGAATAATAAAGAAAGCAAAAAAGAATGCTGGCAAGAATATTTCAGCAAGATCAATGTTTCCACTAAACCAAGGACAGTTTAGAAAATGGTTAAAAAAATTTCTGGAAAACATAACCCGATACCAATTAAACATCTTTTTACTGAAAATACCAAAATAACAGAAACAAAGGCTATAGCGAACAAATTAGCCAAAACATTTTCAGAGAACTCTTCTTCAAAAAACTATAACAAAGAATACCAAACCATCAAAAAATATCGAAAAGTACAAACTAAACTTCAATCCCAAACCCTTGAAGAATATAATTAACCTTTTTCAATAAGTGAATTGGAAAATTCCATAAACAAATCACACAACACAGCCGTAGGACCAGATGAGGTCGACTATAGTTTTTTGAAAATACTTCCAAAAAATTAATTGGAACTTTTACAAAAAATCTACAGTGACATCTGGATTAAAAAGAAGTTCCCAGAATCTTAGAAACATACAACGATTATTCCAATACCAAAACCAGGAAAAGATTCTTCAGATCCTGAAAATTATCGACCAATTTCACTAACAAGTTGTATGTGCAAAACATTATAGCAAATGGTAAATCATCGCCTAATTTGGTATTTAGAAACAAACTAATAACCAATGCACATTGTGGTTATCGTAAAAATCGTGGATGTCTTGACCATTTGGTCAACTTAGAATGCTATGTCAGAGAAGCCTTCATAAGAGGGGAACACGGCACAACTATATTTTTCGATCTAGAAAAAGCTTACGATACTACCTGGAAATTCGGTATTATGAAAGATCCATTCAAGGTACGTATAGGGTCTACTCTAAGCGATATAAATAAACAGGAAGGTGTGCCACAGGGTAGTATATTATCAACAACCCTATTTAATATAAAAATCAATAACATAGTAAAGGAACTTACTCCTGACATAAATAGAACATTGTACGTGGATGATTGCTATCGTTCCAATCACATCCATACTATTGAAAGAAAATTGCAACACAGTATAAACAAAATGAATAAATGGGCAAAAGAAAATGGTTTTAAATTTTCAAAAAATAAAACCAAATGCATTCATTTTTGCAATCAACACAAATTACACAATGATCCCAAATTACAACACGATGGAGAAGATATCCCCTTTGTTGATGAATACAAGTTTTTAGGAATGATTTTTGATATATATAACTAAATTTTATTCCCCACATAAACTGTTAAAAAAAAATGTAATAAAACACTGCAACTTCTGCATGTTGTGGCTCATACAAACTGGGGAGTTGACAGTCAGACCTTGTTAAACCTGTACAGATCCCTAATTCGGTCAAAAATTGACTATGGCAGCTGTATATACCAAGCAGCAAGAAAATCCTACGTTAAAATTTTAAATCCCATTTACCACACAGGACTGAGACTTGCACTGGGAACTTTCAGAATATCTTCAGTAGAAAGTTTGTATGCCGAAGCAAATGAGCCTCCACCTAACCTCAGATATAACAAGATAGCACTGCTATACTATACACAACTGAAGGCAGATCCCGACAATCCTGCGCACGACTGCACTTGTTATCATAAATATAAACATTTATTAAAAAAAAGTCATTAAAAAATTTGGTCTACGAATGGAACCTATTATTGAAGAAGCAGAGATCCTGATAATAAAAATTCACAAAACATTTACTCCTAAAATACCCCCTCGGAACATTATAGTACCGATAATAGACTAAAAAAAAACTCATCCTATAAACTTCAAAGAAAAATACCCTGGACACCTCTGTATTTATACAGATGGATCCAAAGAAAACAACACATCAAGCAGTGCAGCCATAAGCAACAAAAATACTAAAATAACAAGATGCCTCCCAAAAAGCTGTGGTCCTGGATATGACCTTAAACTATATCCGATGGTGAGGGCCCCAGCTTGCAGGCCTTAGGGAGTGTGGAGCCACCCTTTAATTGCCAATGCTCCCAGGTCCACTCTGACCCGGAGTGGTAGTACCTGTTAGGGTCCCAACTATGGGTTAAATAGAATACGACTTAAAAAACAAATATACTATATTAAAAAATCGTTCTCCAAAATCACCAGATTCGGCATTAAATAACCTGAAAAGGGTTGATATGCCGTAAAACAAAACAACCAAACCAAAAAGCTGCTCAATTTTCACTGCAGAAATTACCGCTATAAATCTAGCTCTAGACCTAATCAAAGAAAATAAAACCGCAAATTTCGTCATCGTCTCCGATTCTCAAACTGTCTTCACAGCAGTTAAAATAAAAAAGTAAATAACCCCGTAATTGCAAACCTACTCACAAATTACCAGCAACTAAAAACGAAATCATACTCTGTTGGGTCCCCAGCCACACTGGGCAATGAACTAGCCGACACAGCAGCAAAGGTAGTCCATAACCAATCTATCGACCCCACTTTCAAAATCCCATATACAGACATCAATATATATATCCAAGATAAGTGGCAGTCCTATTGGAATAACTTCCCAAATAACAAACTTTTCCGAATCATGCTCAAATTTACAAAACATGAACATCAAAAATCAAACAGAAAAGAAAATGTCATTTTAACAAGACTTAGAATAGGTCACACACAACTAACACATTCTTACCTCCTAAAAGGAGAAACTCAACCCCTATGTATTCCCTGTCAAGCACAACTTACTGTAAAACATCTACTAACTGAATGCATAGATCTTTCACAAATCAGGAAAAAACACTACAAAGAAATAGATCTTTAAAAAATCTTTGAAAAGAACAATACAGGAAAAATCCTATCTTACATCAAAGAAATAGGACTCTTCCAAAAAATATAACCCCAAAAAACCTTATATTCTGCAAAAACAAAAACAACGTGCCTTTTTCCACTTTTCCATCCTCCTATTTTTGCCTTCTCTTTCTATCTCCCCCACTTACTGACTGGTTTTCAAACTTAAAATGCACCGATCAATAATACTGTAACCCTTTTCCCCCTCCCATTGCAAAACCTAATCATATCCTGCAAAAGAGAGAACAAAAATGACAAAATCCACTGTAAAAAAAAAAACAAATCAAAAGCTACAAACTAACAATTGAAAATACAAGGAGCTTGAAGAATAAACATCTCATATAAAATAACTGGATACAACACCGAATACTATTCCCAAAATAACTGGATTCGGCATTAAAAAACCCACAAAGGTTGATATGCAGTTAAACAACGATAAAAAAAAAAACTTAATATTTCTTTACAAAGATTTTTAACGAAAAAAAAATGGAATAAAATAGCACACAGAATTGGAAAAAAAATTTATATTAAAAAAAAATTTGTGAATACTTTTTATATAAATCTAAAAATATTGGTGTGTAGGGATTCATGTCGGAGACATATATAATGATGGTGATGACAATTCTGATTGGAAGACATTTATATACATTATTACATCATGGCGACGATCGTGACAAGTCTTGGGGACTTCATATTAATGCGGACTGGGAGATATTGATGAAACATTTTTTATACGCATATAGAGAAGAGAGGAGAAGATACTTCACTTATGATGATGATGATGATGATGATGATGATGACACTCACACAAAGTTCGTTAAAAGATGATGATAAAACACATTTACCTTTTTGGTGTAAGGAATGACGAGACGAACAGTTACAAACATATTTGGTTCTTTATTCAATCGACCGATCGGTGACGTCAGGAATTCAAACCTGAATCTACATGGTCGAATCTTGTACCCTTTGCTTCTAAGGAGCTCTCCTCTCCAATTGACTATCTCTCATCAACTCTTGACTCTCAACTCTGTCTTCAAACCGACTTCTAGCACCGAACCCACAGAATCCTATATATAGAAATCTCCTTTGTTAATGACGCCAGAAGTATGGTTTTTAAAACGTGACTAACTTTCAGGTGGCTTTACATATGTTTGTCCAAACATACTTTTGGCAAACAAAAGAATCCTCAGTTCTGATATCTTACCTATTTTTAAACAATATATTTTTAATTTTCATTGTCCATTCTTTTAACTGACATATTTAATATTCAGATTTCTAAAATAATGGGCAATCGACTCTTTTTCCGACATAAATAATATTTAACTATTTCTAATAGAATTAACAATGGACTTAATTTCTAACATTCCATTTTCCATTAATATTTTTAACACTTGCCTACAGGGTTCGATTCTTACCTTATCCTAATATTATTTTCACGTATCTAGTATATCTTCTTCCTTACATAAGAAGGGACAGCCCTTCATGTAATAATATATTGGTACTTTTACGGTTTATTCAAGAAATTAAAAAATGAAAACATCAAAAAAAGTTTATATTGTACGTATCTGTTATGGAATGAAGTTTTCTGAAAAAAAATTTTCTCTTAATTTCATCAAATAGTTTTTTTTTTTATTATTACAGCGAAAAAACAATTTGCTATGATACCGAGCAAAAGGTGCGATTTTTAGGAAGAAAAGCTAGTATTAAAAATGGGGAGGGTGTGTCGGCGGTTTAAACTGAGTTATCTCCCGTGGCGTGTTCTAAAAATTCAAACAAAAATTTAAAAAATTCAAAGATGTCTACCTTCAACGTGCTCTCATAAAAACGTGTTTTTCCGCTATACATAAAAAAGAAACTACTCGATTAAATTAAGTGAAATTATTTTTCGGAGATCTTCAGTCCATAACGGATACGTACAATATAACTTTTTGTCGATATTTTTATGTTTAATGTCTTGATTAAACTGTACAAGTACCAATATATTTACCAAAAATAACCTCTCGATTGAAATTTGTGATTAAATTAATTTTTATTGTTTATTTTAATACAACAAATTTTTACGGTATTTTGCGCTATCAAACCCAGTAACAAGTTCGTGTAAAAGTTTCTTTAATAGTAAAATAACAGCAGGAGCAAATAATTGTACATAATTTAGTTTTACAATTTTAGTAAACCCCCTTATCTGACACGACTAAATGTCCGAGTCGGCTGCTGCTGCTTCCAGCAACTTTACACGTTGTTTCTCTCTGACAAACAGCAGGAGCAGTAAGTCGTACAATGATCGGGAATAATTTGGTCGTACATATTTAGTAAAACCGCCAACAAAATTAATATGTTCATGGTATTTATCGTATTACCTAGACTATTTATTCGCAGATTCCTAATGATGTGTTCTTTTGTATATACATACATTATTTATTTATTTATTTTTTACATGGAAGTCACTCAGGGATATGTAGGTTTGTGTAAAAAAAAAGCATCGGTGAAGTGAATCAAATCTTTGTCTTTGGAACGAATAAATATATTGTTTATTTATGTAAGCTCTGTAGTTAATTATTAATAGTCATCGAGCTTCCACTTTCAAAAGGTTGATATATATATATATATATATATATATATATATATATATATATATAAAGAATAAAAAGTATATGCAAAAACATATTTTCCCATACCTATACACACACACACACACGCACACACACACACACACATATTAAAATGATAAAAAAGAAATGAACCATATTCGTATGTTATAAAATAAATAAGTCGATTAAAAAATCACGAATTATAATAAAACCCGAGGCGTTTTTCGTCAGACAAACTTTTCAAGGATGTATGTCTGAAAGAAGGAAAAAAGTTTTTTTTTGTAGAAATATTAATACGAAAGAGATAGAAAAAAAAAATTACATGGGATGAGTCCCCCCCCCAATAGTTAAAGGTTTCTCTGCTTGCACAAAGTTGGGAGGTGGCGCTAAAACTGATAGCAAGCACCTCGAGGGCAGACAGGTGGAACTTAGTGCAAAACAGAAAAGCACTCCGGAGAGAATGCAGAACCACAATCCTTTTTATCTACTAAGTGTTCTCCAATAGCCGATTCTAGTAATTTTTCGTTTCTATCCCTTTCGTATTAGTATTTCTACTACTCCCCCCCCCATTTTTTCCTTCTTTCATACATATATGCTTGAAAAATTTGTCTGACGAAAACCGCTTCGAGGTTTTATTACAATTTGTGATTTTTTAATCGACTTATATATATATATATATATATATGTATATTTATACTTCTCTATATTTTCCGCAAATTTTACTACTTTACTGTCCGTATTTGTGTCATCTATAAATACATTAGACATAAGCTTCTTCGTTTTCGATTCGTGAGATAATCAACTCTTCCTTCGAAAAGCCCGCTCAATCCCTTTGTCTGTCCTCTTCAATTTCTCGGATTAAGTGGAATAGCATTTTCCGGCATTTTCCGAACGATTAAAAAGATAGTGCCAAACAAACAGCCACACGACACCGATTTAAGGGGTACGCTATTCTTCTTCCTCTTCTTCTTCTTCTTCTTTGTCTTTTTCGTCGTCTTCAACGTCTACATAGTATGTTTCCTATTCTTCGCTGGTTTTTCCATCTTCGATGTTTTCTTCATATTTTGTCTTTCTCGACCGCTGTTTTTTTTTTATGATCGGCAGACCGGTGGCTCCATATATTTTCCTGCCATTCTTTCTTTCTTTCTTTCTTTCTTTCTTTTGTTAGCTTTCTTCATCTGATTCCTATTATTCTTCTTACACTACTTTCTTCATCTTTTCCGCATCTTTCATTGTCTTCAACATCTATGACCTAACACATTTTTAATGAACTCACCCCTGTGCATAACACTGATGGAGAGTTTGCAACTTGCCCTGAACTGTGCTCATCCTTCATACTGTCTCCATTGGATTTTTCCAATCACTTAATCATTTCAATTAAGGTAAGAACGAAATGTAATAATATCTCAGATGTCCCTCTCCATCCTGCTGTGTATCGATGATGGCTGACTGAGATAACTTCCTAACGTTTATATCTGATATATTTATATCTGCATTCCACGTTTTAAAAAGAGCGTGCCCTTCATACTATCAGACTTGATTGACTGGTTAACCGTCAGTATTGACTGTTTTCATACTCTCGATTAAATTCCAAACAAAGACCAAACAGTCAATTCTGATTCACTATAGCATGTGCCGCCGCCATTGCGCGCACAAACTACTATTACCATTGCTTTAAACAACATAAATGTTCTGAAACTAAAGACGCCTTTAAGATTGCCAGGAACTACTGTAAAAGGGTACTAAAGATAGTCAGTCAAGACTGAAGTAGTTGAGCAGCAGCGTACTTTCCACGAGTTTTGGAGAATAATAAGCAGGGCCCTGAACAGATGCGTGTCCTCTGACCCAACCGTCACCCATGTCAGTATTAGACAAAGCCGAACTCTTTCCTAAGAACTTTACATCAAATCTCATCTTTTGTGATCAAGGCCGTCTACCTCCCGCATTTTCTCACATGAATGCCAATAGGTTGTGCGACATCTATATAACTATTCGTGATGTTCCCAAACTTATCAAAAACCTCGATTCCATTAAAGTACCTGCCTCTGACAGTATTCCAATCATATTTGCCAAAAAGCTTCAACCAGAACAAAGTCTCATTCTTGCAAAGCTGTTTAAAACGTTAACTTAAGGAGAAATACTTCCTAACATTTGGAAAAAATTCGTCAGTTTGCTCCGTATTTAAAAATTCCGGAGATAGGTCATCTGCCTTCAGTACAGTCCAATCAGTCTCCTGTGCGTCATGAGTAAGCTGCTGAAATATTTGATAAATAGAGAAGTAGTCAACCACTAAAACAAAAACAACTTACTGACAATAATATCACACTGATAGGTTCTCTCTGGAATGTTCATAAAAGTAGTGGTTGATGTGCAGAAATAAATATAGCTCACAGAGGAGAGGTTGCGAGCCTGTTTCTGCTTTATCGTTATTTCCATGGCAAGTGTTCGTCTGAGCTCCAATCTATTGTCTCTCTCGCCAAACTTTAACAAAAGACACTCGTCTAGTTAAAACCACTGTCAATAATTTTCACCACTCTTGATCTGTGCTTAAACCAAAACGTAGATTCCATGAACAAAGCTTCTTTCTTAGAACTGCAAGCCCGGGGAACTCTCTTCCGGGTTCGTCGGCGGAAAATATGGAAGAATACCGAAAAAGATATTAAAAAAAAATAAACTTAAAAAAATATCGTTGCCTAAACCTAAACATGGATTCCATGAACAAACCTTCACTCCTAATCTGAAAAAGAAGCACATTCATCAAATTTGTTGCAAATGTTGCTGTTGTTGGATCATTCTACCTCTCTAATAGATATCTCACTGCTGATGCAATTCTCTATCTATATAAAATCTAAATACGTCCAAGGATGGAGTACTGTTGTAACATCTGGGCTGGAGCTGCTAGGAGCAACTCATCCTGCCGTGACAGAGTTCAAAATAGACTTCGTAGTGGGGGGTGCCCTTTTCTCTTCCCTGCAACTTCTGTCCCACAGAAGAGATGTTGCGAACTTGTCTCTGTTTTATTATTATTTTCATGACAAGTGCTCGTCTGAGCTCCAATCTCTGACTCCCTGTCCTGACTATCCTAGCTGAAACCACTACCAATAATTTCCCCCACTCTTTATCTGTGCCTAAACCTAAACGTAATGAGCAAAGCTCCTTTCTTAGAACTGCATACCTGTGGAACTCTGTTCTGTTTTCGAGTTTTCAAACTGACTGCCATATGGTTGTCTTCCAGTCCAACGTGAACAAATTCTTGATGAGCCATACCTATCTATTTTTCTTCTGATCGGATCAGTTGCTGCAGTCAATATTAAAAAAAAATCTTCATAACGCCGAAAATACGCTGCGAATGATTTTTTCCTCTTCCTCGGATTTAAAATTGTCTATCGCGGTCCATATTGTATTCTGAGAAAATGCTGAATTGCTTTCCGCCTTCGCATTATTCTTAACAATTTCTATAAGCAATTCCTCTCTTCGTAATTGACGTTCGGCTAACTGTTTTTTGAACTTCCTTTTGCTGTTCCTCGAATCGTGACTGACGCTTTGCGGCATCGATATGCAACTTGGTCAAATATTCTAACGCTACTTTCAATTCGTCCATTTTGTTTTATCAGCATTAGCAATTTCAAAACGTTCGCTGAATTTTACAAAACCGTTTTATTCTTTCTTATTTCTTCCTCAAGACAATAAAACGAACAAAAAAAAAATAAAACATAAATATATAAAAAGTTCATTGTCTAAAGAAAAAAAAATCAAGTGTATATTTTTCTCCAGTGAAAAAAAAAAAAAATAACGCGCGATTTTAGCAGCGAAAACCACAAGTGACGAATTCTTTTTCCAAAAGTATAAAAATTTACCTTTCTAAGTCGTGACGAACCTTTTTCTTTTTGCAAAAGTACAGCGCTATATTTGAAAGTCGTGACGAACTCTTTTCTTTTCAACTTTTTTTTTTCGCAGTGATCTGCGTTTTTTTAGCTACCGTAAACCTTTCAGTTGCAAGTGTTTAGACACTTTCTTAGGCTTGATAACATTTGAGTCCGACGTTGTTCGTATTTTTAGAATATATATATATAGAATACTATTTCAACGCGAGTATTTTTTTTTCTCAATGTCGTTACTGGTTTCGATTTTAGTATGCTCCTTTAATCCAATGTCGTCAGTGTTTAGTTTTTTAGAACACTGTTTTTAAACGTGAGTACGTTCTCCGAATCCAATGTCGCCAGTGTTATGGCTTGCAATAAGCCACGAAGAAAATAGAACAACGGAATAGAGTTTAAACAATGTATTATTGGAACAACTACGTAAAAAGGTTACAACTGAAAAGAGTACTAAACGTCACTGAGCAGGCGAGGGTGCTTTGGTGTTAATATTTATTTGCATAAATATACACAAAATGTGGCACATGGCCAAAAATAGGGGGGGGTTAATGTGGACCTATCTAACAAAGTTAACTTAACTAGACTCTTTCACCAGAATACCAGAATCACTCTATGGGAATCCTAATTATAACCCGAAAAATGATATATACATGATGTGGGGGGGGGGGGGCTAAAAATTTTATATACAAAAAGGATGAAATATTTACAATGAAAAAATAGTTAGTAAAAGAGCCCCCCCCCACTACTAATTGTGGCAGATAGAAAGCTTTGTCAGTCGAAAAGACGCAGGTCCACACGAAAACTGACTTTATTGAATAAACACCACAAAGACGACCTGCATCACTGACAAAGCAGTCCATCCGTCACCTAATTGGGGTCGGGAATGGGGGTTATCGAACCTAAGGTGGGGGGGAAAAAAGGGGGGGGACAAGGGCAAACTAAAAGAGGGACTGGGACGATGAACACATACATACTCTAGCTAAGTTAAAAAATCAAACAAAAAAGCCTAACTAACCCATACTAAACTAATCGGTCCGATACTGATGTCTTGTTAGTTCAGGATACCCAAAATCCTTTTTGACCTAAATCAAATCAGAAACGAATTCAAGGCCAGCTCCAGTCACTCTACACAGTCGCGAAGCTTTCACCCACCTTTCGTTGAAATTCACAGGAGTGAGTTTCACCTTCTCCAGCTTAATTCGCATTTTCAACCGATGCTTGAACATGAGAACAAGCTGGGGAGCAGTGAAGGTCTCATCTCCGTAAACCTCCTTCTGTCGTGTCGACCAAATCACGCCTCTCATAACAGCTAGCAAACACAGAAAAACATAACGTTCCTCTTTCTTCATACTCGGCGCCCAATTGCAGCACGGGGAAACCGCATCCAGCACAAAAAAACGCCCGTTCAGTATGCGAACCGTGAAGCTCTCAACTAACTCACATAACGGTCGAACGATAGCGCAGCGGAAGAAAGCATGGCTTAGGTCTTCCTCCCATTATCCGCATCGGACACAACTAGGTGTCATTGTAAAACCCGCTATGAAAAGTTTTTTGTGAACCCAGAGGGCATCTCGGATTACCAGCCAGGTGAGCGATGCCTCGTAGTTATCGAAACAGCTCATCCCGGGCGCCCAAGGCCACATCGAGCGACGCTCCTCATTCGTGAAACCGAACTCCTCAATCTTTTCGTCTCGGACAGATCCCCTCACTAAAACCCTATATAGCGCTTTCCGAGACAACAGCCGGGTGTCAGAGAGGCTTTCATTCACCCGTTGAAGGAACTTCAACGCCTGTCAACACTCGCGATAGAAATGGCATTCGTTTCGGGGCCTCCTGCGTGCCTCCCCCTCAGCCGAATGCACACTCTCCAAAGCCGGAAAGGCTTTTTTAGTGTCTTCCATCCAGAAGACACCGTTCCCTAAGTCAGGTGTACACATTCGGTCTAGGTATATCAGCCTTAGAGTGTGTCTACGTATTTTGATATTCGGCATACCCAGACCGCCTTCAGACGGATGCAGGCAACAGATCTCCCGAGCAACCATGGCTTGCTTTCCGCGCCATAAGAACGCGAAAAGAGCACGCACTAGTTCAAGTAGTGAGGACTTCGGGAGTGGAAGCACTGATAGACGGTATAGGATCAGGGGGTAGATATGAGTATTGCATACCTCCGCCCGACCCTTTAAAGTTAGATTTCTCAAAGACCACAAATGAGCTGTGGTCTTGACCGCTTTCAACACTTCCGACCAATTTTTCTCCAGCTGGAGGTCGGGGCCAAACCAGACGCCGAGTAGCTTGCAGGGCCCATCAGTCCAGCCAAAGGGCCCCTGAAGGGGCGTTCCCCTCCAGGCACCAACACGTAAGCCAATAGACTTAACGTGGTTGATTATGGCCCCTGTTACCTGTGCATACCGTCTTGTTTCCATGTCGACGACTCTAATCTCGGCATTGCTCGTTACAAGCACAGTCACGTCGTCGGCATAGGCGGTATACTTTACTGGGGTAGAACCACCTGGCAAAGTAATCCCGCGAAGGACCGGATTCACCCTAAGCTGGCGCAAAAAGGGCTCAAGCGTGATGACATACAGCATGGGTGATAACGGACAACCTTGACGGATAGATCTTGTTAAGCTGAAGGGCTTCGATCTCACCCCATTCACCTCCATCATAGCACCGGGGTTAGCATACAAGAGGCGAATCCATGAGCGAAACTGGGGTCCAAACCCAGCCGAGCAAAGAACAGCCCCTAGGTAACGATGGTCCACCCTATCGAATGCTTTGGACTGATCTAAATTGATCAGCGCGGCTTCTGTGTCGACTTTCTCTATGATCAAGCGTATCGCGTGCAAATTATCTTGAATCGTCCGGCCCTTAACAGAACACGTCTGTTCGGGACTTATGAGACGATGTAAAACAACCTGCAGACGATTTGCTAAGATCTTGGCCAAAATCTTTAACTCTGTGTTTAACATCGTTAAGGGCCGGAAATTGCTAATCCCATCCCCTCCATTTTTATCTTTGCGAAGCAATTTAATGATCCCCCTGGTAAAGTACTGAGGTATAGACACGTTCCTAAACCAGGAGTTGAAGAGTGTGGCCAGCAAAGGAATAAAAATGGGCGACAGCCTCAAGTACACCTCGTAAGGCAGACCATCAATCCCAGGGGTTCTGTCTAGCCCGACTTGTTTCAGAGCCTCAAGGACTTCTTCCTCTTTTATGCTACCTTCACACGTAGCTGCTTCGGTCGCTTCAAGGCGAGAAAAGTCAGCTAAATACGTGTCAAACTGTTCAATCTCCAGACCGGGCTCCATGGTAAAAAGCTCCTGCAAATGAGCTCGAAAACCCTCCAGGATTCCATCATTTGATGTTACGGTTCGTCCGGCCGGCAATGTGACACTGGCGATGTGTCGATCAGTCGCACGTCGACGCTCCTCCGCACGCATTGACGCGGCCATGTTTGTTGCCTCGTTCGGCACTCTTTTTAACCTAGCCCTAACTACTAGACCCTGGTCCTTCCTGTTATCCAGGGAGTCCAGTTCAGCCTTAATTAAAGTATAACTATCACTATCCCCCTCCTCCACCGCCCTTTTTAATCCATCATCTAGTGCCGCTTTCGCTGCTCTAGAACTAAGATTGAGTCGATGACTAAAATCAGCAGCGAAGGACCTAATTACTTGTTTAAGTTTTCCCCACCACTTATTCCCGATAATGGCTCCCGTCAATTCCCTCTGTATTGTTAGTAAAAGCTGTTCCCGGAAGCCCTTCACGTCGAACAACGACGTGTTGAACTTCCAGTAACTAGCCATCCTAGGTTTAACGCTATCTAAGTTTACCCGAACCCGGACTAACCTATGGTCCGAATAAACTATGTTATGAAAACTTGGACAGTCTAAAAGCCCTAAGTCGACTCTCTTAACTAAGAACCGATCGATGTAACTCGAAAGTTGCACCGGATCGGAGCCGCGTCTACCTGTCCAAGTCCAAACTACATCCCCGGGCTTTTCGTTTCGAAATTTATCGACAAGATCAAACTTGTCAATAAAGTCTCGAAACGCCTTAGCATCCCGGTTCTGGTTAGTAGCCCTTGAAGTATTACCCCCGCGATCTAAATCGGGATCCAGGACCGCGTTCCAGTCTCCCGCTAAAACTATCCGCCGAGACGAATTCATGAAGGGCTCAATCCCCCGAAAAAAGGAAACCCTCTCGCCTTGGCTATTGGGAGCATAAACCCCAATAAATCGAAATGCCACATCCTTTACGGTAACATCCAGCACGTGCACTCTTCCCTCTGGATCAGCATAGACTGGGTCACACGAAGCATCAAGCGTGCGTCTAACTAGCCAGGAAACACCCCTCGAGTGGGAATTAAAATGTGCTGAATAGAGCTGAAAGTCTCTAAGCAGCACACCCTGATAATCACTGGGAATGAAGTGCGTTTCCTGTACACAGCATATATCCACCCCGAGGCGTTGAAGGTCGCGTGCAACTCGAAGTTTACGAGAGGCGTCCCTCAACCCTCGGACATTCAAAATAGCTAACCTTAAAGCCATTGTGATCTATCTAGGGTTGGGTATCCTTAACAAACATGGACGGTGCCAAGACACCGACAGCTGTCCCCAATGATCCTGAAGTCATCTCATTAGTGATGGCCCCATCAGGGGACAGACCACCGATGTCTAGAGGAAATGTTAACTTAATCGCTCTATAAAGTGAAGGGTGGATTTTTATGGGGACCCGTCCAACACATAGTTTCTCCATTTTAAGTATGTCGGAGTCGCTAAAAAAGGCTGCTGGAGGAATGATTTTAAAAGCAGAGTTTGCTTCCTCCAGCATAGTCCAAACTCCTTTGGCCTCTTCACGACTTCTGACCACAGTTAAAAGTCTTTTGGCATTAGGAAAATTTTCTGGGTTTGTAATGTCCAGTTTGCTTATCTGCTTCATCGCGTAGAGGTTTCGGTAGTCTTTTCTAACGTGATTTTTGGATATGGTCTCTATATTAGCCGTGATCTTACACACGTCTTTGCCCTGAAAAAAAGGGGGTCTTTTCTTTTTCTGGTCTTTTTCCACGGAGGGACTTCTTTGTCTTTTCTTTTCAGAAGTAGAAGGGCGAGGTGATGGAGGAGGGGGCATGTCAATTTTCATAGGGGAAGCGGGGGGGAGTTTTGGGGTATATTGTTTGGGGAGCAGAATGGAGACGGTTTAGGGGACGGTTTAGGGGTCTTTTTGGATGGGGAGCCTAGGGTTGTCAACTTTGGGTCTCTTTTTGGTACGTTTGCGGCAGAGAGGGGTGGCGCTTTACGGGGTGATCTTTTCTCTTTTGGAGGAGGGGCAGGCTTTTCGGGGAAGAGAGATTCGGGGAAATCTAATATTTTTTCTTTTTCTTTTTTCTTCTCGCTTTGCTTGCGCTTTTCATCAAGCGAGTCCTTTATTTTTAGCAGGGCCTTAAACTTGTTGCCCCCCGGGTCTTTACTGGTCCTAATGTCTAATATCTGCTCTTTGGTCAGTTTATCCGCGTACGTTTTACGAGGCGATTTAGAAAATGGTACCAGTGTCCATTCTCTCTTTTTAGGCGATTCCATCTCAGAGTTGAATTTTTTTTCGAATTCTTCTGTTGTGATTTCTTTAATCACTTCAATTTTTTTGCTTGTATTTGGCGTTCTAGCCTCAGGTTCGAGGTGCCCAACAATCACCTCTTTAGGGTTTGTTGTGTTTGTCACATTGGTTTTGGTCTTTTTCGGACAGGTGTAGGTTAAGTGACCTACTTCACTACAAATCCAGCAGGTCGGCCTCCTCCCTGTGACCACAATGGGGAGTTTTTCAGCTCCCGCTTCCAGGAAGTAGGGTATTTCGAGGAAAGCTTCTTTGTTTAAAAGGATGTCGAAGGACCAGACTCCGTTGTACTGGTCCACCTCTATACCAATAATATCACCGAATTTCAGGAGGTAGGCAGCTAGATATTCACCTGGGACCGCCCCTGGCACTTCGAAAATGGAAACAGTCGTTCTCCTCCGTCCTAGGTACTCCATTCTTAAAATGTAGTCTTGTGTAATGATTTCTTTTTTAGTTAGTGCGACGCATTCTTCTTCTGTTTTAAACAGGGCGGCCCAGGTATTGTAGCCTCTGCATTTCGTTACACGATCCGCACGCATTCCTGCCGTTGCCAGTAATTTAGTTACAGTTTCCTTTGTTGACCTGATCAATTTTTTGGTCTTGCGATCTACCACAAAAAGTGAGATCGTTTTCTTGGCAAATTCCTGTAGCCGTGATGCTTCTAACGTAACTCCTGTTTCTGTAACATATTGCAAACATTTCCTTGCTTCCGTTAAAAAGTTGTTAACGTCTATTTTAACTTTAGGTGGTTTTGCCCACCCATTCTTTTGTTCGCCACTTTTGTCCTCTTCCGACGGCACATTGCTGGCGGACGCCATGGCCGACGGGTTAGAGAGGGGGGGGGAAATAAAAAAAAATAAGGTAAAAGTCCCGTTCAAAAATAACAGCAGGAAGATAACAGCAATAACAACTTTAACAAATAAAACAAATTTAACACGGCAATTACAATAATAATAATAATATGTAAAACAATCGCAGGAAAAATAACAAACCAACGTGACGATAAAGACTCCGGGAGCTCTGGTGTTTAATCCACACCTGGGATCAAAAGGTCTATGGTTTATATAATGGATAGAACAGTCCATTTTGGAGGGTGATTCCCCCCACAACACTTTCCCACAAAAAAGATGTTACGAGCCTGTCCTTGCTCTATAGCTATTTTCATGGCAAGTGTTTGACTGAGCTCCAATCTATGGTCTCCCCTCGCCAATCCTTCAGAAAAAAAACACTCGTTTAGCCCAAATTACTATCAATACATTCCTCCACTCTCTATCAGTTCCTAAACTTAATTCCATGAAAAAACCTTTTACCGGTGGAACTGTGTTCCGTTGGCCTTCCTTCCAACTGACTACAATATAATTATTGCTGTGGTGGGACCCCCTCATTTACATATGTGGATAATATTACACATAAATAGCAAGACTCGGTTAGTCTGAGTGTGTGTT
Source organism: Euprymna scolopes (assembly GCF_053919585.1). Classification (NCBI taxonomy): domain Eukaryota; kingdom Metazoa; phylum Mollusca; class Cephalopoda; order Sepiida; family Sepiolidae; genus Euprymna; species Euprymna scolopes. Next base: position 38,047,561 of record NC_136525.1, read on the forward strand.
AACCAGAAGCCACCGAAGGCCGAGCCGAGAGCAGATATGTTCTCCAGCCAAGACTCTCTGACTTGACAACGATTATGTAAATATGCTATAAATATACTTTTTCTAATACACTTCTTATTGATCTACCTTTGATTGTTGAATCTTCATTTGTATTGCCTTATACGTTATTTGGTTCAACCTGCAAACATAACAGTTGGCGACGAAGATGAACATCACAATTATCTTCAAGTCCAATGTAAACAAGTTCTTGTTTAGCCGTCGTCGTAAATAATCTAATTAAACCAAATTACTTCTTCAAACGATTATTACACAACTGTCCCAATGACTAAAATACACACATTAACCTTTATCCTCGAGTGGCCTCCGAGTGATATTTTAATTTATGCATGACTCCTG
>NC_136525.1:38052956-38060456 GCF_053919585.1 Euprymna scolopes
AACAGAAGGTTCTTTGATATGACAGGGGCGCGCTCGAAATAAATTTTTTCTGTTTAAAGCGCAATTTCACAATGATAATTGACTAAAATCCAAACCATTATCACCGCACAACCAGTAATGCCAGGCATATAAAATCAATATTAGACTCTTTGATATGACAGGGGCGCGTTTGAAATAAATGTTTCTGTTTAGAGTACAATTAAAGCATGATACTTAGCTTGTCCATTTTAAATTTTGATTCAAGCCATTGTTTATAAAAATAATTTTATAAAAGAAAACGTATGTTCTCTACAGTGCAATGTAGACTACAATGTATTTTGGACGAAGTTCCTGTTTGAAGGCAAGTGAAGCTTCCTCCCGGCTTCCTCCCGGCGCACTGCGATAAGTCCCTAAGGAGAGCAAGTCATCCATCGAGTTCTTGAAAAAAAAAAAAATGGGCGATTTCATCGATAATAAAAATATGGGAGTGAAAAATTCGTTGATCATCATTCAATCCCGGGTAACGTGGAATCTCGCTGCTATATATATATATATATATATATACTAGCAGGGGTGCCCGGCGTTGCTCGGGTGTTTGGAGGTGTATGCTGTGCAAAAAAAGCAAAAAAACAAAAAAAAAATGGTTAATTTTTTAAAACTTTGATCCCTATTATGACCCCTTAAAATTTATAGTTTCGGGCTCAAATCACTTTACTAAGTTAGATCCAGGTTCAAGAAACCTATATCTAAAATTTCAAGTGTCTAGACCCAAAATTGTCGGAGGAGTTTGGTAGAGTTCTTAAAGGTCAAATCGTTGAAATTTGACCCCTTAACAGCCAAATTTCTGGCTGACACCCGTCACATCGATTTTCCCAAATCTCAGTACCCGGTATTTCAAATTTCGAGTCTATAGACTAAAAATTGACAGAGTTATTGCGTAGGGAAATGTACACAGACAGACAGACACACAGACACACAGACAGACAGACACGTTCACTTTTATATATATATATATATATATATATATATATATATATATATATATATATATGATTAGTTTTTTCTGGAAAAAGAATTCCAGCAGAGTGCTCAATTAAAAGAGAAATCCAAAATGTAAGAACGTATTTATATTTTATGTACAGAAAGTTGTTAGTTGAGACAGATCATTAGTACCGTCTCCGAATATTGGCTGAAGAGCGCTTGATAAGGATACCTTAAACGGGCCTTATTATCGGGCTTGAAACCGACGGTACCAATGATCTGTCTCAACTAACAACTTTCTGTATACAATATATATATATATATATATATATATATATATATATATATATATATATATATATAATACTTATAATACTAACAAACCAACTAAACCCCCCCCCAAAAAAAAATCTAATTTTTCTAAATATACAATACTAGCATGGGTACCCGGCGTTGCCCGGGTATTTGGAGGTGTATGTTGAACAACAACAAAAAAAAAAGCGGTCAATTATTTTAACTTTGACCCCTATTATGCCACCTGAAAATTTATTGTATTGGGCTCCAATCAAGTTATTAAGTTAGATGCACGTCCAAGGAACCTATAGCTAAAAATTCAAGTGTTTGGACCCAAAATTGTCGGAGGAGATTGGTAGAGTTCTCAAAGGTCAAATTGTTGAACTTTGACCCTTTAACATCCATTTCTAGCCGAAAACCAATCACATCGATTTTTCCAAATCTCTGTACCCTATATATCAAATTTCGAGTCTGTAGATTGAAAATTGACAGAGTTATTGCGTAGAGAAATGTACACAGACAGACGCACAGACACACAGATACACAGACACACAGATACACAGACACGTTCACTTTTATAGATATGATAGATTTAACGAAAAGAAACTGGCGTCGACATTACGGGCGTTTACCTTCTCTCTATATGGTCGTAGTGTTTTGATACGACCGAGTTTTGCCTAACCCTACCCAAATGCAGACTGCTATTTTTTTTTTTTTTGTATAATCTATCTTGCCGACCAAACTCCCTTTTTCACTGTCTTTCTCTCTTTCTGTATGTCGGCTCGGTGTCGGCTCTTTCTCGCTATCTCCCAATCTGTCTCTTGATTCACTCATGTCGATTTTGTTTTTATCCAATCAGCCAACCAACAACTTTTGTGCGGCCATGAGTTGAGCCAGCAAAGAAAACCGCCTTTTATCACTTTCTTCCCAGCGAGACGTGCTGGGTGTCGTCAAACCGGACTATAAAGTTCGCTTTTTTTTTTCTTTTCCAATCTCCGTTTTTTTTTTTTGGGGGGGGGGGGGGGGAATGGTTAATACTAAATATTTTTTTGGAAAAACTTGGTTGATATATATATATATATATATATATATATATATATATATATATATATATATATATATATATATATATACAAGTTAGAAAAGCATTTCATCACTTTCATAAATTTTTCAAAGTAAGGTATAAAAATTTAATACCTTACTTTGTAAAATGTATAAAAGTGCACTTTGAAGATGAATAAATTTCAAATTGAATCTTGTACCTTTATTTTTAAAGCCTATAGTAAAAATATTTTGTTTAACAATTTAACAATTTTCATGCGTTAGATGAAATGCTTTTCTAACTTGTATCGTATCTTTTTAAGATTATGTTTTATTTAATTTATTAATTTGGATTAAAAAAAAATGAATGTGGTCTTGCATGTATTTATAAAACTCTCTATTTCAGTTTGTATTTCTCCTCACACTACAACTCATTTTTGCAACCCCCTCTGTATTATTACAGGTCTGAATATTCTCTCTGTTTCAATTTGTATTTCTCCTCACACCACAACTCTTTATTGCAACTCCCTCTTTGTCTGAATAATGAGAAAATCTGAATTTTTTAACAAAAACTTTAAAATAACTTTTTTAGATAAAATTTTTTAAAACTTCTTTCAGAATAGAAAATCTTTACAATTTAATAAGGGACATATTTAAAAATATTCAGTAGATAACGAGAAAAATAGAGATGAAAATTTCAAAAGGACTGTATAACTGGTTACGCTCAATAGTAGTCCTTGGCAGCGAAAGTCTTTGTTATTATTATTATTATTATTATTATTATTATTATTATTATTATTATTATTTAAAACATTTTGTGTCCTGCTCTTTTGCGCGAGGGCTAATATATATATATATATATATATATATATATATATATATATATATATATATATATATATATATATATATATATATATATATTAGGAGAGAGGATTTTAGGAATGATCCGAAAATAAGAGCGTATAATTTAAGTTTTATTCACATAAAGTTTAGATGAGATAAAACATCGGTACCGTCGGTTTAAAACCTGATAATTAGGGACCGTTTTAGAGGTAAAGTATCTGTATGTTTCCCCTTCCGGTTATAAATGTCGGTTATGAGTAACGGCTGAAGAGAGCTTGATATGGGTATCTAAAACGACCTCTAATTATCATGTTTGAAACCGACGGTACTGATTACTTATCTCATCTAAACTTTCTGTAAATAAAACACACCCACCCACACGTGTTTTATTTACACACACACACACACACACACACACACACACACACACACACACACACACACACACGCACATATATATATATATGTACACTTCTAAATTATATATATGTAATTAAAAATTATATTTATAACTTATTAGATGTTGCCCGGTCGTGTAATATGCTTAAACACCATGTTTTAATTTATGCAAAATGCGTACGAATTATTATAGAATCGATCATCTATTGATTATTGTATATTACGAGGAATAATTTTCCCGGTGGACTAATTGGCAAAAATGAATAAATAAATAAAAAATAAAATAATAATAATGATAATGTCGTTCATCAAATTCTGTTTGTGTTTGTTTACAATACCACGTCAGCGGATATTTTGGCCTATATGATGAATGTTCTGGTAAAGTTACTTCTAATTAACATTTAGTTTTAAAATATGCAAACGAAGAAATGATTTGCTGCGATTGTAAATGGTACCTCTATTTTTTTTTAATTGTAAATTGAATTCATTAATAAGAAAGAAAAATTAAAATAGACTGCAGAGGTACACCCGAGTTTGAACACGGGATTATCCGATCTGTAATCGAATTCTTTACAACTAAAATAGATCCGTAGATGACAATAAATATGTTATTTTTTTTAAAGAAAAAAAAAAAATGATTAGCTGAAATTTTATGATTTCGCTTGCCGATGTAACGTAAAATATTCCCTTGTAAAAATTATTTTTTTTATCTCTAAGAGAGAAAAGCTATTTTGAAGAATGGATTTTTTTCGATTTTCAATACTTATCGGATGAATTTCTGTACAGAGTCTATTATGGATATCCACTGTAAGGGTGTCTACGCGTTGAATTTTTGTGGCAAGAGTTACGCAATCTCCAACCACGTCTCTCCTGAGTCGGCGTTGTCAAATACTAGCGGCAATTGGAGGTTCAGGACGACTGGAAACAATGGCAAGATGAACAAAGAGCTCATACAGCGCCTAGAATTCTTATTAAAATTTATTAAAAACTAGCAGGGGACCCGGCGTTGCTCGGCATCGTATAAAACAATGAGAAAAATGAAGTTGACTTTGCACATATCTGTTATTCTTAGAAGAGAGGGATTTTCGTGTCTATATATCATTTGCTATCTCGAGCAAAAGAATATTTTACCTACCCTAGGACGGGTATTGCACAAATTGTTCCTGAAATAATTTTATCTTCCCTAGGACATGTTATTAACAGCACGAATAGTAAATAATTTTACCTTTCCATCAACAGGTAATGTACAAAACAGATTTTAAATAATTTTACTTACCCTCTGACAGTTAATGTACATATATATGAAACAATTTAACGCACTCTCGACAGGGATTGTAAAACATATATTAACAAATTTCTCTTCCCACCAAGGCCATCATAATTTTAAGAAAAAGGAATTCACTATTAGAAGATGGATCATTAGAATTTCCAAATAAATACATAAATGTATTGTCTTGGTTAGTGATTAGGTAACGCTTGCTTCACCATTTGGTACTAGCCAGGTTCAATGAAAGATTTTGTGGTTTGCGAAATTCGACTATCTCCAAGTTCGGCTAGACAGTTCTGTGTCACCCACAGTATAGTTTCAACCTGGTGCCCGCAGATTTTCACATGTTCGGACCTCTGAATGAGGCATTGTGAAGGCAGCATTGATTCGATAACAACGCTGTAATCGCAACCGTGAAAAAAAAAAAAAAAAAAAAAAAAAAAATGGATCGACAGGCGCTAATTTTTATGACCAACACATCAAGGGTTTCGTTAATTATTAGTAAATGGTGGCGACAATATAGAAAAATAAATTCTAGAACAGAAAAGATTGCTCGTTTCAATGTTACCACTCCCATTTTCGTAGCTTTTCAACTTCCAAAGCGGAAACCACACTCGAATATCTTATAAAAACACGAATGTAATATTGACTCTTTTCAATGTCGTTCTTTTTTTTTTTTTGGGGGGGGGTGTCTGATGTGTTGGGCCACAGAAATGTATATATATATATATATATATATATATATATATATATATATATATATATATATATATATATATATATCTACTTCATTTACTCACATAAATTTAATATACGAAAGTATAGATTTATGCGTAAACTTTAAGTATTTACTTCAAAAGTGGTCAATACGTAGGTAGAGCTAGTTAGTAATTTATAAAATATATATGGCGATTAAGCTACACTGAATATTCCGCGTTTCATCCACTATAGGATTCGTCAGGCTTATGCGCATAAGCCTGACGAATCCTATAGTGGATGAAACGCGGAATATTCAGTGTAGCTTAATCGCCATATATATTCTATAAATTACTAACTAGCTCTAATCACGTGACACGTCGGTAAAGAAATGGACAGTAAGTCAGGTAGCAATGAAGTAGAACGTTATTATGAGAAAGTGAACCCACTTATTAAAGGTCATTAAATTTTTTATATATATAGTGGATCCCCATCCCCAACATAGAGCTACACGAGTTACGAGAAATTCGAGATACGAGACGACTTCAGAGCAAAAATCTTCCACTACATACGAGCGAAAATCCAAGTTACGAGTTTCCAGATGCAAACACTAGGCGGTCGAGTGTGTTGTGTTTCACTACGTCTCCTTAGTGGTGCCATTTTAATTCGAGATATGAGCTTCATCCGGGAACGAATTAATCTCGTATGTCGGGGGTCCACTATCTATCTATCTATCTATCTATCTATCTATCTATATATATATATATATATATATATATATATATATATATATAAAAGCGAAAATGTATGTATGTATGTATGTGTGTATGTATGTGTGTTCGCTTTTTTTGTGTGTCTACAAAAGGCTTCTTTCAGAGAAGCGGTCGGTCGGTTCACAACTTTTTAAAATTTTTTATATCACATATAAATGGTAATATCTCACAGTTAACAACGAAGCTCGCCTGTCTATTTAATTTGCTCGATTTCGGGAAGATAAATATTCAATACTTGCCGCTCGCCGCATGTGGGTTAGTCTTTTTCCTATAACATCTTGGGGGTGCTGAAAAAAGCGTTCAGCAGTAAATTAATTTTATACCGCAGTCAAACTCATTAAAACGGGCACCTGCTAAATCCAACTAATTAAATAAATTCAAACGGGTTTCCATAAGCATCTCGTGGTGGGGCAATGGTTAACATGGCACGTTTTCTTTTTTTTTTTTTCACACTTAAATTTACAACTTTGCCTCAAGGGTTCGGGTTCGATCCTCATACTTACTTTTTTTTTAACCCCCCCCCCAAACACCCGGGAAACACCGGGTACCCCTCGCTAGTATATATATAAAAATCAACAAAAATCTATACACACACACACACACACACACACACACACACACACACACATATATATATACATATATATATATATATATATATATATATATATATATATATATGAACAAATGATTAATAAAACATGTTAAAAGACATCTTGAAAAAGAGTTAAAAACGTTTAATTTTAAAAAGGAAGCACAAGATAAGTGGATAGTCCTTAATCTGCGGAGTTTCGGAGAAATACTCTCCTTCTCATCAGAGGGCAGGAATTAGCAAAATGCGGGATCGGATTTTGCATGTAAAAGTATTTAATGAAACTACAAGTAAGTCACAGATCTTACTTGGTTAAAAAAAAGGGTGAGGTAAGTGGAATAGGAGGTAAAAGAAAAATGATAAAAAGATTTCACATGAATGGATAGTCCGGTGAAGGGTAAAAAATCCAAGAATGGTAAAATCCAAACATGGTCGAATTAAAAATTTCCAATACAATGGGTAAATTCCAAATGGTCCAAAATGATCCAAAAGGCAGAGTTCCTTGGAAAAAAATCACCAATGGAATGAATTCCACATCATTAAAAGAAAAAGCACTGGAGAGAATATTTAAAACACGTTTGTCAAGGCTGGAGGAATCAAGTAAATTAAGGTTTAAAAAAAAAATTTATTAG
>NC_136525.1:38095456-38100456 GCF_053919585.1 Euprymna scolopes
TTAAGAATTGATATTTTAGTTGAATTATATTAAGAATTGATATTTTAGTTGAATTATATTAAGAATTGATATTTTAATTGAATTATATTAAGAATTGATATTTTAGTTGAATTATATTAAGAATTGATATTTTAATTGAATTATATTAAGAATTGATATTTTAGTTTAATTATATTAAGAATTGATATTTTAGTTGAATTATATTAAGAATTGATATTTTAGTTGAATTATATTAAGAATTGATATTTTAGTTTAATTATATTAAGAATTGATATTTTAATTGAATTATATTAAGAATTGATATTTTAGTTGAATTATATTAAGAATTGATATTTTAATTGAATTATATTAAGAATTGATATTTTAATTGAATTATATTAAGAATTGATATTTTAATTGAATTATATTAAGAATTGATATTTTAATTGAATTATATGAAGAATTGATATTTTAGTTGAATTATATTAAGAATTGATTTTTTAGTTGAATTATATTAAGAATTGATATTTTAGTTTAATTATATTAAGAATTGATATTTTAGTTGAATTATATTAAGAATTGATATTTTAGTTTAATTATATTAAGAATTGATATTTTAGTTTAATTATATTAAGAATTGATATTTTAATTGAATTATATTAAGAATTGATATTTTAGTTGAATTATATTAAGAATTGATATTTTAGTTGAATTATATTAAGAATTGATATTTTAGTTTAATTATATTAAGAATTGATTTTTTAGTTGAATTATATTAAGAATTGATATTTTAGTTTAATTATATTAAGAATTGATATTTTAATTGAATTATATTAAGAATTGATATTTTAGTTGAATTATATTAAGAATTGATATTTTAGTTGAATTATATTAAGAATTGATATTTTAATTGAATTATATTAAGAATTGATATTTTAGTTGAATTATATTAAGAATTGATTTTTTAGTTGAATTATATTAAGAATTGATATTTTAGTTGAATTATATTAAGAATTGATATTTTAGTTGAATTATATTAAGAATTGATATTTTAGTTTAATTATATTAAGAATTGATATTTTAATTGAATTATATTAAGAATTGATATTTTAGTTGAATTATATTAAGAATTGATATTTTAATTGAATTATATTAAAAATTGATATTTTAGTTGAATTATATTAAGAATTAATTTTTTAGTTTAATTATATTAAGAATTGATATTTTAGTTTAATTATATTAAGAATTGATATTTTAATTGAATTATATTAAGAATTGATATTTTAATTGAATTATATTAAGAATTGATATTTTAGTTGAATTATATTAAGAACTGATAGTTTAGTTGAATTATATTAAGAATTGATTTTTTAGTTGAATTATATTAAGAATTGATTTTTTAGTTGAATTATATTAAGAATTGATATTTTAATTGAATTATATTAAGAATTGATATTTTAGTTTAATTATATTAAGAATTGATATTTTAATTGAATTATATTAAGAATTGATATTTTAGTTTAATTATATTAAGAATTGATATTTTAATTGAATTATATTAAGAATTGATATTTTAATTGAATTATATTAAGAATTGATATTTTAATTTAATTATATTAAGAATTGATATTTTAGTTTAATTATATTAAGAATTGATATTTTAATTGAATTATATTAAGAATTTATATTTTAATTGAATTATATTAAGAATTGATATTTTAATTGAATTATATTAAGAATTTATATTTTAGTTGAATTATATTAAGAATTGATATTTTAATTGAATTATATTAAGAACTGATATTTTAGTGGAATTATATTAAGAATTGATTTTTTAGTTTAATTATATTAATAATTGATTTTTTAGTTGAATTATATTAAGAATTGATATTTTAGTTTAATTATATTAAGAATTGATATTTTAGTTGAATTATATTAAGAATTGATATTTTAATTGAATTATATTAAGAATTGATATTTTAGTTGAATTATATTAAGAATTGATATTTTAGTTTAATTATATTAAGAATTGATATTTTAGTTTAATTATATTAAGAATTGATATTTTAATTGAATTATATTAAGAATTGATATTTTACTTGAATTATATTAAGAATTGGTATTTTAATTGAATTATATTAAGAATTGGTATTTTAGTTGAATTATATTAAGAATTGATATTTTAGTTGAATTATATTAAGAATTGATATTTTAATTGAATTATATTAAGAATTTATATTTTAATTGAATTATATTAAGAATGTATATTTTAATTGAATTATATTAAGAATTGATTTTTAGTTGAATTATATTAAGAATTGATATTTTAGTTAAATTATATTAAGAATTGGTTTTTTAATTGAATTATATTAAGAATTGATATTTTAATTGAATTATATTAAGAATTGATATTTTAATTGAATTATATTAAGAATTGATATTTTAGTTGAATTATATTAAGAATTGATATTTTAGTTGAATTATATTAAGAATTGATATTTTAATTGAATTATATTTAAAATTTTTGTGTAAGAGAATATTAAACTTCGGAGAATTATTTTACGCGTGGAGGTATGAATGTACACACATACATATACATACACACATCTATATCTCGTTAGATTCGGCCAATCTGATGAGTTGTAGACGAGGAAATACGTGTCAGTGGATTATTTTATTTTTAAAATAATATATATATATATATATATATATATTTCTGTTGAAATATATTTTCTTATAATATATACCAATCTTTATTGAAGAAGCTCAATGTAATTACAGAGCAATATAGTGAATAAATGACTAATGCCTCTATTCCAAAATTCATGATCTGTATTATCTGATAATTTATTGCTAAAGTCCAGTAGACAGTTACAATTCTTGACAGTATCTGTTTTGTAACGCAAAATCAATTATTTAATTATTATTATATCAATCAGTGAATCTATTATGCCCTTAACTCATCAGAAGAAATAGCAACAATCAATCCGTCGAAATGAAATAAAGTGCGCTTTGACAGGATTAAAATCCGAAAATTTGGAGAGAAGCTGTAAATATCTTATAATATGTTTCCATTACGCCATTTTTAATTATATATATACATAAATGAAACAATTCTATATTCAAAATTTCCAGCTGTTGACCATCTTCCAGTTTATTAATTTAAGACTGTTTATAGGCACAATACTTGACAGCACCTGTTTCATAGCAAAAATCTTTCACTTAATTATTATAATAATCAATTTTGCGCTACGAAACAGGTGCTGTCAAGAATTGTGAATGCACAACGTACTTAAAGAAATAAATTGAAAGATGGTCAAAATCTTTAAATTTTAAATATACACTTTTGCAATTTATTTGGTATAACCCGTCTAATTACATTAAGCTTAATAAACCAACGGATTGATATGAATAAAAACGAGAAATATAACTGAAAAAATATTTCCACAGATATATATATATATATATATATATATATATATATATATATATATATATATATATCCATTTTCTGTAGGCTGTTTTTGAACCCAGTCAACGACGGGTACTTTTGCTAATATATATATATATATATATATATATATATATATATATATATATATATATATATATATATATATATATATAATATGGATGCTTCCATTAATTTGACAAAAGTCCTTTAAAAACAATAATAATAATAATAATAATAATAATAATCATATATATATATATATATATATATATATATATATATATATATATATATATATATATATATATATATATATATATATATACTAGCAGTTCAGCCCGGCTTTGCTATGAAAAAAACCTTGTTAAACCTTGTGACACATTTCCATTCTATGGAGGTCAGGCGCGAACGAACGTCCCATAATTTTATTATACCATATTTCTTCAAACTGAAACATAATTATCAAAGTATACTTACGCAGATAGATATGAAAAGTCTTTATTAAAGTTTGTGCCTATCTCCATTCTATGGAGGCCAGGCGCGAACGCAGACCCCACAATTTTATTATACCATCCCTATATTCAAATTATTCTTATGTACATCTATATCAAAAGCAGTTGTAAACGTTTCTTTTAATTTTTAAATTTGTTTATTTCCATACTTTGTGGACCAGGCGCGTACGCAGACCCCACAATTTTAATGAATCATCATTATACCAGATCAAACATACCCATTCCTGTGTTTCGATACATCATCTATCATTATATGTGATCAGTTTTCTATAATAGTCAACCATGTAGGAGCTTATTCGTGACCACACAGACGTTCAGCTTTATATATATATATATATATATATATATATATATATATATATATATATATATATATATATATATATATAGCTTAGTGTGTTAGAGGAAAAAAGTGAGCTCATTTCTACAAGAGTAGACTGATCTGCACAATACAAAGCTCAACAAGTATCATTGGAGCTTATATAGGAGAACAGTAAGAGTGAGAAATGAAGTCACAAAGCTATATATTGGTGAATATAGATTGGTTCATTTATTCAATAACGGAATACAAACCTCTAGCGTGGGATCCATTATGTTACCTAGCATCTTCTCTACTCTTCTGATGAAAAGCATTAGGCTTCGAAATGCTTTGGCATAAAGCGTCCCTTCAATCCATCAACTAATTGTTTGCATTCCCTTATTGAATAAATGAACCAATCTATATCCACAAATATATAGTTTTGTGACTTCCTTTCCCACTCCTATTGGTTTCCTATATATATATATATATATATATATATATATATATATATATATATATATATATATATATATATATATATATATGTTTTGTTTTTTTTTGGTTTTAGCGATATGTTTTGAATGAATTCAATTATTTACGTACATTTTTATCTAAATGCGAGTTGGGAATAATTTTCCCTTTTAACCAATTTGGTACCCCCACATGGGGAGCAGTATATATATATTATTTTTTATTATTTTTTAAATGGAATTATCCACTGACGACTGTTTCGTCGTCTACGACTCATCAGAGT
>NC_136525.1:38105456-38125456 GCF_053919585.1 Euprymna scolopes
GTGTGTGTGTGTGTGTGTATGTGTGTGTGTGTAGATATATATATATATATATATATATATATATATATATATATATTAATTTATACAAACATTAATGGCTACATATGTGCATAAATGTTTCTGTAATCACCCACGTTGGGGGATTACGTCTTCAGGCCAAGAATTACCGTCGAAATTACGTCTTCAGGCCAAGAATTACCGTCGACGGTAATTCTTGGCCTGAAGACGTAATCCCCCAACGTGGGTGATTACAGAAACATGTATGCACATATGTAGCCATTAATGTTTGTATAAATTAATATACCTGCTCTGTTCACTCATTGAGCACAATTTTGGTAGACACATGTTGTTTCATTGGATGTACTTCTAGGAAACTAAACTCTACTGGCTATATATATATATATATATATATATATATATATATATATATATATATATATGTAAAGTTATGAAAATATATATGGCAATCAAGCTACACAGACTATTCCGCGTAAGCCTGAGGAATTCTCACGAGAATGAAACACGGAATATTATTTGTAGCTTAATTGCCATATATATTTCCATAACTTTCTACCTAGCTCTACAAATGTATTGAGCACTATTGAAGTAAATACTAAAAATTTACGCATAAAATTATATCTTCGTATATTAATTTATGTGATGAAATATGTTTATATATATATAAATATATATTAATATATATATTAATATATATATGTATAAATATATATATATATAAATATATATATATAAATATATAAATATGTATATAAATATATATATATAAATATATAAATATATATATAAATATGTAGATATATAAATATATTTATATATATAAATACAAACATATATATATTAATATATATAAAATAAATAAATAAATAAATAAATATGTGTGTGTGTGTGTGTGTGTGTGTGTGTGTGTGTGTGTTAGCAACAGTACCCGTCGTTGACTGGGTTCAAAAAGCAGCCTACAGAAAATGGACTCTGATTTATGAAAGTATGATAGGTTATGAAAAGGAAGGGTTGTAAAGAGATAGATTCGAATTTGGGGGTATCAAAACCAAAGCAAAATATGATGAAAGTAAAAATAAAATAGATAAACCCCATAATTTATTATACCATACCTGTTCACACTGAAAAATTTATCACCATATTCTGTGGATCTATATTAAAAAACCTTGTTAAACTTTGTGACATATTTCCATTCTATGGATGTCAGGCGCGAACGAACACCCCATAATTTTATTATACCATATTTCTTCAAACTGAAACATAATTATCAAAGTATACTTACGCAGATAGATATGAAAAGTCTTTATTAAAGTTTGTGTCTATCTCCATTCTATGGAGGCCAGGCACGAACGCAGACCCCACAATTTTATTATACCATCCCTATTTAAGTTAAAACATACTTATCAATGTATTCTTATGTACATCTATATCAAAAACACTTGTAAACGTTTTTTTTTTAATTTTTAAATTTTTTATTTCCAAACTTTGTGGACCAGGCGCGTATGCAGACCCCACAATTTTAATGAATCATCACTATGCCAGATTAAACATATCCATTCCTGTGTCTCGATATATCTTCTATCAGTATATGTGATCAGTTTTCTATAATAGTCAACCATATAGGAGCCTATTTGTGACCACACACACACACACATACACACACATTCAGCTTTATATATATATATATATATATATATATATATATATATATATATATATATATATATATATATACTACCGGATGTACCCCCTCGTTAACTAGATGCAAAAAGAGCCTTCCAAAAAGGGACTCTGATGTATGATAGTATTGAAGGTTATGAAAAGGGGTTAAGGTATCGAAACCAAAACTATCACGAAAAAAGATGGTTAATTTTATCGTCGAATGGATAATTAATAATTCAGTATCTGCTCTATCCACGTCAGTCAGAGGAGGACAAATCCTTTTAGATCGAGGTAATTCTTGCCTCTCAGAATCTTCATTTATACGGCATAAAATCGACTGTGTTTTACTGTGTCATACTTTATGTACCTCATTTAATTCTTTCGTTTATTTAACATCTAAAATATTAATGTTTTTTTTTAAAATATAATTTAAATAAAATAATTTGCTTGGGAATGTTGTCGAAACCAATTTAAGTGACTGAAATAGGATTTGACCAATATTGTAATAATTTATGATAAAAAACGGAAACGACTGAACACCTTGATTGAGATTGTCGGACTGACTTCCTCATCTTGGTTGTTATTGTCACAACGTTTCGGCCGTTTTGCCCTCCGGCCTTCGTCAGGTGTTTTGTATCGAACCGGGGAACCGTTTGTTAGGAGTCTCGAACCCATCTTTTATTATAGTCCCAGTGACATATGGCCGAGTGGTCCTAGACGTTGTATCAAAGTTTACAGTTACTCAAAGATGCTGAGTTCAATCCTGAACGAAGGCAGTGAAAAAGTAACATTCAAAACAGAGAATCAACAACTATGCCCCAAAGCCTAGCTGGAGTCCGAACACGGTACCCCCGTAATAATAATAAAGGGTTGGGTTCAAGACTCCTAACAAACGGTTCCCCAGTTCGATACAAAACACCTGAGGAAGGCCGGAGGGCAAAACGGCCGAAACGTTGTGACAATAACAACCAAGATGAGGAAGTCAGTCCGACAATCTCAATCAATTAAAACACCTCATCTAAAAAATACAGACAATGACTGAACACCTTTAAGTAATTTTAATATAAAAATATCGGTACTACTGCACTTATTGATCCGTGCTGAAATAATAAGGTTATTATTTAAAAAGCCATTCTTAACATTGGGAGGGGAGGATGTTTTGTACCTATTCTGTACTTTACATATCATATATACCTTACAATTGAATAAAAAACATATCATAAAACTTTAATTAAACTTGGAAATGCGGGTCAATAAGTGCATTAGCAACAAATAATCAGTTACTTAAAGGGGACAAGAACGGTTACAGAAAATATCGAATCAACCCTTCCATTTTTATAATAAATTATTAGTCCAATCCTATTTCGGTCACCAAAATTGGTTTCGACATTACTCACAAACAACTTATTTTTCTTAAACTATATTTTAGAAAAAAAAAAAAAAAAAAAAAATCAAAATCATTCTATGAGAGCCAGATAGACCCCATAATTTTATTAAACCATACCTGAAACACGCCTACCTCAAGATTTTATACGGATCTATATTTAAAAAAAAAAACTTGTTAAACTTTGTGATATATTTTCATTCTATGGAGGTCAGGCGCGAACGAACACCCCATAATTTTATATATATATATATATAATAGCAACAGTACCCGTCGTTGACTGGGTTCAAAAACAGCCTACAGAAAATGGACTTTGATTTATGAAAGTATGATAGATTATGAAAAGGAAGGGTTGTAAATTTGGGTTGAATGTGGAGATATCAAAACCAAAGCAAAATATGATGAAAGTAAAAGTAAAATAGATAAACCCCATAATTTATAATATCATAGCTGTTCATACTGAAACACTTATCACATTATTCTGTGGATCTATATTAAAAAAAAAAACTTGTCAAAGTTTGTGACATATTTCCATTGTATGGAGGTCAGGCGCGAACGCAGACCCCATAATTTTATTATACCATATTTCTTCAAACTGAAACATAATTACTAAAGTATACTAATACAGATAAATATGAAAAGTCTTTATTAAAGTTTGTGCCTATTTCCATTCTATGGAGGCCAGGCGCGAACGCAGACCCCACAATTTTATTATACCATATTTCCTCAAACTGAAAGATAATTATTAAAGTATACTTACACTGATAGATATCAAAAGTCTTAAGGTTTGTGGCATGTTTTCATTCTATGGAGGCCAGGCACGAACGCAGACCCCACAATTTTATTATACCGTATTTCTTCAAACTGAAACATAATTATTAAAGTATACTTACGCTGATAGATATCAAAAGTCTTAAGGTTTGTGGCATGTTTTCATTCTATGGAGGCCAGGCACGAACGCAGACCCCACAATTTTATAATACCATCCATGTTCAAGCAGAAACATACTCATCAAAGTATTCTTATGCGCATCTATATCAAAAACCGTTGTAAAAGTGTTTTAAAAAGTTTTTTATTTCCATATATTGGGGACCAGGTGCGTACGCTGACCCTACAATTTTAATGAACCACCACTGTTCAAAATGAATCATACTCCCTTTTGATTCCCGATATCTCTTCTATATATATATATATATATATATATATATATATATATATATATATATATATATATATATATATATATATATATACCTACATATATATGTACAAATATACATACATATATATACATATATATATATATACATACATATGTATGTACAAATATACATACATATATATACATATATATACATACATATATATGCACAAATATACATACATATACATACATATTTATATAGATGCACACATATATATACATATATATGTATATATATATATATACATATATATATACACACATATATATATATATACAAAAACAAATAACATAAGTAAATCGCGATATATCGAGACAGTCGGTGAGATGGACCAGCTGTTAAAGATGTCAGGCTCGTTACCGTGGGGTTCCGATTTCGGATCTAGCTAGATTCAGCCGCTCTGATGAGTCGTAAACGACGAAACACGTGTCAGTGGATAATTATATTTGAAAAACAATATATATATAACGCTCTCCACGTGGGCGTGCCCGATTGGCCAAAGGGAAAATTAGTCCCAATTCGTATTTAGGTAAAAATGCACTTTCGTAGATAATGGAATTCATTCAAAACATATCGCGAAAACAAAAACAAATAATATATATATATATATATATATATATATATATATATATATATATATATATATATATAGTCGAATGCTTTATGGTAGAATGTAACTCCGAAAATAATACAACGTTGTCCCGGCGAATAACCATGCATTTAAATAATAGTATTGCTATATATAAACATTTCATAAAAGAACATAACTGTCCCCCTCCTCCAATCGTAGAAAGGTTCTCGTTGACAACATAAAAATTATACAACATGAAAATAATATCAAAAAATTAAAAACTCTTCAAGCGTTACATATTAGAACCCTTCAACCCACTATAAATGATATCGCATTCGAGAAAAGCAGTAACGTTCTAAAATATCTTGCGTAGTTCGTAATGGACGGACTTCGTTAACAGTGTCCACGAACTTGCTGATTTTAATACTCGCATTTTTAATCGACTTTTCATCGATATATTTTAACTTATCGCCGTTTACTGTATATTTTAATTCTCACTTTTAAATTCTAATTTTCGCTCTTTCGCACTTTTACTTCAACATCTGATGATGATTCGTGGACGAATCGAAAGCGCTCGTGACAGCAATTATGGAACTTTTATTAACATTTTTGATTTTGATACAAAAAAGACTATACGGAAAATCGAAATGTTAAAAAACAGAATCATAAAGCAAAGTGTCTCCGTTTCATTTAATGTTATTTGCTTGAATGAAAAAATGCTGCCTAAATATACCAATTTAATACACACACACACACACACACACACACACACACACACACACACACACACACACACATATATATATATAAAGTACGAAATATATTTATGCCAGTTAAGCTACAGAGAGTGCAAGAAACGCGTACGCCTCTGTATTGCATAATCTAATATATAAACGCTATGTCTGTCTGTCTCCATATATTCCAAATCGATCTCCAGAGCGGCGCTAGTGGCCTCAAATGATTGGATTTTTTAAGGCCGTTCTTTTATGGGTCTTTAAGCGGTCAAAATTATTTTTAAGGGGCCAAAAATAGGCCCGAATTTCGTTAAACATTTTGTACATTCATTTTTTTTTTTAATTTTTAATTTTTCATCGTTTTATATGTCAAGTTAGAACAGTTAAGATTCTAGCTAATGGCACCCAAATACTTTTTTTTTTAAAACTTTTAAAATCACGACTCTATAATAATATATACGAAATCTGGACAAATTAAAATATAATATTTAAGCGTATTTTACGCCCAGGCAAAGCCGGGTACCGTTGCTAGTTACTATAAATAAATTTTACTACAAAGCTCTATGATGTATCGAACACCGTTGAAATAAAGAGTGAAAATCTATACACTATATATGACATATCCGTATAATAGTATATAAAATAATTACACACACACACACACACACACACACACACACACACACACACACACACACGTTGTATATATAGTTTCTTGGAGGCCAGCTACAACTTTGCTACTTCGGTTGTCTCCCTTGTAGCCTTGCCATATATATACAGGGTGACTAAAAAAAAACGGGCCCCACTTCTAATTAGGCCCTGTTTCTTAGTGTTTTGTCCGAATTAAATGAAAAATCTGGTCGTAACTAGTTTATTATATTCCAAACATCACATCAAAACACTAGCATCTTTACACTTTTGTCTGGCATATGTTTTAGATGGCCTCCATTTAGCTTTTGTTTTTTTTGGGGGGGGGTCACCCTGTATATATATATATATATATATATATATATATATATATATATATATATATATATATATATATATATATATATATATTCTATTTGTTTTTACATAAGCAGTAATATGTTGCTATACATCATGACCATGTTTCAGTCAGCTGATTACTAGCAATTAGAGACCTAATTAAGGCGATACAGTTTATTCGAAAGCAAAGTTTGTAATGAAAATATCAGGCCTTCAGCATACGATGTATTGCCTGAAGAAGTCTCTAGCTTTTAGTAACTAGCTGACCGAAACATGCTTATGACTATGTAGTAACATATGACTACTTATGTAAAAACAAACAAAAAGTGTATCTTGCCCTACTGCCAGGTTGTTCGGACAAACCCGTGTGCAGAGAGACCTTAGACACTCGAGAACAGTGTCTAGTAGGCATTCAAGTTCTCTCCAGTAGGCATTCAACTTCTCTCACGTGAATGGATAGTCTGGTGAAAGGTAAAGTATCCAATGACGGAAAACTCCAGAAATGTAAATCCAAGAAAGTTTATATATATATATATATATATATATATATATATTTCGAAGTTTATATATAAAGTTTATATATATATATATATATATATATATATATATATATATTTCGAAGAAATACTCTCCTTCTCATCAGAGGGTAGGAATTAGCAAAATGAGAAGGAGAGTATTTCTTCGAAACTCCGCGGATTAAGGACTATCCATTTACTAGTGTTTCCTTTTCAGATTAAATATGTTTTTAACTCATTTCAAAGTGTTTTTTAACATATTTCATTAACTGTTTGCTCATATTATAAGCTCTATTTCCTATTTGGTATTATCGAGCTTTTATATCTGGCTGAGATAATTTTATAAAATTTTATTAAGAATTAATATTTATAAAGTTATCTCAGCCAGATGTAAAAGCTCGATAAAACCAAATAGGAGATAGAGCTTATAATACGAGGTCAGGTGCGAACAAACACCCCATAATTTTATTATTCCATATTTCTTCAAACTGAAACATAATTATCAAAGTATACTTACGCAGATAGATATGAAAAGTCTTTATTAAAGTTTGTGTCTATTTCCATTCTATGGAGGACAGGCGCGAACGCAGACCCCACAATTTTATTATACCATCCCTATTTAAGTTAAAACATACTTATCAAAGTATTCTTATGTACATCTATATCAGAAACACTTGTAAAAGTTTTTTTTTTTTTTTAATTTTTTAATTTTTTATTTCCATACGTTGTGGACCAGGCGCGAACGCAGACCCCACAATTTTAATGAACCACCGTTGTGTCAGATCAAACATACCCATTCCTGTGTCTCGATACATCTACTATCATTATATGTAATCAGTTTTTTAAAAATAGTCAACCGTATAGGAGCCTATTCGAGACCACACACACACACACACACACACACACACACACACACACACACACACACACACACACACACACACACACACGCGCACACACACACACACACACACACACACACACACACACACACGCGCGCACACACACACACACATACACACACACGCAGAGATTCAGCTTTATATTATAGATATATATATATATTCAAACGCGAAACGTTAAGAAAACATGATTCATCTTCATTATAAAAACGACTTAACCCTAACTCTATCCCTAACCTCGATATGAAATAATATATTGCGTACATATTTCGTGATTCAGTATTTATATTAACAATCCTATGTACATGAATAATAGTAATATACAAACAAGTAGTTTACAGAGAAAATATACAGAGAAATTTCATGTTTCAATCTGATGAATTCTATGGGGGAACAAAGCGCAAATCTTTCTATGAAACATTACATGTATATATAACATATATACATGCAAACATACACACATGTGTATGTATCTATTTACAATGCCTCCCCACGGGACAGAGTTAGACACCACGTGTTTTTTTTTTTTTTTTAACGTGGAGAAAAGGTACAAAACTAAAAAAAAAAGAATTGTCTCAATCATGAAGGATTGCTCCTTCACCGAAAGAGAACAAGAAATGGAAGTGCGGCATCTGAAGAACAGATACTACACTTTTATCTTGACCAAAAGTATATATATATGTGTGTGTATATATATATATATATATATATATATATGTATGTATACCCACACAGATACATATACATAAACTATTTACATACAATAATATAAAATGTATAGATATATATACATATAAAAAATAATTACATACAATAATACAAAATGTATATATATATATATATATATATATATATATATATATATATATATATATAAATATATATATATATAGAGAGAGAGAGAGAGAAAGAGAGAGATAGAGAGAGATACATATATATAAAATATTTACATACAAACATATAAAATGTATCTCTCTCTCTCTCTCTCTCTCTCTCTCTCTATATATATATATATATATATATATATATATATATATATAGATAGATACACTGTGGCCGTATGAGATGTTTTTTTTTTGAAGTTACGATGTGGCATACGATGGTTTTCCGACCCATAGTTACGGTATTTACCCAGCCTTACGGTGTTATTTATAATGTTATTTGATTATATACGTGTGTATTATATTCTATACTGTATTTTGTTATTAATTTTTAATGCCGTATCCAGGGGTACTACTGTATATATATATATGACTTCCATATTGGATGTTTTGAGGAGCTGCGAAAAAAAAAAAAATACATGTTAGAATTTTCAAAAGATGATAAAAATATAATTTTTTTTTAAAATCATCTTGGAAACGATCGTAACTCAAATACTTGTTGATTTTGAATTATTGAAACTTGTACAGGTAATGTCGTAAATATATTGATATAAAAAAAATAAAATAACACACACTCCTACAGACACACGCATGCACACAGTGACTTGATCTTTCTCACTCACACACACATACGCACAAACGTTCTTTCTCTCTCTAAGATCTGATGAGATCGTGTAGGGCGGGGACAAAATATGAGAATTTTTTGTTGTATATTATTTTATTACAGCTTAGCCTTTTTTAATCTTTTGCAGTTTTAACAAAAGAGCTACAATGATATCAAAGCGTCTCCATTTACGTTGAACATCTACAGAATGCCAACATCAATATATTACATATAAAGGAGTCTCCTGTGGAATTTCCACGGGTCACGCTAGTTATTATATGCAGAGAAATTTTATTAATCAACATGGCCGGCTAAAATTTTATTTTTAATTGATTTAGAAACAATAAAATTGTAATTTTGACTTTAAAATCATAATACCCCTCCTTTACTTTACCATCAACCCAAAGTATGAATGGTAATACGGAAATAAATAAATAAAAAATAAAATAAAACACCGGAAAAGTTATGTGCGACGCCAATGTGACAGTACCGTTAAAAGTCAATTTATAATCTGCAATGTTTACACCCCCCCCCCATCAAATTCTAAGTTCCCAGTTTTTAAATCTATAAAAAAATGATTAACGAAATTGATTAATTATTTGATTTGGGGGAAAATTTTGAAAATCGAGTTGTTTTCATTATAAATATATAAAAACAACATGTGGTAGCAGTGTCAGAGATTTCGTGAAAACTATTGAATAATTCCACCCGCTATGTTTCGAAGCTTATAACTCCTCGAAAAATGTAATTCAAGCCCTAATTTTTTTTCAATTAAAGGAGCAAGAACCAAGGTTTCATTAAAAAAAAAAACAACAAAAAAGCAAACAACGTGTTTAAAAAAAAAAAAGGTTTTAAACTTCGGACTTTACAGGTAAATTTCTAAAATACACTACTTGTTTTTTGTTTTAAATTTGAATAGATTATTTATTGATCTTTTATCTTCAATTTGTGATATATTAAACTTTGGTACATAAATTAATTATTTACTTTTTAATAGACATTTGAAAATGGGGGGGGGGCGTGAATTAAAAAAACGTTTGTCTAAAATATTATATTCAGTTTATTGGAAAGAGCATAAAATTTCATATTGACCCTGAAAATATCGTAAAAATAGAATAAAAAGAAAAATTTTGATAGATTTTTAAAGTTTAAAAATTGAAAAATACTGAACTCGTAACATTAAATTAATTTCATTACTATTTTTAAAAAAATATTTCTATTACTTTTTATACAACTTTAATAGTTTATTTTGGAAATATAATCCATAAAGAAAATAAACAACCCACCTTTAAAAAAGAAATTACGAGTTTTTTTATATTTTATTTGCAGTTTCGTGTTAGGGGTGTCAAAAATTCCTACAAAAATTCTGATACACCTAAACATGTGGTTCCAATTTTTCCGTTTTTAGCTTTTAGGATTGTTTTTTTTTTTTTTTTAAATTCACCGGTTTTACGGAGAGTGAAAAAAAAAATGAAATGTTTTTAAAATCTTTTTTCTTGAGAATACTGCAAAAATTATAACTAATCAATTTTTTTTACACTAGCGAGGGGTACCCGGCGTTGCCCGGGTGTTTGGGGGGGGGTGTAAAAAAAACGTAAGTATGAGGATCGAACCCGAACCGTTGAGGCAAAGTTGTAAATTAAAGTGTGAAAAAAAAAAGTGGGATGTCAACCATTGCCCCACCGCGAGCTCCTAACGGAAAGACGTTTGAATTTATTTAATTAGTTGGATTTAGCAGGTGCCCGTTTTAATGAGTTAATGAGGTCAACTGCTGGATAGTATTCATTTACTGCTGAACGCTTGTTTCCTCGCCCCCAAGATGTTATAGGAAAAAGACTAACCCACACGCGGCGAGCAACAAATATTGAATATTTATCTTCCCGAAATCGGGCAAATTAAATAGACAGGCGAGCTTCGTTGTTAACTGTGAGATATTACGATTTGTATGTGATATAAAAAGTATTAAAAAGTTGTTAAGCGAGCGACCGCTTCTCTGAAAAAAAGCCTTTTGTAGAGACACACAGAAAAAGCGAACACACATACATACACTTGTGCCCGATATTATTCATACCCCTCGGATCTTTGAGATTTCTATAAGAATATTGCTCAAACCAGAAGGTAGACAATATTAAAGGGATTTCAAACAATAAATCAAGCATAAGCATTTAATTTAAACTCAACAAATAAATAAATTATGCAAGTTTGAAACATTATACAAAGAAAAACAATAATGGCACTAGTTCAAAATTATTCATACCTCTCTTACTAATAGTCAATAGCATGCCCTTTATTCTTAATAACTGCCTGTAACCGTTTGGAATATTTATCAACAAGGTTTTTACAAGCATCAACACTGATTTTTGACCATTCTTCAATGCAGTAGTTCTCCAAATCTCTCAAATTTCTAGGTTTCCGCTTTTTAACCTCAGTTTTCAATATGTGCCAGAGGTTTTCGATAGGGTTCAGGTCGGGACTCTGGCTAGGCCATTTCAAAACATTAATTTGATTATCCTCAAACCATTTCTTGACTATTTTGGCAGTATGTTTTGGATCATTATCCTGTTGAAGGACCCAGTTTGATCCTAAATGGAGCTTCTCCGCATCCTGTCTAATGTTTTTCTTGAGTATCTCCAAATATTGCTCCTTCTTCATGGTTCCATCTATCTTGACCAAACTACCTGGACCACTAGCCGAAAAGGAGCCCCAAAACATTAGGCTACCACCACCATGTTTCACCGTGGGTATGGTGTTCTTTGGGTTGTAAGCTTCTCCTTTCTTCCTTCAAACGTAAGAAGCATCCATATGGCCAAACAATTCAATTTTTGTTTCGTCAGTCCACAAAATACTTGAGAAAACGGACTCTGGAGAATTCACATGGGTCCTAGCAAACTTTAGACGTGCTGCAAGGTGTTTTCCGGTGTGCAATGGAGTCCTTCTTGGTCTTCTTCCTTTCAGACCATTTTCATGCAGAGTCCTTTGCAATGTTTGCCTTGATATTTTTATGCCAGAAGACTCCAGATTTTCTAAAATGTCCTTATTAGTGGTGGTTGGATTTGCATTAACACTTCTTACAATATTCCTGGTGGCTCTAGCAGACAGTTTCCTTTTTCTTCCTCTACCAATCAAGTTGTTTGTTGTGTGGTGGCTCTGGAATTTTTTGATGATGCTCTGTACTGTTGCTGTAGGGACCTCAAATTTCTTGAAAATTGACTTGTAACCTAAACCATCCTTATGTGAATTCACAATTTTAGTCCTAAGATCATTACTAAGCTCTTTTTTCTTCCCCATTCTAATAATTTTTATTCTTTTATTGGTTTTCAGTTGATATCATTTTAATTTCTGAAAAATGCAAAAAACGAAATGAAATTAATCAAAGGTTGTATAAAAGCATTCAAAATAAGAATCAAACAGAAAACAAACAGTCAGAAACTCGATTAATACTGAAAAAATAAGGGGGTATGATTATTTTTGAACATTGCAGATTTTATAAATAGCTGTATATTTCTTTTATTACAAGTATTCCGAGATTTTAAAATGACGAAAATGATCAGAAGAGGTTTATTAAGAATATGTATCAATATGGACGTAAACAATAAATTCTTACAAAAGTTACACCTAATAAACTCAATTTTCAAGGGGGGTATGAATAATATCGGGCACAACTGTACATGATATGATGATTGCAACGTCTTGTCAGACGAGTGCCACTCCCTCAGACATTTAAAATCCATGAGCCCAAATACCTGAGGGAGTATCTATACAAAGATGATGTTACAGAGTCTTAGCTTTGTACGACAGCTAAGTCTCTCTCTCGGTTCAAAATGTTGAGATCCAGCAACAAGCAAGAGCAAGAGCAAGATAGCCAGCAACAAATTAAACTGCAGACCAGCTTAATGCGGGTACTGGTCTTCCGCTGTATGGTTTTTTAAATCAGAGATTTGCGTCTCCTAGAAAGATTGCGGGAGCCGTCTCCACCCTAATACACACACACACACACACACACACACACACACACACACACACACACACACACACACACACACACACACACACACACACACAAATATACACGGTGCTAGTAGACACACAGAAAAAGCGAACACACATACATACATACATACATACATTTTCGTTTTTATATTTATAGAAGGTTTTACTGTTATTATTCATTATGGGGGGTCGAAAATTCTACCTTTATTATATTCATACCTATATTTATCGTCTTGCAGATATTATATTTACGTATATATATTTTGATGTATTTATACCTAGATATTTATTCACATCTACATATATTTTAGATTTATACATTATTTAGACATTTATGTTAGTTTTTTTCGGACAAATATTTGGCGAAGGAACCTCATAACGCGTATTAATCATGGTTTTTATAAAATACATTTTCTTTATAGAGTTTCACTTTTAATTCTTTATTCTCGGATTTCTAACTCTTTAAACTTTTGATTAAAACATGTTATGTGTAGCCATCAAACATTTGGATGAAAAAAATTGTATTCTATAAAGAAGCCCTATTATATGAACCTACTAAAGATTATATGCGTGCGCGTGTGTCATGCTTTAAGGTGTTTGATATATATATATATATATATATATATATATATATATATATATATATATATATATATATATATATATATATATACTAGCATTTAAGCCCGGCGTTGCCCGGGTGTTCGGAGGTGTATGTTGAGCAAAAAAAAAAAGAAAAAAAAAAAAGGTCAATGTTTTTAACTTTGACCCCTATTATGACCCCTTAATATTTACTCTTTTGGGCTCAAATCACAGTGTTAAGTTAGATCCATGTCCAAGGAACCTATATCTACAATGTCAAGTGTTTAGACCTAAAATTAGCGGAGGAGTTTGGTAGAGTTCTCAAAGGTCAAATCGTTAAACTCTGACCCCTTAACAGCCAAATTTCTTGCCGAAAATGGATTATGAAAATGTTCCCAAATCTGCGTACCCTCTATATCAAATTTCGAGTCTGTAGGCTGAAAATTGACAGAGTTATTGCGTAGGAAAATGTACACAGACAGACACAGACACAGACACAGACACGTTCACTTTTATATATATAATATATATCAATGTGTGTGTGTGTGTGTGTGTGTATTTATATATATATATGTGTGTGTTTGTGTGTGTATATGTATATATTAGTGTTGGGACGATTAATTTGAGTAAAAATCGAGATTTGGAAAAATCGACTAAATTGGAATCGGAATCGGTATCAGAATTGAAAAAAATTGGTGCGTATTTTCCGATGTCAAAACGATTCTTTTAATTGTCTTTTTTTTATTTGATGTTGTTTTAATGCAAAATTTTCCATTGCTAGCAATGCTGATGAAAATAATAAATATTTATTGATTTTAAATGACCAATAAAGCTGAAATCGATAGATAATCGCCTACAAGTGTATTTTTACGTTTAGGAAAATATCTGCACTTGTTAAATTTTTTTTTTTTTTTTTTTTTTTTTTTTACAAAAATTGGGGAAAATAACAACTCTATAGTTAAATATTTAGAGATTTATAAAGAATCGGAATCGGTAATTGTATCTGAACCGGTAATTTAGTATAGAATCGGTAATTGTATCAGAATCGGGAAAAATATTGGAATCGTCCTATCACTAATATATATATATATATATATATATATATATATATATATATATATATATATATATATATATATATATATATATATATATCGCCCACCATCTGTGTTAAGAATATTTAATTGACATTAGTTTTTCTTTCACGAAAATGGGATAAATATTTTTAAACAATTTAATTTTCAACATTAAATAAAATCAATGACCCTTTTTATTTATTCTTAAAAATTGCTCACAATAATATTTTATAAACACACGCACACGAAAACACACAGACATATATGTATGTATATATACGTATATACATCTATACACATAATATATATATATATATATATGTATATATATATGTATATATATATATATATATATATATATATATGTACATACACATGCGTATACATACATACATACATACATACATTACGATAGAAGAAAGGATTAACATATATACAGGCTGGACGATAGGTGCTGCTCCGTCGTAGAATACGCTTAAACATGATATTATAATTTACGCAGATTGCGTATGTATTATTTTAGAATCAATTTTTTATTGATTATTATATATTAGGAGGAATAATTGGCCCGGGAGACTAATTCGTTAATAAATAAATAAAATAAAATGATAATGTAGCTCATGAAATTATGTCTGTGTTTGTTTACAATATCACGTCAGCTGATATTCGGACTCGACAATCAATGCACCGGAAAAGTCATTTCTGATTAATTTTTAGCTTTAAAATATGCAAACAAAGAAATAATTTGCGGCGATTTTAAGTGGTACTTCTTCTTTTATCATAATTTGAACTCATTAATAAGAAAAAATTAAAATAAAATGGTAACGTACCCCCGGGGTTAAACACGGTATCATTCGATCGATAGTTGAATGTTCTACCACTTATCTATACCTCTAGATGACAATTAACCTGCTTTTTTTTTTAAAATATTTTTTTAAGAAGAAATGATTTGATGAAATTTTATTATTTCCCTTGGCTAGTGTATCTCCTGTAAACAATTCTTTTTTATCTACTAGAGAGAAATACTATTTTTTCGATTTTCTATACCTATTATTTGAATTTCTGTACAAGAAACATCTAAGAACACTGCCAGACAAATAAATTATCTTTCTGTGGAACCTATGAGGAAGGTATTCTCTCTTTCTCTCTGACACACACAACATGACACACACAGACGCAGATACACACACACACACACACACACACACACACACACACACACACACACACACACACACACACATATATATATATATATATATATATATATATATACTATAATGATTATTAAATATCAACAAACACTACTGTTTAATCCTTTCAAGGATTATCAGTGCAGGGTGTCAGGATTAACACCATCGATAGATTCGAACCAAGCAACAGAAGCCATCTCTGGCTTAATTAGTAAGGACTGAATCCATTCGGCTACCATTAACCTTGGACATGGATCAAACTGTTTAATTTGATTTGAGCAGAAAAGAATAAATGTTAACGGATCAAAATAAAAAAAAATTAATTTACCTCCAAGCCAACTTTAAGACATAGGGTAAGCTTTTTAATCGTTTTTTGGCGGAAAACTTTGCAACCAAGAGGTCAAAATAAAAAAGATTTGATCTTTGCGGTCTCTAGCAAACTATTCAGCCAATTTTTAGTCTAAACATTTGAAATTTTACATAAATGGTATTCAGACATGCAGCAAGCTTTTTAATAAGTTTTTCGGCGAAAATTTGGCTGGCAAGAGGTCAAAGTTGAAAGAGTTGACCTTTGCAGACTCTACCAAATTCCTCCGCCAATTTTAGGTCTTAACACTTGAAATTTTCGATGTAGGTTACCTGGGCATGTGTCAAACTTTCTAATATATATATATATATATATATATATACATCTATATCTATATCTATATATTAACACGCACACATATATATATTAACACGCGCACACACACACACACACACACACACACACACACACACACACACACACACACACACCCTACCCCACCCTTAAGGAAAAGAAAAAAAAACATTAGCAGAAAGAGATAGCCAGGTCAGCGGTCTCCCTCGACAAGCCCAATAAAAGAGAAATAAAAGAGCAATAAAAATTGAGCATGCCAATGAATAATAAACACTTACAAGCCTCCACCCCTTGGAAAAACTTCAAATTAACTACGAAAATCGCCATTTTTACATCTCCAACACATTTGAAAATAATTTCTGACAAGGACGCATCACAGAACGCGCGTAAAAACGATTTCAATGACTTAAAAACATTATTACAATGATCCAAACATAATTCCCAATGAAAAACCAAGACACGGAATAATAAAATAATGTTAAAAAATACACATTGTTGGTGACTACTCCCTTATTTATTTATATATATATATATATATATATATATATATATATATATATATATAATTATGAACAGTACAAAGGGCCAGAGCAAAGCTAGGCTTAATTGCTAGTATATAGACCCTCCCCCACAAGTTCCGTAAACTCCAAAACTAAAACATTACCGACATACCAAGCACCCCCGGTAAGTTTAAATAATGTTAAAAACTCGCTCAATATATGTTACCGTGACATAGCTTGACATATATTCGGCGGGTTTTTAATAGTATTTTGCCTAGTTTTTTATTTATAACACCTTTTCCCAAACTTACCATGTTAAAGAGGGAGCGAGGCGCCATCTCAAATTTTCCAATACATTGGTAAACACTGTACGTTTATCGAGATGAATAAACATGTTACTTTGAATAAAAACACGAAAAATATATCCAGTTACGTAGAAAAGTAACTTATCTTGCCTTTGATAACATTTATTTGTTATATATTTGTTTGTTGACAACTTTTTCGAATCTGTGTACAGTAATACAAACCCAAAAAGTCATTTAAGCCACAATCGCTAAATCAACTTGCTTTCTTGAGCTTCCAATAATCATATATTTTTTAGGGATCATCAGTTGTGTACCATGGAACATTGTTTCGGGGATTTAAAACACAATATCGTGGATCCCCA
Source organism: Euprymna scolopes (assembly GCF_053919585.1). Taxonomy (NCBI): domain Eukaryota; kingdom Metazoa; phylum Mollusca; class Cephalopoda; order Sepiida; family Sepiolidae; genus Euprymna; species Euprymna scolopes. The sequence continues at coordinate 38,123,589 of NC_136525.1, forward strand.
GCAGTATTGATCAAACAGCACCTCCTTTATATATGTATTATTAGGATGAGAATTATTGCAGTTCTTTGTAATTGTATTCGTTAAAAGTCTAATTTGTCTTCGATAACGGCTACTATATCCGCTATTAATTGTCTCTATATTAAGACCAGGAGGTCCTTGGTCATGTCGTACATCCCTCTATGGTTAACTATTAATGTTGTTATCGCTTATTCTTTATGTATAGTCGTTTAGAAGAATTTAAGCAGCAGGGGGGGGCAAATAGAATAGGTCATGTGATTTTTCTGTATGGTTTAGGAACCTATATTAAGATTACTCTTTACGACTCTGGCATAAAATCAACTTTATTCATTCATATAATTCCTGAGTCTTGTATCTAGAGTGTCTTGCAACTGGCTACTTGCATATGCCAGGATTACCACTAATGGTGTGCTGTATTTGCTAAATAAATTCACGCGTTCTCATACTATAAACCTGTCACGAGTATTTCTAATCTCTACAATTATATAAATGCAACTTTGTCTGTGCGTGTGAGTTCGTTCCCTATGGACTCCGAAACGGCTGAACAGATTTTCTTTTAAATTTACAGAACTTTGGTGATCTTAGTTAAGTTTTGTCCCAGAATATCCCGTGATCTTAGTTAAGTTTTGTCCGAGAATATCTCCGATAATTACCGATAATTACCGATAACCGAAACCGTTATTTTAATTTGTCTATCATCAGTAAAGCCATTTTTTTTCCATCTCGTCGCTTATCAACAATGATAGAACAACGGGCCGTGAAAATTCTACTGTGGTAAGTTGATAGCGTGTTTTTTTTTTTGTTTTTGTTTTTTGCATGACGAGGTCTCTCGGTTAAAATCTTGCACGTAAATTTTTTGACGGTTTTTCTTTTTTTTCGTTAGCTGGAAAGAAGTTTATATAAAATAATTGTATAACACAAACATTAAGTTCTCTAGAGTGCAATGTAGAATAACATATATTTTGGACTAAGTTACTGCATAGAGACATGTGAAGCGTCTCCCGGGCGATTTCACGAATTTCGATGACAATAAAAATATAGGAGTAGGAAATATCTGTTTATCATCATGTTAGCGTTTCGCTGTTTCACAGCTCATCACAGCGGCTAAACAAGCCAGGCTCGAAACCCGACCGGCCAAATGACAGTCAAGGGTTCTCACCATTACCCTATATGGCTGATGCTACGTGGGTAATGAATTAACGATGTTTTGACATCGTCCAAATGCTTCCTCTCGATTTGTTTACACAAAGAGCGTCGCTTAATACGCTAATGGCAGTTTGTGTATCGCTTCCCAATATGCTCAACCCACAATAGGGAGCATTATAGTCATCCACATACAGTACTGTTTCGCTGTTTCACAGCTCATCAGTGCGGCTAGACAGGCAACTGCATCAAGCCAGGATATATAAGTTAAGAGGACAAAGCGTAAAATTGTAAAAGATCTCCATTCTCCAATCAGTTGGGGTTACGGAAAGAGGAATGAAGCGGGAAATTTATTTAGGCAATTGCATTTCGAAGCTAAATGCTTTTCACTAGAAGAGGAGAAAAAGCGGCATTATACAATATAAATAGGCAAAAAGACACATCGATTTTGAAAACATTCAGATCAGAAACAGAAAAATTTTAGAGATTAGAATTAGAAAAAAAAATTTTTTTTATAAGGGTGTGGCAATATGATTGCGATAAAAGGAAGAAGGGACAGAAATTGAAAACAAATGCTAAAAGAACATAAAAAACAATACATAAAAAAATGAAATATACATAAAAAATGAAATATACATAAAAAAATGAAATATACATAAAAAAATGAAATATATAAAAAAATGAAATATACATAAAAAAATGAAATA
>NC_136525.1:38130456-38135456 GCF_053919585.1 Euprymna scolopes
TAAAGTAATTTTCTTAATCCATGGATTGGCAATGTAGGCTTATCTCCTAAGAGGAAAGCCATTACCAAATAATTCAATATTAAAAGTAATTTCCTTAATCCATGGATTTCCAATGTAGGCTTATCTCCTCAGAGGAAAGCCCTTAGCAAATAATTCAATATTAGAAGTAATTTCCTTAATCCATGGATTTCCAATGTAGGCTTATCTCCTCAGAGGAAAGTCATTAGCAAATAATTCAATATTAAGAGTAATTTCCTTAATCCATGGATTTCTAATGTAGGCTCATCTCCTCAGAGGAAAGCCATTAGCAAATAATTCAATGTTAACAGTAATTTCCTTAATCCAGTGATTTCCAATGTAGGCTTATCTCCTCAGAGGAAAGCCATCAGCAAATAATTCAATATTGAAAGTAATTTCCTTAATCCATGGATTTCCAATGTAGGCGCATCTCCTCAGAGGAACGCCATCAGCAAATAATTCAATATTAAAAGTAATTTCCTTAATCCATAGATTTCCAATGTAGGCTTATCTCCTCAGAGGAAAGCCATTAGCAAATAATTCAATATTAAAAGTAATTTCTTTAATCCATGGATTTCCAATGTAGGCTTATCTCCTCAGAGGAAAGCCATTAGCAAATAATTCAATATTAAAAGTAATTTCCTTAATCCATGGATTTCCAATGTAGGCACATCTCCTCAGCGGAAAGCCATTAGCAAATAATTCAATATTAAAAGTAATTTCCTTAATCCATGGATTTCCAATGTAGGCTTATCCCCTCAGAGGAAAGTCATTAGCAAATAATTCAATATTAAAAGTAATTTCCTTAATCCATGGATTTCCAATGTAGGCTTATCCCCTCAGAGGAAAGTCATTAGCAAATAATTCAATATTAAAAGTAATTTCCTTAATCCATGGATTTCCAATGTAGGCTTATCCCCTCAGAGGAAAGCCATTACCAAATAATTCAATATTAAAAGTAATTTCCTTAATCCATGGATTGCCAATGTAGGCTCATCTCCTCAGACGAAACCATTAGCAAATAATTCAATATCCAAAGTAATTTCCTTAATCCATGGATTTCCAATGTAGGCTTATCTCCTCAGAGGAAAGGAAATAATTCAATATTAAAAGTAATTTCCTTAATCCATGCATTTCCAATGTAGGCTTATCTCCTCAGAGGAATGCCATTAGCAAATAATTCAATATTAAAAGTAATTTCCTTAATCCATGGATTTCCAATGTAGGCGCATCTCCTCAGAGGAAAGGAAATAATTCAATATTAAATGTAATTTCCTTAATCCATGGATTTCCAATGTAGGCTTATCTCTTCAGAGGAAAGCCATTAGCAAATAATTCAATATTAAAAGTAATTTCCTTAATCCATGGATTTCCAATGTAGGCTCATCTCCTCAGAGGAAAGCCATTAGCAAATAATTCAATATTAAAAGTAATTTCCTTAATTCATGGATTTCCAATGTAGACTCATCTCCTCAGAGGAAAGCCATTAGCAAATAATTTAATATTAAAAGTAATTTCCTTAATCCATGGATTCCCAATTAAGGCTTATTTCCTCAGAGGAAAGCCATTAGCAAATAATTTAATATTAAAAGTAATTTCTTTAATCCATGGACTTCCAATGTAGGCTCATCTCCTCAGAGGAAAGCCATTTGCAAATAATTCAATATTAAATGTAATTTCCTTAATCCATGGATTTTCAATGTAGGCTTATCTCATCAGAGGAAAGCCATTAGCAAATAATTCAATATTAAAAGTAATTTCCTTAATCCATGGATTTTCAATGTAGGCTTATCTCATCAGAGGAAAGCCATTAGCAAATAATTCAATATTAAAAGTAATTTCCTTAATCCATGGATTTTCAATGTAGGCTTATCTCATCAGAGGAAAGCCATTAGCAAATAATTCAATATTAAAAGTAATTTCCTTAATCCATGGATTTTCAATGTAGGCTTATCTCCTCAGAGGAAAGCCATTAGCAAATAATTCAATATTAAAAGTAATTTCCTTAATCCATGGATTTCCAATGTAGGCTTATCTCCTCAGAGGAAAGTCATTAGCAAATAATTCAATATTAAGAGTAATTTCCTTAATCCATGGATTTCCAATGTAGGCTTATCTCCTCAGAGGAAAGCCATTAGCAAATCATTCAATATTAAAAGTAATTTCCTTAATCCATGGATTTCCAATGTAGGCTTATCTCCTCAGAGGAAAGCCATTAGCAAATCATTCAATATTAAAAGTAATTTTCTTAATCCATGGATTTCCAATGTAGGCTCATCTCCTCAGAGGAAAGCCATTAGCAAATAATTCAATATTAAGAGTAATTTCCTTAATCCATGGATTTCTAATGTAGACTCATCTCCTCAGAGGAAAGCCATTAGCAAATAATTCAATATTAAGAGTAATTTCCTTAATCCATGGATTTCTAATGTAGGCTCATCTCCTCAGAGGAAAGCCATTAGCAAATAATTCAATATCAAAAGTAATTTCCTTAATCCATGGATTTCCAATGTAGGCTTATCTCCTCAGAGGAAAGGAAATAATTCAATATTAAAAGTAATTTCCTTAATCCATGCATTTCCAATGTAGGCTTATCTCCTCAGAGGAATGCCATTAGCAAATAATTCAATATTAAAAGTAATTTCCTTAATCCATGGATTTCCAATGTAGGCGCATCTCCTCAGAGGAAAGGAAATAATTCAATATTAAAAGTAATTTCCTTAATCCATGGATTTCAAATGTAGACTCATCTCCTCAGAGGAAAGCCATTAGCAAATAATTCAATATTAAAAGTAATTTCTTTAATCCATGGATTTCTAATGTAGGCTTATCTCCTCAGAGGAAAGCCATTAGCAAATAATTCAATATTAGAAGTAATTTCCTTAATCCATGGATTTCAAATGTAGACTCATCTCCTCAGAGGAAAGCCATTAGCAAATAATTCAATATTAAAAGTAATTTCCTTAATCCATGGATTTCAAATGTAGACTCATCTCCTCAGAGGAAAGCCATTAGCAAATAATTCAATATTAAAAGTAATTTCCTTAATCCATGGATTTCCAATGTAGGCTTATCTCCTCAGAGGAATGTCATTAGCAAATAATTCAATATTAGAAGTAATTTCTTTAATCCATGGATTTCCAATGTAGGCTTATCTCCTCAGAGGAATGTCATTAGCAAATAATTCAATATTAAAAGTAATTTCCTTAATCCATGGATTTCCAATGTAGGCTTATCTCCTCAGAGGAATGTCATTAGCAAATAATTCAATATTAAAAGTAATTTCTTTAATCCATGGATTTCTAATGTAGGCTTATCTCCTCAGAGGAAAGCCATTAGCAAATAATTCAATATTAAATGTAATTTCCTTTATCCAGTGATTTCCAATGTAGGCTTATCTCCTCAGAGGAATGTCATTAGCAAATAATTCAATATTAGAAGTAATTTCCTTAATCCATGGATTTCCAATGTAGGCTTATCTCCTCAGAGGAAAGCCATTAGCAAATAATTCAATATTAAAACAATTTCCTTAATCCATGGATTTCCAATGTAGGCTTATCTCCTCAGAGGAAAGTCATTAGCAAAATATTAGATGTTGTTTGATATAAGTTTGCTATTCAGCATTTACATAGAAAATATATTAAAGATTAAATCTTTTTAAGGGACAAAAATAATGAAGGACATGAGAGTTTAGTATCCGAACGGAATAATAATCCTTGAATAGCATAGAATGGGATCATGGTATTAAATTCCAGATTGGCTGAAGACTTCTCCATTAAAAGGTAAATTTGTAATTCTGTGCGAAATAGCATCCACAGTAACAGGCAATAATCCTTTGGGAATAAGAATTTTAGATTCATTCTTTCTAATTTTTTGGCGATGCCAGATCCGTAGAAAAACGATTCTCATTTATAAAGTAAAATCCAACTAATCATAAAAATGATTGCTAATTATTTTCCTCTGATGAGATGAGCCTGCTTCGAAAATCCATGGATTAATGGAAATTACTTTAAATATTCTATTCTTTGTTCAAATAATGACATTCTGTTTTGAAAAATTATGTTTTTCTGGATGAAATTCCAATAAAAATAAAAACCGTAACTTTGTAATTTGCTCTATCTAGTATATTGAGCAATTTAATGTGGCTGGAATTATCTTATATAAAAATATTACCCCCGAAAAATATTTTGTAAGACTTAACCAAAAGATTCATTGGTCTGTGATGTACCTATTTACTATGCCTCCCCACGGGACAGAGTTAGACACCAGGGTCGTTTTTTAACGTGGAGAAAAGGTACAAAAATAAAAATTGTCTCAGTCGTGAAGGATTTCACCTCCACCGAAAGAGAACAAGAAATGGAAGTGCAGCATCTGAAGAACAGATACTACACTTTGATCTTGACCAAAAGGCCAAGAAGGTTAATTGGTCTGTGATGTAATTCATCTTATTATTCTTATATATATATATATATATATATATATATATATATATATATATATATATATATATATATATATATAGGATAGCCTGTGTGTTATTTATTTTGTGTGTCACGCTTACATCTGAGTGACTCATTAAATGGTTATGAACTTCCATTTCTTTCAATATTATTTCAATAATTTTACCAAGAATTTCTCATGAGTTTTGGTTTCAGTTTCGATTATAACTGATACCACTCAAGTCATTTACTATTTTATAAACAATTATACCTAGAATTCTTCATAACGTTTGGTTTTGGTTTCGATTATTGCACCCTAGTCATATGGATATATTTTATTTTTGAAATCGCAACTTTATGATATATAAAAATCGATAGTACATTAACTCTATAATAATATATACGAAATCTGCTAGAATTAAAATATCATATTTAAGTGTACTTCACGACAGAGCTACGCCGGGCGCCACTGTTAGCTTGGATAAATACTTTTACGCTTTTAACAAAAGAGCTACAATAATATCAGAGTGTCTCCATTCACAC
>NC_136525.1:38145456-38167956 GCF_053919585.1 Euprymna scolopes
ATATATATATATATATATTAGGGATTGGACGATTCTAATATTTTTTCCGATTCCGATACAATTACCGATTCCGTATTAAATTCCCGATTCCGAGATAATTATCGATTCCGATTCCGATTCTTTCTAAATCTCTAAATATTTAACAATGAAGTTTTTCTTTTTCACGAATACTGTAAAAACACATGTTAAATGTGCAGATATTTTCTTAAACGTAAGGATGAGGGATGATCCATTGGTTTTAATTTTACTAATAACTTAAAAGCAATAGATATTCATTATTTTAGTATTACTATGAGCGGTAGAATTTTTTTTTTTTTTTTTTTTTTTTAAAGAAAATCAAATATAAAAGCCAATTAAAAGAATCGTTGTCAGCGTCGGAAAATAGGGAGAAGTTTTTTTTCCGATTCCGATACCGATTCCGATACCCTAAATTATTTCGAGTTGTTTGAGTCCCGATTCCGAGTCTGAATCATCGTCCCAACAATAATACACACACACACACACACACACACACACACACACACACACACACACATATATTAGTGTTAAAGTTATTTAATCGAAATCGGAAAACTCGGAAGTTTTTTTTTTTGGGGGGGGGGGAGGATATCGGAATCGATATTGCAATCAGAGAAAATTCTACCTATTTTCTGCTGTCAAAAGCAATCATTATAATTTTTCTTTTTTGTTTGAATGCCTCAAAGGAAACAGGTAATAAGAAGTTTGCATCAAAATCTCTTGGATTTATTGAGATTTATATCTGTTTTGGATTATTATATAAATATTTATATAATATTTATATAATATTTATATTCATTTTTGTGTTTACATTTTTCTTTCTGTAAACCAAATATTACCCTTCATGTTGTCGCAGTGGATGTACTTCTAGGAAACGAAATCAAACTACCATTTACACACACACACACACACACACACACACACACACACACACACACACACACACACACACACACATATATATATATATATATATATATATGTTGGGTCCCGATTTCGAATCTCGGAGATACAGCCACTCTGATGAGTCGTAGACGACGAAATACGTGTCAGTGGATAATTACATTTTAAAAATAATATATATATATACAGCTCACCATGTAGGGGTTACCAAATTGGTTAAAAGGGAAAATTATTCCCAACTCGCATTTAAGTAAAAATGCACTTTCGTAAATGATTGAATTCATTGAAAACATATCGTTAAAACCAAAACAAAACAACATCTAAGTAAATCGCGATATATCCAGACAGTCGGCGAGATGATCCAGGAGTAAGGGTTTAAGCTCATTACCGTTGGGTCCCGATTTTGAATCTCGCTAGATACAGCCACTCTGATGAGTCGTAGACGACGAAACACGTGTCAGTGGATAATTACATTTTAAAAATAATATATACACACATAGTCATCTTCAGTCATATATATATAGCACAGCTAGATCAGAACCATCCCGAGCCAAAGATTTTACCTATAATAATCCAGTTCATAGCCGACAGCTCTACCCACTGGCCCATGGAATTGACGACCGCAAACTCTCATGAAGTGTTTATTTTTATAAGCATTTTCACCAGTAATTCTGCAGTGCTAGAATTATGTGTTTATCTACAAAGAGCTTTGCGTTATGCCAATTAAGTAGCGGACGAAACCATTTATGAAAGTGTTCAATCTAAAAAGTGGGGAGGTGGCTTTATATAGTAGTCATCCCCAGACAGAAAAATGTTCCGCTGTATCACATCTCTTCAGTGCTGTTTGACTAGCAGATATCTCGAGTCAGAGATCGAATCTACAACTGTCTAGTTCCGTGTGTTCTGAACCTTTTTGTTTTACTCATGGACTCCTTTCCCCTCATTTTATCTTGGTTGATCCCTTCATAACTATTGGTCATAAGACAATCTCCTACTTTCCACTTATATAGCTTTTGAGGTTTTAATAATCAAATAAATATTATATAATTAAGCTTTACTTTTAAATCCAATTCTTCTACACCTGGTAATAATGATAAAATAAAAACAATAATTATTGATTTTAAACTACCAGTTAAACTAAAATCTATCGATCACCACCCAAAAGTTTATTTTCATGTTTGAGAAAATATATGCATATTTAATATGTGTGAATCGGGGAAAAATAACGACTTTATAGTTAAATATTTAGAGATACATAAAGAATCGAAACCAGAACTTATATCTGAATCGGGATTTAGTACAGAATCGGTAATTGTATCGGAATCGGTAAATACAATGGAATCGTCCCATCGCTAATATATATATATATATATATATATATATATATATATATATATATATATATATATATACATTGTGGTAAAAGAGTGGTTTTCGGCTTTTTATATATATATATAATTATATATATATATATATATATATATATATATTTAAAAGAGTGGTTTTCGGCTCTTTATATATATATATATATAATTATATATATATATATATTATATATTATTAGATATATATATATATATTATTATGAAATATTTTATATACATGATATATATATGCATATATATATTATTATGAAATATTTTATATACATGATATATATATATCATGTATATATATATATATGCATATATATCATGCATATAAAATATTTCATAATAATATATATATATATGCATATATATATCATGTATATAAAATATTTTATAATAATATATATATATCATATATATAATATTTTATAATATATATATATCATGTATATAAAATATATTATAATATATATATATCATGTATATAAAATATATTATAATATATATATATCATGTATATAAAATATATTATAATGAATAAATGACAAAAGTCTATATGTCAAATTTCATGATGTTGACAATCTTACAATTTATTCTTTTAATTTAGTTGACATTCGCAATTCTTGACATTATATGTTTCGTAGCACAAAATCGTTCACTTAAGTGAATCTATTTTGCCTTTGGACATGATAAAAAAAGTCGGTAAATTGGAAGAGAAGCTGCAAATACCTTATAGTTTGCTTACATTACGCCATTTTGAATTTAGAAATAAAGTCACTAAAACCCACATATTCGTATTAACAAATTCCATTAATTTAGGTATGTATATTCTGCTAGATGTGTTCTATTTAGTAAGTAATAAACACATAACTTATTATTTATAATTTATATATCTATATTTACCCAAAAAATATAAATGGTTATAATCTGTTATACGTTTACAAACTCACCCAATTTATACGAAACATTAAAAAAAATTGGAATATAGATTTTTGTCATTTATTCATTATATGCTCTGTAATTACATTGAGCTTCTTAAATAATGATTTGCATATATTAAAGATTGGTATATATAAAAAGGGAAATATAAGAGAATAATGAATATTTCCACACACACACACACACACACACACACACACACACACACACACACACACACACACACACACATGTGTTGCACATTGGCTCGTAAAACATTTTAATTGTATTTATCGAAGATTGTAAGATATTAATAAACATGTTTAAATTGTTTTTGTTATATCTGCATATTATCTATTGAGAAAGATTTTTAATCAGTTTTTTGGGCGAAAATTTGTCTATCAAGAGGTCAAAGTTTAAAGACTTGACCTTTGCAGACTCTACCAAACTCCTCCGGTAATTTTGGGTCTAAACACTTGAAATTTTAGATGTAGGTTACTGAGACATGAGGTAAACGTGTTAATATATATATATATATATATATATATATATATATATATATATATATATATATATGCACATAAAGTTATGAACAGTACATAGAGCCGGAACAAAGCCGGACTGAACTGCTAGTATCTATATATATATATATATATATATATATATATATAAATTTGTATTCCTGTCTGTTTGTTTGTTCACAATTTGATTAATCTACACAAAAGGTCCATTACTTTAATATTTAATTTATTTCTATATATAGTATGGTTCTCTCAAAATATACGATTAATAGGTCACCTCAATTGCATATCATATTAAGGAAAAGCGATTTTATTAAATAGCTGTATGCTAGTTTTTTTCTTCTTTTTTTTACACGGTGGTCACCACTTATCAAGGCCCGGAAGCCACTCAAGGATAAGGGTTATTGCAAGTACAGTACGTTAGTGTGGAGATTTGATAAAGTGTTTACCTAAGGGGGCGGTTCATTAGGAATTTGTTACCGTTGGACTTGAAGACATCCAAGTTGTAGTCCAGTGGGAAGCAGGCAGACGGAACAGAGTTCCACAGGCGTGCAGTTCTAAGAAAGAAGCTTTGTTCATGGAATCCACGTTTTGATTTAGGCACAGATAAAGAGTGGGGGAAATTTTTCACAGTGGATTCAGCTAGACGGGTGTTTTTCGTTAAAGATTGGCGAGGGGGGGCAGAGATTGGAGTTCAGACGAGCACCTGCCATGGAAATAACGATAAAAAAAGGATAGGCTCGCAACGTCTCTTCTGTTGGAGAGAGGTTGCAGGGTAGAGAAAAGGGCATGCCCCACTAAGCCACGAAGTCTATTTTGTACTCTGTCAAGGCAGGATAGGCTGTTTTAGCAGCTCCTGTCCAGATATGGCAGCAGTATTCCATCCTTTGACGTAGTTTAAGTTTCTAGCGAGAGAGTTATTTTAAGATTGTTATTTCATCAACTTTAAATAATAATTATATTGATAATATATTTAATTTAATTTATTTTGAATTATTATTTCGGACATCGATTTTTTTAGAAACGGGAAGAGTTATTTCCCCTGATGTAATTTTTTTTATATGTTCCGAAGTTTGAAAGGTAAGAAATAGAAACTCTTCCCTACTTAAATAATATGGTAATCCAAATAAGTTTCTTGCGTGAAAATATAATTTCGTGTAGACAGAAACATGTTTTCCTTTATTTATAAATATTTAAAATAAATAAATAAATAAATAAATAAATAAAACACTTACGAATATACGAAAATACCTCATTTGTTTCTTTTTTTTTTTATTAATCTTGAAAGGACTATACGGAATCTTTGAGCGTTCCGGGAATTGACCCCCCCCCCCCAAGTCAATAAAACGAATTCCATTTTGTTCTTAAATGATTAAAACCCGTTAATGTTTATAACGTTATTATTGCTACAGTGGGCAAATTAGCCTTTCCCTTTATTCACTTTTCAGGTGGGAGTCTGCCTACATGGCTATTTTTTTATTCGATCGCTCGGGCACTCGTTGCTATTTTTATTGAAACAAAAGCTGTTTGGATTCATTTATTTTCTATTTTATTTTTTTTTTTTGGCGGGGGTGGAACCCATCACACGAGTAATAATTCTCTTTGTATCCATTCTGCCGAAATATCTGATGGGGAGGCTATCATGTATTTCTTTTTTTGGGCGATTACATTTACATGTTTTTATCCGTTCTTTTATTTTTGAAATCGTTGTGAGGGTATCGACATTGCCCTAGATGAAAATGATTAGTATCCTAAGTATAGCAAGTTTGTTCCATTGTTCCAAACGGAACTTCATGGCGACCCGGGCATCGCTGGGTACCCATGCTAGTATACACACGCACACACACACACACACACACACACACACACACACACACACACACACACACACACACACACACACACACATATATATGTATATATATATGTATATATACGTATATAGATGTATGTATATATGTATATATATATGTATGTATATATACATATATATGTATATATATATGCATATATACATATGCATATGTATATACGTATATACGTATATGTGTATATATGAATATATATATACATATACGTATATACATATACATATATATGCATATATGTACATATATATGCATATATGTACACACACACATACATACATATATATATATATATCAGAATCAGAATCAGACTAGGTAATTTAGTACAGAATTGGTAATTGTATCACTACTAATATATATATATATATATATATATATATATATATATATATATAGGGTGTCCATAAAGTCCGTGTGCACTTTAAAAAATTTATAACTTTATTTGCATTTGCAATAGAAATAATCTGTAAAATGGATTTGAAAGAAGTAAATCTATATTTTTTAAGTTTTTATTGAAATTTTATTTCCCTTTCCACATGCCCTCCATTATTAGCAATACAAAGGGTAATACGATTTTGCAGTTCACGAAAAACATTTGCCAAATGATTTATAGTAATGCCTGAAATCACATTAGTTATTCTAGCTTTCAAATCTTCCAATGAACTAGGTTTGGTTGCATACACAATTGTTTTCACATGTCCCCATAAAAAATCTAATGGAGTCAAATCTGGCGAACGTGGAGGCTAATGAAATGGTCCACCCCTTCCGATCCATCTGTTAGGAAATTCCTGATTTAGAAACTGTCTAACACGCCGAGCAATGTGACAAGAAGCTCCATCTTGTTGAAACACTGTAGCATCTTTCAAGTTTAATTGTTCAAGTTGCGGAATAAATAATTCTGCAACATATCTAAGTAGCTGTCACTGTTAATAACACGATCTTCAAAAAATATGGCCCTATGATTCGATTCATTCCCAAAGCACACCACACATCAACTTTAAGAGAGTCCCTTTCATGTTCAACAGTTTCATTTGGGTTTTCAGTTCCCCAAATTCGGCAATTATGCCTGTTGACCTTGCCACTAATGTGAAATGTTGCTTCATAAGAAAACAGTAAATTACTCACAAATGCATCATCATTGCAAAGGTTTTAATTGAACTGGTGACAGAAAGTTAGCCGTGCATAATAATCCTCTTCTAACAACTGTTGATGTAATTGAATTTTGTAAGCTTTCATATGAAGTTTTGCCCGCAGAATCTTATGCACAGTAAACTTTGGCAGCCCGATTTCCAATGATGCCCGTCTTACAGACTTTCTTGGACTTGCAGTAAAGGATTCTTCTATGGAAGCAACACTTTCGTCACTGACACATGGCCTTCCAGACCGTGGTTTATCATGGACAGAGCCTGTCTCTTTAAATTTTTTCATCCATTTAACAATGGTGTTCCTATGAGGCGCTTTTTTTATTGTATTTAATTCTAAACTTTCTTTGTACAGCAATAGTAGATTTCAATTCTGTACAGCAATAGTAGATTTCAATTCTGTACAGCAATAGTAGATTTCAATTCAGCCAACCAAAGGACACAGTTTACTTTTTCCTCACTTGAAGCCATGGGATCAAATTGATTCTGAAAAACAAAAGAAAATATTTTTTACTTATTTTTTACTTATCTAAAAATTGTTTCGAATTTTGTGGTGAAAAATTATTCAATAACTATACTTAAAACTACAGACATGAAACTTTATAACATTTTTTACAGATTATTTCTATCGCAAAATTTAAATAAAGTTATAAATTTTTTAAAGTGTACACGAACTTTATGGACACCCTGTATATATATATATATATATATATATATATATATATATATATATATATATATTAGTTGTGATACAATTACCAATTCTGTACTAAATGACCGATTCCGATTCTGATTCTTTGTAAATCTTTAAATTTTTAGCTATAGAGTTGTTAATTTTTCCCGATAATCGTAAAAACACATGTTCAATGTGCATATATTTCTCAAACGAAAAAAAAAAAACTCATGGGGGGGGGTCTATAGACTTCAGTTTTATTGGTAGTTTAAGATTAATAAATATTTATTATTTTGCTATTACATCCAGCAGTTCAAAATTAAAAAAAAAAAGAAAAAGAAAATTAAAGGAATCGTTATTGACATGGGATAATATGTTCAAATTTTCCGATTCTCTATCGATTCCGATACTCCAAAAAGTTCCGATTTTTTAATTTCCTGATGCCGATTCCAATCTATCGTCCTATCATTAATATATATATATATATATATATATATATATATATATATATATATATATATATTGAATTGTGTACTGAAGATTTATTATTTTTCCTACCGCTTTACTCACTCTCTCTCTCTCTCTCTCTCTCTCTCTCTCTCTCTCTATATATATATATATATATATATATATATATATATATATATATATATATATTGGCAGCAAGTATCATTCAAGCACATCTGATTGAACACGAAAGAGTTAATCTTTTTTCCGATTTTTCTGGATATCTTTTCAATTCGCCGAGCGGTCTTTTTAATTTCAGCTGGCTTGTAATATAAAATGGCGCCCAATTCCTTAACTTTGACCCCAACTGCCACCTCTCTAAAAATTGCGACCAAAACCTTACACTATGTAAAATCGAAATAGTCTACCAGCAAATTCAAGACCCCCCCCCCCAAAAAAAAATTACAAAATAAAATCTTCACATTTTAAAAGCTTAAGGATATAAAAATCGATACAAACGCAGACATCTAACCCCCCCCCCAGTGCTCTCCACCAACCTCACTGTAGTTTTTGATTAATCTTCAGTGACACCCAAACCACGTTCGTGCGCTTGAAGATGACTTTTCAGCCCAGCATTTGACATGTGTGTTGAAACTTATTTTACTTCTGGCTCTGTTTTTATTTTGCTCCGTCTTTTTATAGCCCGTTTTTTGCTCCCTCAGTTTATAGCCCGTTTTTTTTGCTCCCTCTGTTCATAGCACGTTTTTTTTTTCCTGTAGTTGTGTAAGCCGCTTTTGAGAGGAGTCTGCGATTGGAAGCCTCACAGTTCAATTCAATGGGCAACACCGTCACATTGCCTTTCCGAAGCTTTCTCTTGAGTTCACCATGTCGATTTTTCCCTCGCGTATATATATATATATATATATATATATATATATATATATATATATATATATATATATAGTCATCGACATACAGTCCTGTTTCGTTGTATCACAACTCATAAGTGCCGCTAGACTAGCACCTCTCCCAAGCCAAGGACCGTCGTGTTGACAGTCGGTAGTTCTACCCCTCGACCACGGAAGCGATGCCCGCAAGTTATCTGTCCGAATGTCTATTTAAAAAAAAACATCCGTCCGCTACTTGTTTGTAAACAAACCGCGAGCTTCGCATTTTTTCAGCCAAATTAAGTAGCGAGTGAGATTATTTACGACAGTGCTCAACCCAAAGAGGGGGTGGCTTTAATATATATATATATATATATATATATATATATATATATATATATATATATATATATATATACACGAAGGAAAAAATTACACATAAAAATCACACACACACACACATATATATATATAGTCATGCACATACAGCACTGTTTCGCTGCATCACAGCTCTCCAGTGCTGCTAGTCATGCAACTACCTCAAGCCAGGATCGAAACCATGTCGCCCAAAAGACAGTCGGAGCTTGTAACCGTCGCGCTATACGGCTGTTGCCATGCGGGCTGTGAATCAACAATGATTTGACACTGTCCAAAGTACCTAAGCTCCATTTGTTTACAGAAAGAGCATCGCTTCATACGCTAATGATTATTTGTATATCACTTCCCAAATGCTCAACCCAAGATAGGGAGCGTTATAGTCATCCACATACAGTACTGTTTCGCTGTTTCAGTGCAGCTAGACCAAGTATTTACCTCAGGCCAGGATCGAAACCCGATTGCCAAAACGACAGTCAGAGCTTCTAACCGTTACGCTATGCGGGCAGTGAATTAACAATGTTTTGTGATTGTCCAAAGCACACACACACACACACACACACACACACACACACAAACATACACACACATATCTATCTATCTATCTATCTATCTATCTCTCTCTATATATATATGTTGTATTTTGTGTACAGAAAGTTGCTAGATGAGTCATTGGTCATTGATACCGTCGGTTTCAAGGCCGGTAATTAGGACCGTTTTAGATATCCATATCAAGCTCTCTTCAGCCAATACTCGTGATGAAGAGAGCTTGATATGGATATCTAAAACGGTCCTAATTATCGGGATTGAAACCGACGGTACCAATGACTAATCTTTCTGTACACAAAATAAAAAACATAAATACGCTCTTATTTTCCGGATTTTCCTTTTAATTTGGCACTCTGATGGATTAAAAAAAAATCATATATTTATATATATATATATATATATATATATATATATATATATACATATATATATATATATATATATATATATATATATATATATATATATATATATACACTATTCGTTTTCATTCTAAAAAACATAAGATGTAATTTATTCACCTTCATAAGTTTATTCATATAAACATCTGAATTTTCTTTATAGTACGCCTTACACGTGTTTTATTGATTAGCATGAGACTAATCTTCTTTGAGACGAATGTATGTTCCTCTAAAAATCGTTATAAAGTTTATTGTATGGAATGAAAAAGGCATTTGGAGAAGTAAAAAGATAAAAAGGCAAATGAAATGTGTAATGTCTACAAGAACAAGCAACAAAAAAGAAATTGAATTCGAAACACACGTGGGAAACGTTTCAAGTCGCTATATTGTTGCTCTAACGGCGGCCCTTTACTTGCAATGTGTTTAATATTTATTTTTATTTGAAATATTTTAAATAGAACAATTCTAATTTTTTTTTTGTGTGACATTTATTGTAAAATAGTTTGCCGATTATTTGATACCAGTGAAACGCCGGACACATAGGCTACACGCACAAATATAAGGGCGCACATCTATCTATCTATCTATCTATCTATCTCTTCCTTTCCATTTCTTTCTTTGCCTTTCTCTCTCTCCCTCTCTCTCTCTCTCTTTATATATATATATATATATATATATATATATATATATATATTATACGGCACAATCACGTTATATATATATATATATATATATATATATATATATATATATATATATATATATAAGTTTAGTGGTTATATTTAAATTCTGAAAAGAAAAACATATAGACACATATATTCGAATTAAGAATTTATTGTTTGACAAAAGAATATATAGAAGGGGGTTATCTGATTTCTAATCAGTGTCTTACTTCGATTATATATATATATATATATATATATATATATATATATATATATGTATATATATATATGTATATATATATATATATAATTTTTGAGGGGTACAAAATTATATATATAGATATATACACATATATATACACGCATACATATATACATATATGTGTATATATACATATATATGCACACATATATATATGCATATATATATGCACCTAGATATACATATATATATATATATATATATATATATATATCTGATCAAATTTTTTTGAAGACAACTGGACATTCTTTAAAAAAAAACCCTTTTTTTAAGAATAGATTTTAAGCTCTTCCCACTTAAGGTTACAAATACTATAATCTAAAATGTGGGGGAAAAAGCTACATTCAAAACGTTTTATTCAGAAATTTACATCTTTTTTAACATTGGAAAGTTGTTTCCGAACTAATACTATATGTGACGTATTAGGCCGAATTCTTCTCTTGATGCTATTGTTTGTCCGGATAAAATTTCATATACCGGCGATTATTTTGTCGATGTCACCAAAGAATGCTACAAATTGAACACGTGAAAACAACCTTGTTAGGTGGTCCTGTTTCAGAGGCGCGGGTTCGAATCCTATATATGTCCGGCGAACTAAAATACTCGCTAGTTAAATAATAATATTTGCATACAACGACATCAACGTTAACGCATCAGTAAAAAAACAAAAAAAAACAAAAACAAAAAAAAACAAAACAACAACAACAAACAAACAAAGAAAAAAATAAACGGTTCGTATTATTTGGATTCTCTAGACTACTTTCCACATATTGAAGGTTATGTAACCTCCGACATTCTTTAATTGTCGAACTCGGGAATCTTTCCGTCAAACTCAAAAATCTGCACTGATTGTCGAACGAAACCATTTATTCAATCCACAGGATTAGCATGCCACTTCCCGTCAACCATGACTGGTTAGACGCCCTAAGTAATTCGCAATTGTATTACTGAGTGTTACTCGCACCGAGGATTGAACCTTCGTCCCCAAGAAGAGTGCAACTTACAACTAAGTTTTACCTGGAGTACTAAATTCAAGGTAAAGATTCGCGATGGCGGCAGAATGATTTCGGAGTGCGACAAAATACATAAGGATATCGGAGGTAAAAACGACAAAAATGTGGAAATAATAGTTAAATTAAACATAATAGTTTAAAGAGTCTCTGTCTGTCTGTCTGTCTGTATGTCTCTTTAAATCTGTCAAATTTTAACCAACGTTTATGAATACAAGCGGAAAAAATCTCGTCCTTTCGGTTTAAAAGTGTGGACATATTGTCATTGACTTCCAGGGCTTCAAATCTTTAAAGCTGCAGAATTTGTAACGATGCTTTAAACCAAAAGAACGAGATCTTTTTTCCACATAAATACACACACATATATATAAAAGTTGGTTCAAATTTGACAGATTGACACCCCCATGAAATAATAAAAATAATCTGATTATTAATCTGATTTTTACCGTTTATAATTAATAATTTAATAATAATCATAATTATTATTATTTTATTTATTTTATTAGTATTATTTCTATTGCTATTACTATCATTATTTTAACTATTATTAATTATTTATTATCATTAATATATATGTATACATATGCATATATATATGTATACCGTGTATAATTAATCATTTAATAATAATAATAATAATAATAGTAATAATAATAATAATAATAATAATTATTATTATTTTTATTATTTTATTTATTTTATTAGTATTATTTCTATTGCTATTATTATCATCATTATTTTAACTATTACTAATATATTTGTATACATATGCATATATATATGCATACATATATATACATACATATATATATATACATATATACACATATATATACATACATGCACATGTAGACACACACACACACACACACACACACACACACACACATATATATATATATATATATATATATATATATATATATATATATTAAAAAAGGCTTCCTTCAGTCTTGACAGGCTATGGATACAATATACACAACTTTATAGACTTGTAAATAGCAATACGAAGCAATATTGGAATGGATACCTTTCGAAAATTTATACATAACCAACCGAGAAATCCTGAAATTTGGAACTTGGAGAATTCTTCTACTGCACTATATTCTGTAACCCAATAAAAAGGCATTCGCTGAACTTGGACTTGTTTTGTAAATCTACAAAAGTTTAATAACAACATTTTTCAGTAAAAAAAATCATTTATGAGAACGATACTTTTTAACCCATTACGATTTATTGATAAAGGACTAGTTGTTAAAACTTGAAAAGAAAAGGACAAGATATTCTAATTTATAACTTAAAATATTGCAGCATTAAGAATTGATTATATAATGTTATAAATGGAATTAAAAAATCCCAATGTTGCCATATTTTAAGTTATAAATTTATTATATTTTTACTAGAATATTTTTACCTTTTCTTTTCCAGTTTTTACACCTAGTCCTTTTCTTTTCCATGTTTAAGCTTAACCATATCACTTTTCATGCTCGCATTTTTTTTATTGTAATCCATGATTTTTCCAGGCTTCCAATAAATTCACTTGTTCTTTGTTTAATTTCAGTCTTATTTTTTTGCCCCATAAACATAACATGCATATATGCAATAACAATGTACCGCACTCGTATGCTTTCAATAAAATCCCCTTAATCATCTCCCTTTCATGCTTTCATTTGCATCCACTGTGAAACTTACTTTTTGTATGAAAATCAAAGAGGGGATGTATATATATATATATATATATATATATATATATATATATATATATATATATATATATAATATAAAGCTGAATGTGTGTGTGTCTGGTCACGAATAGGCTCCTATATGGTTGACTATTTCAAAAAACTGATTACATATAATAATAGATGTATCGAGACACAGGAATGGGTATGTTTGATCTGGCAGAACGGTGGTACATTAAAATTGTGGGGTCTGCGTCCGCGCCTGGTCCACAAAGTATGGAAATAAAAAATTTAAAAATTAAAAAAAACGTTTACAAGTGTTTTTGATATAGATGTACATAAGAATACTTTGATAAGTGTGTTTAAACTTAAATAGGGATGGTATAATAGAATTGTGTGGTCTGCGTTCGCGCCTGGCCTCCATAGAATGGAAATAGGCACAAACTTTAATAAAGACTTTTCATATATATCTGCGTAAGTATACTTTGGTAATTATGTTTCAGTTTGAAGAAATATGGTATAATAAAATTATGGGGTTTTCGTTCGCACCTGACCTCCATAGAATGGAAATATGTCACAAAGTTTAACAGATTTTTTTTTAATATAGATCCACAGAATATTGTGATAAGTGTTTCAGTGTGAACAGGTATGGTATAATAAATTATGGGGGTTATCTATTTTATTTTTACTTTCATCATATTTTGCTTTGGTTTTGATATCCCCAAATTCGAAGCTATCTCTTTACAACCCTTCGTTTTCATAACCTATCATACTTTCATAAATCAGAGTCCATTTTCTGTAGGCTGTTTTTGAATGTATGTATTCAGTAAAAAATCTTAATATTTCAACGGTTTATTAAGCTCAATGAAAATTGATTTACACTTTTAGAGCATATGTAACTTTAGAAAACATTTCAAAATCCCTGGAATATACATTTAATTCACATTCATATTGTTTGAATTACTGTGTCTTACACGTGTTTCATTGCATGGCATAAACCAAACAAGTCACCAGACTTTACGTTAGTTCATTAAAAAAACCCAAAAAAACTCTGTATGCACATTTTATTCTTAGAATGTGCTGGTCATGAGATGTGAACCCAGCTACGAAGCCACCTTTTGCCCCATTAGTCGAACCTCTTCCTCAGGGCCACGAGAATAAAATACTATTAAACGTCGTAATCAAGAGAATACAATGACAATCTAAAGTGTTCGCACGAGCGGAAGTCGTAAACGTTGCATAGACCCTAGTTGATTGCTTTAATAATAACTCTGAAGACAGTGCCCATCCTGAACTATTTAATGGGTCTTGATAATTATAATTAAATAATAATTAATCATTTATACCTACAACCAATAGTGTTTCATGTTTACGCAATCATCAGTGTAGAGTAACAATTCATGAAGATCATAAGATTCGAACCCAGCCACGAAACTACCTTTTGCGCCATTTTCCGAGCCTCTTCCTCAGGGACACGGAAAAATTGCCACGGGAATGAGGGAATTAAGAACTATTAAACGTCGATATCAGACGAAACACGGAAGTTTAATTAAAGCTTAATTTTGTTATATATAGAATGTTCAGACATGTGAAAAAGTTTTTAATAAGTTTTTATCCGGAAAAACTAGATACTTAGGGATCAAAATTGAATAATTTGTACCTGGGTGTGTGTGGGGGGGGGTCGTTCGATTTTTATGTTGGCTAACTGTTCCACGAATGTGCCTGTGTGAATAGTTCACACGACAGATTCATTATGTCAAGTATAAGTAGGTTTGAAAACACTTTTTAAAATCGTATTAATCCCGTGTAATGGTTATCGTAATTTACTCACTGTATTTAGGTTTCGGTTTCGATCTCAGCCCGAGTAATTTTTTTTTTACTTGCAAGAAGTGAACTGTTTAGAAAAAAAAATATACTCGCATTCATATGTCTCGATTTCTGTACGAATCGAAACATAATATTTATGCGTATTTAACGACCGGGCAATGCCAAGCAATGCCAGGCAATGCCAGGCAATGCCAGGCAGCCTGCTAGTCTATCTAGATAACGATAAAATTGAGAATGTGTGTGAGGACAAGTCTCAACCTATATACTCAGCGAATTTTTTCCTACAGACTTGAAATTTTGTATATAGAGTATTCAGACACGAGGAAAATTGTTTAATCAGTTTTCCCCAGTTAAAAAGGATGCTAAGGGGTAAAATCTTAACAATTAATACTTGGGGATGCACAGATTTTTTTATGTGTTTGTCAACTGTTTCACGACCGCGCATGCAAAGTCGTGAAACATGACAGTTTCATTATGTAAAGAATATGTAGGTTTTAAAACACTTTTTAAAGACCGTGGGAAGCTGTTCTAATGGTTATCGTACTTGACTAACTCTCTGTAGGTTTTGGGTTCGATCTCAGCTCGAATATTTTTTCTACTCACAAGAAGTATAAATAAAATTAAAAAAAAATGCTTTAAAGACGAAGTGAACTGTTTAGAAAAGAAACATACTACTCACATACACTTGCCTCAGTTTTTTTTCGTTTTTTTTACTTCATTTCTTTTAAAAGAATTTTACTTCATGTTGAAAAGGATTTTACGTTACGTTTCATGCCTGCGGTATTTCTGTCTATGCTAAATGTGTACCGAGAATCAAGAGAAATAAGAGTCCTAACCACCTCCTCGAAGGAGGCGTTACAATTGGTGCCGTGACCAGGATTAAGTCAGTCTTCCGGCCCACCAGGGATTTCTCTGAGCTGCCGGGTTGTCTCTTGATATCTTCATCACCCACCATCGTCGAGAGGACTGCTAAGGCCTTCTCTCATTCTTCATAAAAAATTAATTCCACCCTGACCTCTGTTACCATCCCCACCGTTCCAGACGCGACCCCTCCTTGCTGTTAGAATGCCTGCATCGCGGAATCCCTTCTTACGTCTTAACTAGACATTCTCGCAAGGATTTATTTACGCCTCCATGATAATAAAATATTCAAATAAGAAATCTGCATTAATTTAAATATAGTATTTATGCTAGTATATCTATAAAAGTGAGAATATATATGTATATTCTTGTTGTAGGGTAAAAATCACCCCTATTTGAGAACTAAGTGGAATCAACCAGTCCTATAAATACCAATGGTTTCAGGGACTTGTTGATTCTACTGAGTTATCAAATAGGGGTGATATGTACCCCACAACAGTTACATACTCACCAAATTTTTGATCTACAGACTTGAAACTTCGTATATAAAATATTCAGACACGTGAAATACTTTTTCATCGTTTTTCATACACCCCTCCAAAAAGAAGTCAAATTTGATAAATTAGTACTCTGATTTTTTTTATCTCGTTGTTAATTGTTTCACGATCGCGCATGCTCGAATGGTTTACATGACAGCTGCCAAATATTAAGAATACATAAGTTTGTAAATAAATGTTAAAGACGTGGAAAGTTGGCCTAATGGTTATCGTACATGACTTACTGTCTTTAGGTTTTGGTTTTGATGTCATTTGAGCATATTTTTCCTTACAAGAAGTGAACTGTTTAGACGAAAACATAATATTGCATGCACATGTCGTGGTTTATTTTACTTGTTTTGCTTAATTTGTTAAAGGAATTTAACGCCATGTTTAATACCAAGCAACGCCGGGCACATCTGCTAAACTTTAACAAAAATACATGTATATATATATATATATATATATATATATATATATATATATATAGTCATCCACATACAGTACTGTTTCGCTGTTTCACAGCTCATCAGCCAGGATTGAAACCACCTCAAGCCAGGATTGAAACCCGACTGTCTGTATGGCAGTCAAGGCTCCTAACCGTTACGCTATTGGCGGCCGCTGAACGAGTAGTGAATTTAACGATGTTTTGACATCGTCCGAAATACCGCCGCTCGATTTGTTTACACAAAGAGCGTCGCTTATACGCTAATGGTAATTCGTGTATCACTTCTCAATATGCTCAACTCAAGGTGAGGAGCATTATAGTCATCCACATACAGTACTGTTTCGCTGTTTCACAGCTCATCAGTGCGGCTAGACAGGCAACCACCTCAAGCCAGGATTGAAACCCGACTGTCTGTATGGCAGTCAAGGCTCCTAACCGTTACGCTATTGGCGGCCGCTGAACGAGTAGTGAATTTAACGATGTTTTGACATCGTCCGAAATACCGCCGCTCGATTTGTTTACACAAAGAGCGTCGCTTATACGCTAATGGTAATTCGTGTATCACTTCTCAATATGCTCAACTCAAGGTGAGGAGCATTATAGTCATCCACATACAGTACTGTTTCGCTGTTTCACAGCTCATCAGTGCGGCTAGACAGGCAACCACCTCAAGCCAGGATTGAAACCCGACTGTCTGTATGGCAGTCAAGGCTCCTAACCGTTACGCTAATATAACTACTTAATTAACTCACATAAAATTAATATACAAAAGTATAGATTCATGGGTAAACTTTAAATATTTACTTCAAAGTGCTCAATACGTAGTTAAAGCTAGTAAGTAAGTTATAAAATGTATATGATGTATATGGCGATTAAGCTACACTGAATATTCCGCGTTTCATTCACTCTAGGACTCTTCAGCCTTAAGAGTCCTAGAGTGGATGAAACGCGAAATATTCAGTGTAGCTTAATCGCCATATACATCATATACATTTTATAACTTACTATATATATATATATATATATATATATATATATATATATATATATATATATATATATATATATATATATATATATATATATACCAAAGCAGAGTTATTCTTTTTTCCGATTTTTTTATATCTTTCCCATTCGACGATCGGATGCACCGATGAAAAGCGCTTGAGAAGAATATGGCTGAACAACAACTTTTGGGCGCCATTGTATACAACATGCCAGCTGAAATAAAAAAGACCGCTCAGCGAATGGAAAAGATATAAAAAAAATCGGGGAAAAAGAACTCTACCGTGTTCAATAAGACGTGGTTGAATAATTACTTGCTGCCAACATATACAAAATATACAAATTATATGTTATCGGGACATAGGCTGATTTATTCGGTGGGTTTCTGACAATATTTTGTATAGATTTTTGGTTTTAAATCATTTTCCCAAACGTAACATCATCAACAGTCTCCGCCATCATTTGTATTTTTCAAATACACTGATAAACACTGTTTTTCGAGCCGACTAAACGTTACAGTAAATAAAACGGGTTTGTATTACTAAACACAGAAACGAAAAAGTCGTTGAAAAATAAATATAATAAATAAATGTTATCAAAGGCAAGATAAGTTACTTTTCTACCTAACTGGATAAGATTTTAGTGTTTTTATTTAGTGTAAAATGTTTAATCGATCTGAAAACATGTAGTGTTTATCGGTATATTTGAAAAATACAAATGGCGGCAGACTGTGTTGAACACGTTAAATTTGGGAAAATGAGTTAAAAGAAAAAACTATACAAAATACTTTCAGGAACTCACTCAATATATGTTACCGTGACATAGGCAGACATGTATTCGGTGATTTTTAAAAGTATTTTGTATAGTTTTTTTTAGTTTAAACTCATTTTCCCAAAAAATTTAACGTGTTTAACACAGTCTGTTGCCATTTGTAATTTTCAAATATAGCAGTAAACGCTGTGTTTTTCGAGCCGAATAAACATTTTACATTAAAAAAACAAGCTAAAAAATTATCCATTTTCGTAATAAAGTAACATATCTTGCCTTTGATAATATTTGTTATACATTTATTTTTTGACAAATTTTTCGAATCTATATGTACAGTAGTACAAACCCAAATAAAAACACTAAAAATTATCCAA
This sequence comes from Euprymna scolopes, assembly GCF_053919585.1. Classification (NCBI taxonomy): domain Eukaryota; kingdom Metazoa; phylum Mollusca; class Cephalopoda; order Sepiida; family Sepiolidae; genus Euprymna; species Euprymna scolopes. The sequence goes on from NC_136525.1 coordinate 38,164,967, forward strand.
TTAGGTAGAAAAGTAACTTATCTTGCCTCTGAAAATATTTACTTGTTATATATTTGTTTTTGTTGACAAAATTTTCAAGTCTTTGTGCAAGTACGAACCCAAAGGGGGGTATTTTTCTGTCTAATTTTATTTTCGGTACCGGGCTAAAGTTTAAAATAAACACAATATGTTTTTTTGGGAGGGGGATTTTTTTTTACATTAGGTCACCTTCCACAATAAGAAAATCTCATTTAAAATTTGCAGAGGTAAGTAGTTTTCGAGATATAAAGACCTGTACTATGCACTATAATTCATTGGCGGCCATGAATAAACACTTCCAATATCGTCATATTAAGAACGGCTTTCGGAATAAACAACACCCATGCATAACCACGTGTTTTAACTATTTACCTGTCTTTCGTCTGTTAAAAACAGCTTTTGGAATAAATACCACCATTCCCCCATGTTAAGAACAACTTTCGGAATAAACATCCCCAACCTACCCGTGTTAAAAAATTGTGGAGGTGGGTCTAATGTGAAAATTTACCTTTTGTTTTTTTAATTGATTGTTAGTTGAAAACACAGAATAGTGACAAAACACTATCCCCCCCTTGGTAAGAATGGCAAAAAAAAATAATGGTTTTCTTGGTAGAAACTTTTCACCTAACAATTTCTGGTGCTAATGCACTTACCGATCCGCGATATTTTTTAAATCGTATTTCCAAGTTTAATTAAAGTTTTATGATATGTTTTTTATTCAATTGTAAGCTTAAGATAAACAAAACACCTTATCCTCCCCAAGTTAAGAATGGCTTTTTAAATAATAACGTTATTATTTCAGCTCTGCATGAGTACCTAATATTTTTATTATTTTTTTCAACCATTCTTACCATAGAGAGGGGATGGTGTTTTGAAACTATTCTGTGCTTTCAACTAACAATTTATTATTAAAAAAAGATATCGTTAAATTAAAAAAAAAAAAAGCTATTGTGAAAGTTGAATTAAACTTAAAAAAAAACAACTAAAAAAAAACAACGTGAACGGCGCGTTCAACATTGTAGCGTTCAACATTGGCAATAAGGTCACGTTAGTCGATTAATGGGTGCTAATGCACTTACTGATCCGCGCTACTTTTTAAATCGTATTTCCAAGTTTAATTTAAAGTTTTATATGTTTTTTTTTTAGGTCCATCTCCACATTTTATTTTAAATGACGACTTTTATAGATTATCGACTATGCGGAATACGGAAATCGCATTGAAATTTTGCAGTTATCGAGCTATAAATAGTTGTTTTATGCATTGTATTCTTTGGCGGCCATTTTTGTTGCGTAGATTTGTTTATGACGTGCACGCAGTCGCGTAAAAAAGATGACTTCCAGAGATTACAATGCATTATACAACTTTTTTTATATCTCGATAACTACTTACTTATATTATTTATATATACATTTTATATATATATCCTTATATATATATATATTTATATTATATATAAATATATTTATATATATCTTTATATATATGTTTATATATATATAAAAATATATATATATTTATATATATATATTTATATATATATTTATATATATATTCATATATATATTTATATACATATATTCATATATATTTATATATACATTTATATATATGTTTATATATATATGTTTATATATATATTTATATATATATATTTATATTTATGTATTTTTATATTTATATATATATATATTTATTTATATATTTATTTATATTTATATATAAATATATATATATGTTTATATATATATCTATATATAAATATATTTATATATGTAATTTATATATATTTATATATAAACATATATATATACATATATATATATGTATATATATATATATATATATATATATATATATATATATATAAACGTATGGGTATATGCACATATAGTTACATATGTATGTCTATATATATGTTGTAATGTGAGGTTATTAATTATAAAAATACTAAATTCTATACAATTTTGTAAATCACACGAGAATCTTATTTCATTCAAGAATTGTCAATGTAATTTTAACTGAAGTATATAAAAGCATCCAGATTTTAAACAAAACTGCCTAAAGACGACTGATGACACTCAGTTTAAAGTACTTGCAAAAAAAAAAAGAAAGATAGATGAAGACGACTATGGAACTTTCTTACAGAGATTCGACTGAGAATTCAGAACGACAAGTTGAAAAGTTTTAAATTACGAAAAAGATCGCTAAGCAAAAACAATTCGTTCTCTTTAACAAAACTTGTCTGAATTAAAACGTGATGCCTTTATATATATATATATATATATATATATATATATATATATATATACATATATATACATATATAGTAAGTTATAAAATATATATGGCGATTAAGCTACACTGACTGTTCCGCGTTTCATCCACTCTAGGACTCTTTAGGCTTATGCGCGCATGAGCCTGAAGAGTCCTAGAGTTGATGAAACACGGAAAAACCACAAAATTCGTTCATAAGCCTGAAGAGTCCAAGAGTGGATGAAACGCGTAATATTCAGTGTAGCTTAATCTCCATATATATTTTATAACTTACTAACTTACTAACTAGCTCTACCTACGCATTCAGCACTTTTGAAGTAAATACCTAAAGCTTACGCATAAATTTATAATTTCGTATATTAATTTTACGTGGGTAAATTAAGTAGTTATATATATATATATATATATATATATATATATATATATATATATATATATATATATATATATATATGTCTTTTAAAAAACAGTACACGCGTGTTTCGGGGCCCCTACCCCTCTTCGGAGACCTGAAACACGCTTGCACGTAGATTACTGCTCTTTAAAAATAAATATATAATAAATAATAAACAAAAAAAATACGTCCAAATTAAAAATTGGCGACTTTCTAAGAAAACACTGGATCTCCAAGACATAGATGTTAACTTATAAAAACTACGTATATATATATATATATATATATATATATATATATATA
>NC_136525.1:38172956-38187956 GCF_053919585.1 Euprymna scolopes
TACAATTATATATATAAATATATATATACATATATATATATATATATATATATATATATATATATATATATATATATATATAGGCGTCAGACAATCGGAGTTTAGCAACGTTGAGCCTGGTTATTACCAGCTGGGTGACCATTTTGGAATTCTAGGCCCTGTATGTGCTTTCCTCTTATTTCGGCATTTGTTTCTAGTCGTCCTGAACCTCAACTTGCCACTGGTATTTAACAATTTCGACTCAGGAGAGGTGTGGTTGGAGATTGCGCACATGTGTATCCCGATAATGCGATGATGATATAGAGTGTCGAGCATTCCCAAATGCTCACTTATATGGTACTGGCCTGCATCCAGGTTGCTTAACTTCGTTGATGTAACGAGAACATATGTATTAATGCGATTATATCATCATAAACTTGAAAAAAAGGTAATTAAGGTGAGTAGAGAATGCATCTTACTTCCCTTTTTTTGTCCTTTAGTGTCCACGTTTCATGAGCGTTGTTTCTGACAAAACACAAAAATTTCACACGCAGGCACCCATTCGCGGGTATCCATAGGCTGTTAAAGACGGAAGGAGCCTGAATTGTACACACACACACACACACACACACACACACACACACACACACACACACACACACACACACACATATATGCATAAGTATATATATAAATATATGCATATGTATATATATATGCATAAGTATATATATATATACATAAGTATATATATACATGCATATGCATAAGTATATATATATGCATAAGTATATATATATATATATACATGCATATGCATAAGTATATATATATATACATGCTTCTGCATAAGAGTATATATAAACATGCATAAAAGTATATATATGCATATGTATACGTATATATATGTATACATATATATATATATACCTATTTTCTAATATAATCTATTTGTACATATGTATATATGCATATGTATATATACATGCATGTGTATAAGTATATATATATATGCATATGTATACGTATATATATATATATATATATATATATATATATGCATAAATACGTATATTCTAATATATATATATGTACATATGTAATTAAATTCATGTAAGTTTTAAGAAGTGTTTTTCGGCCAAAATTTGTTTTGTTTATTTCAAAAAAATCTCGGAAGGGTCAGTCTACACACACATAAAGTTTGGTGAGTTTAACTTTTATTTTGTGGAAGTTATTCAAATTTAAAGATAGGACCCTTATTTCAAATGTTTAGACCAGAAATTGTCTGAGGAATTTGGAAGACACCGCAGAGGTCAATTTTTTAAAAATTTGACCCCTATTACGTCCCCTTAAAATTTATTGTTTTGGGCTAAAATCAAGTTATTAATTTAGATCCATGTCCAAGGAACCTATATCTAAAATTTCAAGTGCGTAGACCCAAAATTGTCGGAGGTGTTTGGTAGATTTCTAAAAGGTCAAATCGTTGAACTTTGACCCCTTAATCGCCAAATTTCTGGCCAAAAACCGATCAGATCGATGTTCCCAAATCTCAGTACTCTGTATATCAAATTTGGAGTCTGTAGACTAAAAATTGACAGAGTTATTGCGTAGGGAAATGTACACAGACACATACACAGACACACAGACACACACACACGTTCACTTTTATATATATATATAGATATAGATATAGATAGATACATAAGTTAGGACTGTTAATAATCTTTTACATGACTTTATTGTTCAGTAAGATACTTAAATAAGAAACATTAAAACATCCTTAATCTGCGGAGTTTCAAACACTTACCTCAGAGGAAAGTTAATAGCAATTGAATATTATAGTGAAGCTATGAATCTGTTGGTACTGGCATTAATTGAAACTGAATTATATGAGTACTAGTTATCAATGCAAAATGTTGTAGTACAAAAAGTTCGTCAGCAGAGGAAAAGAAATGAAAAATAGAGTAAATTAAACATTAAAGTTTTAAAATTCAGATGAAAGGATATGGCGTGGTGAAGTATGTACAAAACGAAATGTTCATAAGAAGATGTCGCGTTTATAATGTTGACAAATGCACCCAAGTTTATAATCCCAAACGTGTGTAATACAAGTCTGTAGTAAGATCTCGTTTGCAAGCATCAAATTAATCTATATAATTATAAAACTCAAATGACCTTGTAACGATGCATGTATCCCACTTTCCGGTTTACAACATCCGGTTGCGCATGCGCGCATGACCTGCGCACTGAAATATTAACGTTATTATTTCCAAATTATTATTTAACATGGGAAGCGTGGGGTTTAAAATAGTTTAAACGTAATACAGAAATTAACGATGTAACCCCCCCCCCCAAAAAAAAAAATTAAAACAACCCGGATATATCAAAATTTGAATTTAACTATAATAAGTATTATGGTATCTGTTCAGTGCACATTTACAACCAATTATAATTCAGTAATAATAATTGTTTTTTTTTAAATAATCAATTATAATAAACAGAACGACTCATAGAAATCTATCTATATTCTTTCTCCATTTTAATATACTTTCATAGAAATGTTTCTGTTATGTAATAAAAAACCTATTTCAATTACGTCACAAGTGTCCCGCTCATACATGAATTCCATAGCTAATATAACATACTGACCCAACGAGTCACGGATAGTTTAGTATATCATAATTTTTACTTTATATATATATATATATATATATATATATATATATATATATATATATATATATATATATATATATATATATTAGAATTATATATATATATATATTAGAATTATATATATATATACATATACATATATACACATATATATATATATATATATATATATATATATATATTAAGCTTATTTATATAAACATTAATGGCTACATATGTGTATACATGTTTCTGTAATCCTCCATGCTAAGAGATATTACGTCTTCAGGCGAGGAATTAACTTCGCAAACTTACATTTCAAGACACAAAAAAAAAAAACAACAAAAAAACAAACCTTTTCTTCATTTCGTTTACAAACTTTAGAAATCTTGTCACTTAATATGTGTGTGGCGGGTTTATGTGTAGAAGGATGAGCAAAGTACTTGAACGATCCATTCATCACAGGTTTTAATCTTACTAATATCCTAACCCTTTATTTTTATTATTCTTTTTATCATTCTCGTTCTTTGGTCACTCGTATTAACGTGCTCGAGGGACTCGACATTTTGTCTCGCTTGGCCTGTGGTCAAAAGAGTTTAGATATTTTCGGTTGTTACACATTGGGATTTATTCGGCATTCTTCGTTTACACACACATTCTATTTTAGAAACAAAACAAATATATATATATATATATATATATATATATATATATATATATATATATATATATATATATATATATATATATATATGTGTGTGTGTGTGTGTGTGTGTATATGTGTGTGTATATATATATATATATATATATATATATACACACATATATATAAACACACACACACACACACACACACATATATATATATATATATATATATATATATATATATATATATATTTGTTTTGCTTCTGCGAGTGAGAAGTAAAAACTTAAAATTAATAAATTGTAATCAACGTTTCGTCCCTATTTCAGAGGGACATCATCAGGATTCGGTTGGAAAAATGCTGAGGAGACAGGCTACAGGCCACATGCGAGTGAAGAAAGAAATAACTTTAGGTTCCTTCCTACTCTTGAAAAGAATTTATAAATGTGCGTGAAATTTTTTGCATCACACGGAAATCGAATCGTCGTCTTTTCTAAGGCGACAATTTTATTGCCCCCCCCCTCTCTCTCTGTATATATATATGTGTGTGTGTGTGTTTGTGTTTGTGTGTTTGTGTGTGTGTGTTTGTGTGTACATGGGTGGGTTCTTCAAGAAATAGCTGCTGTTTCGCAATATTACTAGAAACGGTCGGATACTTCAAACGGTGATTTGAACGAAATCCGATCGCCTTATCCGCAGACGGCTGCAGCAAAAGCTGACTTTTCGATATAATTAATTATTTATTACGTATATACGACCTCCTTAAACTGATAAAATATTTACAATTTTTGGAAGTGTATATGTGTCGGTTGATGGTTGGGCTTTTAGCCTTGGTAACACGTGTGCTTATGCGCTTGTGTTTGTGTGTGTGTATTTGCGTGTAGCTGGGAGTACCGGGAGTTTGCTAAGTAGGTTCTTGTTAAATATGCTTTGGTGGAGTTATTAAACTAGGTGGTCTAGTTTGAAATACTTTGAACTTCGGGATGGGGCTATAAAGTGGCAGTCACTACACAGATTGATTACAAAATGCTGGTTCGAGTGCACATACGCTCATACACATGTTGTTGCACACACACACGCAAAAAATACAAGCGTTCAAGAAGTAATCCGACTCATCTTTATTCTTTATTCCATCAAAATGGATCCGGGTCGATTGCAAAATGGCTTATGTTGACTATACTTATGCATTGGTGACCTGAAAATCTCATCACTTTGTTGCAGTTATTGACAGTGCGAAAATCTTAGAAAACCAGCCGGTCATAGACACGCGTCATAGCTAGAGATATGATATTACTATTTAGTTCCTGTCAAAAGCGCATAAGCAATAATGGTTACTATGCAGAAATATAAATTCTGGAGCACAATAGGTTGCCAGTTTTGATGGTATTATCCCAGCTTTCGCAGCTCTTAACTTTTTTTTGAGTTACAAAAAATAGGAGGCGTTACTTTCGGAACGACCCTCGTTATGTCCACATTAACATATGTATAATCAGACATAGCTTTGAGACAAATATGGAAATTATATATATATATATATATATATATATATATGTATATATATATTTGATTACACATTTAACATATAGTATATATATATACACGTTATATATGTATATATGTGTGTGTACATATATATATGTATTACATATACGTATATATATATATGTATGTATATATATGTATATATATGTATATGTATATATATGTATATATGTTAGTATATATATGTATGCATACATATGTGTATATGTATGCATATATGTATATGTTTATATAATCATATGTATGATATATATACATATGTATACATATGTATATATAAACAATGGGCAGGATATATATATATATATATATATATATATATATATATATATATATATTACTTGTTTATTGTTATATAAACATGCTCACATCCCGCTGCTACAAACAGCCACTTGTTTCAATCAAACAACAGGTATTATCAGGCAGCGACTTGACTATTCAAATGTTCAATGAATAATCTTGAATAATGATTATTCATTGAACATATATATATATATATATATATATATATATATATATATATATATATATATATATATATATATATATATATATATATATATATATATATATATATATATATATATATATATATATATATATATATATATATATATATATATATATATATATATATATATATATATATATATATATATATATATATATATATATATATATATATATATATATATATATACACACACACACACACACACACGGCATAATCAGGTAAACACACCGGTTCTCGTCAAATCACCGAAGTTAAGCAACGTTGAGCCTGGTTAGTACCAGATGGGTGACGATTTGGGAATTCTAGTCCCTATATGTGCTCTCCGCTTATCTCGGCATTTGTTTCCAGTCGTCCTGTATATACACTTCACTTGCGACTGGTATTTAACAATGTCGACTCAGGAAAGGTGTGGTTGGGGATTGCGCACCTGCTGCCACAAAAATTTCTCGCGCAGGCGACCCTTCGTGGGTATCCATAGTCTGCCAATTACTTGCTTTTTATCCGATCTACATGCGCGTTCTTACGTACAAAATATCCATAAATAGAACTGCAAATCATTTTTTTAATTAAACCAATCATCCACTAAGCAAAAAATCAAAAAAACAAAAACAACCCCCCCAAAAACAAACAAACAAAAAAACAAACAAACGATTTTTTAGTGGAAATCGCTTGAGACAAATCATGAAGCCACTTGATTTAAGGAGCTAACAAGAACGAAAGACGATTATTACAAAAACAGCAAATCATTCTTAAAAAACAAAAAAACAAAAAACAAAAAACAAAACAAGCAGATTTAATATAATCTGGGAATAAATCTTAGTGGTCGAGCATAAATATCGTATGATCCCCGCTTCAAGCCCGAGTGTTCTTCACCATTTAATTAATCTTTTTTTTATTCATGAGTTCAATCTATATGTCTATAAAAATGAGAATGTGTGTGACGAAACTACTAAACCTATATACTCAACGAATGTATGATCTAAAGACTTTAAATTTTGTATATAGCCTATTCAGACGTGTGGAAAACTTTTAATCGGTTTTTATCCGAAAAAAAAGGGCTGTTAACGGATCAAAATTTAAAAAAATGTTACGTGAGAGGCCATCGGACTTTTTTTTATCTGTTTTCAATTGTTTAACCACTGCGCATGCGCAGTCGTAAAAATTCCTTATGTTCACGCACGTAAGTTCTTTAGAAAACCCCATTCTCTCCGATGATTGACTTCTACGTGAGCAGCTTAATGGCAACATTCGTACCGCAGATTTATTCGACATAAATCCAGTACAAAAAGAAAAAGTTTATAGAATTAATTGCCAGAAGGAAATAGCCACAGCCAAGAGATAATATACCAAATCCACCAGAAAAAAATCCTTGAAGCGCAGAAATTAGGAATTCGTGACTTCTGGAAAATCTACAACAGTGTAGTAAATAATGGGCAATCAACAATTGTCTCACTATCCAACAATCTTGAAGTTGTTTGCACGGAAACCGAAAAGGCTAATCTGTTTGACTCCAACTCTACTTTGGACCCAGCAAATCATACCCTCCAAGATTTTCCTCTGCTGACAGAAACCACATTAGATGATCTGAAAATCACCCCTACTCAGATGCATGGTACCATAAAAAACCTAGACACCTCAAATGCATGTGTACCTGATCTCATCCCGGCTGTACTATTAAAAAATGTTCCGATGAGGTTGCTCCAGTTCTCTCCAAGCATTTCACCAAATGTCTTAATGAATCTTGCTTTCCTGCCTGCTGGAAAACTGGATCTGTGGTACCAAGAATTCTGGCGAAAGAACCGACCCATTAAATTATCGCCCCATTAGCTACTTTCCTCTTTTCGCCAAAATATTTGAGTCTATAATTAATTAAGCTCTAGTCCCCCACCTCACAGCTTCTAAACTTCTGTTCTGCATCAATTACAATAAAATATTCCTGCGTATTTTACGACAGGGCAACGCCAGGCGGCCTGCTAGTGTACGATAAAAGAAGAGGTACCATTTTAAATCGCCGCAAATTATTTTTTGTTACTGTTGTATGGGTTTAGGCAAGCCTGTTCTACTGAATATATCCTAACTGTAATCTAGGAACATATATATCATTCACTGAATAAAGCAGGGAACGCTAGGGCAGTTACCCTAGATATAATTAAGGACTATGACAGAGTATAGCACGACGGCCTTGTCATGAAAATTAAATCCTATGATATTACTGAGCGAATACTAAACATAATTAAATCCTTCTTAAATAAGAAAAGAATCCAGGTTGTCATCGATGGTCATACATTAAAACGATATCATATGAATGTGAGTGTATCTCGTGTGTCGATCTTTGAACCATGATCTTCCTGGTAAAATTGTCTCCGAGATGGGTATATTAGCTGACGACACCACGCTCTATAACATACATGAAGTGAAAATGAATTAATACGCATCCAAAGTAACGGCAGAAACCCTAGAAGACCTCCAGTATGTAGTTAAAAAAAAAAATTTTCATTACATTTTCACCCCAAACAAGGCACGTTGCCACTTTGATGTAGGGGTTTACTATCAGGGACATAAGCTACAGGGGTATTATGCTGGGAGTTGGGCAGCAAGATGTCGGTTCACGTTACACTTGAACTTCTGCATGTCAGTACAGTTGGGGAATCAGCGACCCGAAAGGGAATTCCAAAGTCTAGCAGTTCTGGAGAAGAAACTACTGGAGTAGAAGGCTCTCTTACATCCAGGGATCTCTATTGTGAAGAGGTGGGATTTTGCTATTTGTCGGGTTTGTCGGGGGTATTTACCTCGAGGGGGTACAAGTGCTTGCAGTTCGTCAGAGCATTCACCGTTAAAGTACTTGTAGAACAGGCAGGGGGTGCAACATTTGATCGATGGGGCAAGATGACAGTTCAGGATCTATCAGGTTGGCAACTCTCTTTTGAACCTTGTCTAGGAGCGAGAGACTGAGTAGTTGAATAGGGGCTTAAATAGGATGGTAAGTTTCAATGCTGTCAAGACTAAGCTTCTTTCCTTTTATATCTAAAAGAAACCTCCTCAACCACTAATGACTAATGATGCATTTCCTGAAAGTAGTTCGTTCAAACTCCTCGGCTTAACGTTCACGGGGAACATTAGTTGGAACAGATAGATTGAGTACATTGCAAAGACTACTGTCAAAAATGTGGGCTTTCTCTATCGTGCTAGAAAGTTACTTACTCCTGAGAGTATCCTATACCTCTCCAAGGCCACCATTCGCCCATGCATGGAGTATTGTTCCCACATTTGAGCTGGTGCATCTGCTACTAGTCTCTCCTTCTTGGACAAAGTTCAAAAGAGAGTCGCCAACCTTATAAGTACCGCACTGACAGCTAGGTTTCAACCGTTGTCCAAATGACGAAATGGTTTATACCTCTGCATGTTTTACAAGTATTTTAATGGTAGGTATTCCGGCGAACTACAAGCCGTCGTCTCCCTTCGACGTAAATACCCCCCATCAAACCCAACAAGCAGCAAAATCCCACCCCTACAAAGTAGAAATCTCTAAATGTAAGAAAGCCTTCTACTCTAATAGTTTCTTCCCCAGAACTGCTACACTTTGGGATTCTTTTTCGGATCCTTGCTTCCCTGGCTGCACTGGTATGCAAAAGTTCAAGTGTAATTTAAACAGATATCTCGCTGCTCAACTCCCTATATAGTATCCCTGCAAAATATGTCTCAGATAATAGACTCCTCTACATCAAAGTGGAACTGTGCCTTGTTTGGGGTAACAATGCAACACAAATATGTTAAGTATGAGTTGGTTTGAAAAGACTGTTTGAAAGTCAAACTGGTCTAATGGTTATCGTACTAGACTCACTATCTTAAGGTTTGGGGTTCGATCTCAGCTCGAGCACTTTTTTTTACTTACAAGAAGTGAACTGTTTAGAAAGAATACTCGCAGGCACATGTTCAGTTTCTTTGTTTTTTCCCCCTTAACTTTTTTAAAAATGGATTTAATGTTACGTTTTATACCTACGACATTTTTGTTTATAATGCATAAGAATTCTGCATTAATTACAATAAAATATTCCTGCGTGTTTTACGACAGGGCAACGCCGGGCGGCCTGCTAGTGTACGATAAAAGAAGAGGTACCATTTTACGCCGCAAATCATTGTTTGTTTGCATAATTTTAAACTAAACATTAATCAGAAGTGACTTTTCTAGGGTATTCTATAGCCAAGGCCAAATATCAGCTGACGTGATATTGTAAACAAACACAGACGGTATTTGATGAACGACATTATCATTATTTTACATATTTTTTGGTCATATTTTTGCAATTAGTCCACCAGGAAATATGCATATGTTAACGTATCAGGCTTAAGCGTATTGTACGACCGGGCAACGCCAACTTCTAGCTACTTCTTATATATATATATATATATATATATATATATATATATATATATATATATATATATATATATGTGTGTGTGTGTGTGTGTGTGTGTGTGTGTGCGTGCGTGTGTGTGAAAATACACACACATGCACACAAAACCAAATAGAACACACACACACTCATATACGAAGAAATATCTCAGTGAGAGATTTCTAGGAAGCCAACGCAGTCATCAAGAATGACCTCTGATGTAATTTGGGGACCCAAGGGCCCACTTATCCGTTATTGTGGTAAGAAAGTGCAAAATAAATCCGGCAAGCGCATAGGATTAATTTCGATGCGAATAAACATTCATTATACAAGTCAGCGTGAAAGATGCGGAGTCTGGTTTTTGCAACATAATTGAGACCAAGGCAATGCCCGCTACATCAACTATTCACACACACACACACACACACACACACACACACACACAAACACACACACACACGCACACACACACACACTCTCTCTCTCTCTCTCTCTCTCTCTCTCTCTCTCTACCACCCTCTCTCGCTACAATCTCAAGTCCTTACTAATGAAGCTAGACATGACTTCTGTTGCCGGGTTTCGAATCTTTCAATTGGAGTTAATCGAGACACCCTGCACTGATGATTACCGAAAGGATGAAACACTAGTGTCTGTAGGTATTTAATAATTATCATAGTAAATAATAATAATAATAATAATAATAATAATAATAATAATAATAATAATACATATATAACTATTATTATTATTTACTATAATAATACATAATATATATATATATATATATATATATATATATATATATATATATATATATAACTACTTAATTTACTCACAGAAAATTAATATACGAAAGTATAGATTTATGGGTAAACTTTAAGTATTTACTTCAAAATTGCTCAATACGTAGGTAGAGCTAGTTAGTAATTTATGAAATATATATGGCGATTAAGCTACACTGAATATTCCGCGTTTCATCCACTCTAGGACTCTTCAGGCTTATGCACATAAGCCTGATTCATAGCACAAAATCAATTACTTAATTATTTTATCAATAAGTGAAACTATTTTGTTCTTAACTCATCAGAAAAAATAGCAACAATCAATCCGTCAAAAGGAAATAAAGTTCGTTTTGACATGATTAAAATTCGAAAATTGGAAGAGAAGTAAAACCTTATATGTTTCCATTGCGCCATTTTGAATTTAGAAACAAAGTCACTAAATCCATCTATTCGTAGTAACGAATTACATTAATTTATGTATATTGTACCGATACAAAATTAGTATAAATGAGTAACTCTTTTGAACTTCTAGGCACTGTCTGTGCTCTCTGTTATATCGGCTTTGTTTCCAGAAATCCAGCCACAGGAACTAAAGCAGCGCCGACTGAGAGGTGTGGGTAGAAGTTGCCTAACTTTTGCTAAAAAAAATCCGCGCGCAGGCACCTTACACTGGTATCCACAGTCGCTCAAAACTGAAATAAGCTACCATATATATATATATATATATATATATATATATATATATATATATATATATATATATATATATGAACAAATGATTAATAAAAAATATTAAAAGACATCATGAAAAAGAGTTAAAAACATATTTAATTTTTAAAAACGAAGCACAAGATAAGTGGATAGTCCTTAATCCGCGGAGTTTCGAAGAAATACTCTCCTTCTCATCAGAGGGCAGGAATTAGCAAAATGCAGGACCGGATTTTGCATATAAAAGTATTTAATGAAACTACAAGTAAGTCACAGATCTTACTTGGTTAAAAAAAAGGGTGAGGTAAGGGGAACAGGAGCAAAAGAAAAATGATAAAACGATTTCACATGAATGGATAGTCCGGTGAAGGGTAAAAATCCAAAAATGGTGAAATCCAAAACGGTCGAATTTAAAATTTCAATCCAATGGGTAAATTCCAAATGGTCCAAAATAATCCAAAAGGCAGAGTTCCTTGGAAAAAGCACAAATGGAATGAATTCCAAATCATTAAAAGAAAAGCACTGGAGATAATATTTAAAACACGTCTGTCAAGGCTGGATGAAAAAAAAAAAAAAAAAAAAAAACCCGAAAAGCGGTGAAAGTTTAAATTTGAAAAGCAAGGTGAAACTGACACAGACAAAAAGCCCGAAAGTTAGCGTTAATAATTAGGTCAGCTTAGATATGCACGTGAAAGTCCCAGAATTAAATTAAGAAAACTGATCAGAAGAACAAATAAATGGCCAAGTTTAAGAAATGGGGCGTCTGTTATATATATATATATATATATATATATATATATATATATATATATATATATATATATATATATATATATATATATATATAAAAGTGAAAGTAAATAAATAAAAAAATAAATAAAAAATAGAAAATTATATATATCCACACATACATATATATACACATACACATACATATACATACATACATACAGACACACAAATGCACACATACATGTATATAAATACACACACGCATATAAATATATATACATATATGTATACATATACAATAACACACACACACACATATATACATATATATATATACAAACACACACGCATGCATAAATACATACACATATCCAAAAACATATACAAGTTAAACAAAAAACATACATACTTACATGCAAAATAAGGGGAGGGAGAGGCCGGTATCTACAAACTCCGGAATAAGCCAAATAAATGTGTATGTAAATGCATATAGTAAAATATAAGTAAATAAATGCATAGAATAAAAATGAGTAGGTTGATGTATATATTTAATTAATAGGTATACTTATACCATAAAAACGGAGACAGCAGATGGAAAACCGGCCAAAGAAATAAAGAAAAACAAATAAAATTAAAAATATAAAAAGCTTAGAATGTAAGATTATATAAAAAAAAAAATTATGGGAAAAGATATATATTTGAAGGGTTACATTAATAGCTATGTGATTTCAAATTTACCATATTTAAACTTGGACATATGTTTGCAATAGGAGATCAGTTCGTGTTTAGAGTTTATTATATTACTACTTTGAGGGGGAGGTTATAATAGTTATAGCTTCAGATGTACACAGGTGACAAGACTTAGATCCTGGAGTGTAAGACTTAACTTTTTTTTAGGATGGTCCATTTAATTGAAAAGTGGGTATTGGCAGAGTTAAGCTTTTTAACCAGTGTAGTTAGAGAAGTTCCCCGGTTATTATTTGAATTTTGGTTATTGAAAGAAGAAGTGTGGTTTGAAATTCTTTTCTTTATTAAAGTTGAAGTAGCAATATGTATATGTTTTATTAATAGCTCGGTGTCGATAATTACTATTAATTTGTTGATTTATACTGGGAAGCGAATTTAAATTTTGTTCATTTTGATGTAGAGAGGTAGGACAGTAATTGTAGCAGGATTGGTTTGGAGGGGATGATTAGTGTTATCAGTGTTAGGATGGCTGCTATGAAAAATATTATTATTATTATTATTATTATTATTATTATTATTATTATTATAATAGTTGGTTGTATGATTGAAAATAGAGGGGCTGGTTGATTCGTTTGTTGGATTAATAATTATATCAGAGGGAGGGTTAATTTGGTGGCAAAATGTTATTGTCTATTATGGGAGAATTGCGTGGGAGCTCTGTAATTGTGCATGAATATATTACATCTTTATGGATGCAATCATTATTGAGTGGGCAGATGTTTGTTAATACAGTTGCAGTTTCTTTTTGGTTGGATTGGGAAAGGGATTTTTTGGGCTGATTTAATTTTTTGTTATTAGATGCTAAGATTCTTTGTGCTAAATTAGGCATAGTAGAATAAGAAATTCTTATTGATTTTTTTATTAAAAATTGAACTATATCTGTGTGGGTATTTGAAAGAGTTTTCTACAATATTGAAGAATTCTTTAGTTATATTAGTTTTGACATTTACGCTAAATGGAGGATTAAACCAAATATTTTTCTTTCTCCTAGTGCGACAGGGTGGGTTAGAAGTATTACGATTAGCATGTTGGTTCGGATTATATTTGTGGAGTGGACCATTGCTATTGATAGCAGCAGATCTTGTTATTTGAACTGGTTTCTTGCGAGTCATATTGTGTGTGATTACAGATTTAAGACGGCATACAGGTGGAGCATAATGGTTATATTGAATCTTTTCATTGTATCCTGAATTTCCTAAGGCATTATTGAAGAAAGTAGCATTTTGATTAAAGGTTTTTTTTATCGGGTAAGAGCGTAGAAATTCTTCTAGAGACGGATGGTACTATAGATTTTATAATTGAATTGGGGCGGTTAGAAGATTTATGGACGTATAAAAGCGTAAGGTTTGGTTTATGATAGGGGCTGTAAGTTTCAGTATTAAGATTAAGTGTAATGTCTAGAAAATCTGAAGTTTTTTTATTTGGTTCAATAATTATAGAAAGGCCAAAATTATTAAAAAAGTTATGTAATTTTTTAATTGTATTATTATACTCTCTCTCTATATATGTGTGTGTGTGTGTGTATATATATGTGTGTGTGTGTATATATATATATACATATATATATATATATATATATAAGATAAGTCACAGATTAGAGATCAAGCAAATTATCTACTCAGATATTATATTGGAGTAATACTTTCAGGACGATCCTAACCAAAAAAAAAACGTGAAGCTCAATATATAAAAATAGAGCAATATATAATTATTAAATATATATTATATATATAATGATTAAATCATTACATAATGATTAAAGTTCAATTCTGTAGATTAAAATATATACAAATATATTCAAGTTAACAAACAAGGAATACATTAAGAAAAATTGCATTTTCTTAATCATGATATGGGACAACCAAATATTCTGGATACATCGGATTACTCGATCACATCTGATTTTTCCCTTCGATCACTACTCATCCGACCTGGCAGTATTATCCCGGAAACTATTGAACTCATCCTATTATTGAACTTCCCAGGTTCTATGATATCCTTTTTCTATGACTTTTAAGCACCATGTACATAATTTTTAAATAATATTTTCAAAATATTTGCTGATAAACAAACTATTTGTTTATTCATAGCTGAACGCTTTGCTGAATGTATTTAATTTTCTCTGATGATATGAGCCATTTTTGAAAATCCATGGATTAAGGAAATAAATATAATTTTTTCCATATAATGCTTGTTTCAAACAATAAATTCTTAACTTGAATACATTTGTATATATTTTAATCTATTAAACACACACACGCACACACACACACACACACACACACACACACACACACACAC
>NC_136525.1:38192956-38210456 GCF_053919585.1 Euprymna scolopes
AGTTTTGCGAATGTTTCTTTGTTGATCTTCAGCACACGTAAAGACTGTCTAAACCGCCAATCTGTCATCGAGCGGTCAATATGTGCGACGCTGTAGTGCTTTCTGATATCTTAATGCAGTGGTGTTCTAGTAGTCTGATCCAGGCATCTAGTGGATAACTTTTGAGTATTTTGGATTCCATAATGGCGAATCTTTGTTCTGCATTTATTGGTCTCGTAAATACTAGGCCTGTGACAACAGCATATTCTTTTCATTGTTTTGTACTCTCGAGTATATATCCGACACAGTTGGGTGGTTGATTGTTTTGGTTTTACGACACATCAGCCCTTTTCAGGTTATTTAATGCCGAATCCAAAGATTTTAAAGAACATAGTTTTAATAGAATATATTTGTTGTTTTTAAGTCGGTTTCTATTTAGCCCATAGTTGGGAGCCTAACAGGTACTACCACTCCTGGCTAGAGTGGACCTAGGAGCAATTCTAATTAAAGGGTAGCTCCACACTCCACAAAGCCCGCAAGCCGGGACCTCACCACTGGATATAGTTTAAGATCATATCCAGGACCTCCGACACAGACACAATTAATCAACCGAGAACCACATCACTCTACATAAAAACATATAAAATATCAATGGATATACAGTAGCACCCAAAACTAAGGTACAAAATAGCATTCTTGGGACCCACTTTACGCAAATCTTCCGCATCTTCAATTGTCCGCAGATAATTATGTGTTCAGTTCTCACACTGACATCAAATTGTGAACTTATTGTCTCTAAAGACACACTGCGGTGCTTATCCATGAAATTCTTTATTTGGCCAATCAACTCTGGTGTTCTGACTTCTTTACTCCGCTCACATCTCTTATCATTTCTCACAGACTTTTTTACGCGACTCCAAAACTGATGCTAGATTCATGCAAGATAGTCCAAAAGCAGTCTGAAGCATTCCATACGTTTCTGTGACATTTTTTTCCAAGTTTATAACAGAATTTTCTTGCATATCGTTCTTTTAAAGTGTCCTCACGTCCAGATTGCAGTTTTGAAATTCACCAGTTTTAACAATCAGACTTCAGTAGAAAAATATTTAAAAAAAAAAAATAGAAAAAGATTATGATAAAAAAATCATTTATTTATTATCAAAAAAATAAACAACAAAATCACAGGGAGCCGTGTGGAGCCGTGTGGAGCTGTGTGGAGCTGTGTGGAGCCGTGTGCGAAATAACATCATAGTAAGGAAATAGAAAAAGACTATGATAAAAAAAATATTTATTTATTATCAAAAAAATAAACAACAAAATCACAGGGAGCCGTGTGCGAGCCGTGTGGAGCTGTGTGGAGCTGTGTGGAGCCGTGTGCGAAATAACATCATAGTAAGGAAATAGAAAAAGACTATGATAAAAAAAATATTTATTTATTATCAAAAAAATAAACAACAAAATCACAGGGAGCCGTGTGCGAGCCGTGTGGAGCTGTGTGGAGCCGTGTGGAGCCGTGTGTGGAGCCGTGTGCGAAATAACATCATAGTAAGGAAATAGAAAAAGACTATGATAAAAATAATATGTGCGTATTGACCGAGGAGGACGTTCGAGATGACAAAAATCAGAGATATGGAGCGCGATCACGTTTTATTGGGAAAAGTAACCGGAAATAAATGTCGTTGTTAAAATAAAAAAGGAGTCGAGTTATTACTTGTCATATGTTCCTTGCGACGTACTTTGCTACAACGTGTTGGGTCCTTACGATGTAAGATTCACCATTATTCAAATACCCGCTGTAGCTGTTTATCTGAACCTAAAATGATAAAAATTAGTCAGTCATCTCATAAGATGGATAACAATAACATACTGAACTTTCAAGAGCGTGCGACAATTTTAAATGCTTGTACAAAAAAAGTCTGGAAACTAATTGGTAGCACCTCGTACCTTTTCAACATAACTCCCACTAAGTCGTCAAGCAGCAAAATCCCACCCCTTCATTGTAGATATCGCTAGATGCCGGAAAGGCTTCTATTAATAAATTCTTACCTCGGACTGCTGCACTTTGAAAATTTCTATTGGTCTCCTGCTTGTGTGAGTGTTCTTATATGCAGAAATTTAAATGTAATCGTGCAGATATCTTGCTGCTCAACTCCCTATATAATTTCATTTTCAAGTAGTAGTTCTTTACCTTTAAGTGGCAAGATGCCTTGTTTGGGATGGATAAGAGTAAACAAAGAAAAAAATAATGTGCAAAATAATCGGAAAAGTGTACCGAAAGATGGAGAGTGTACAATGAATGTGGAAAGATATTTGTTGCTCGGATTTCACGATGCACCACGTGTTATGTGCGATGAAAACAGATTTGAAAAGTTGTAGCGAGTAAAATAATAGTTATTAATGGGTATTTAAATTTTAACGCGTTGCTTATTGCAGACTTACACGCATTAACGACTTGGTGTTCTTTTCCGAACGTGAGATAAGATACGATCATGTTACAATTTGGAAGTAAGAGATAGACGTATATATATATATATATATATATATATATATATATATATATATATATATATATATATATATATATATATATATATGTATGCATGTATGTATGTATGAATAAAAAATCGATACGAAAAATATATAAATGTTTATATCTTTTCTATATCGATTTACTGTGTGTTGACGTTTAGGAATACAAAAAGTCTTTAAAAAAAAACAGAATGTTTCCTTCAAAAGCAAATAATTTCCGACCGATCCTTCGATCTTCCTCAGTGGGAATGATAGAAAACATGAGTATGCGGGTTAGGTTAGAAACAGGAGGGGCACGGGTATAGCCATTAAGATAATTCTATTTGAATATGAGATTTCCAGCATTTTCGACTTGGAATGGTCAGTAACTTGTGTGGCATCTACTCAAAATGAAGTCTTTCAAAAAACTTTGAATTGGACACCCATGCATCCCACGAATATACATATATATATATATATATATATATATATATATATATATATATATATATATATATATATATATATGAAATATATTTGTAGTCATCGACATACAGTCCTGTTTCGTTGTATCACAACTCATCAGTGCCGCTAGACTATATATATATAAAGAGAGAGAGAGAGAGAGAGAAAGAGAGAGAGCGAAAGCGAGAGAGAGAGAATGAAAGAGAGAGAGAGAGTGTGAGGGTGAGTGAGAGAAAGATAGAGATAGAGAAATAGAAGATGATAGAGAAAAGGAAGTAACAGAATGACAGAGAGAGAAAAAGAGACAAAATAAAGGAGAGATAAAGAGAGAGTATATATATATATATATATATATATATATATATATATATATATATATAAATGGAAAAAGAGACGTAAAGCAAGACGGACAAAGCGACAAATGGACAGGTTAATACATATGTATGAATTGGCAAAAATAAAAAAAAATACTGATTGTGGACGGGTTGTTTCTTTAGTAATTTAGAGGCATGGGTAAGAGACATACATACATACATAAATACATACATATATACATACATAAATGCATACATGCATATATATATGTATATATACATAAATATATACATACATGCATATATATATATATATATATATATATATATATATATATATATATATATACTTGTTTATTGTTATATAAACATGCTCACATCCCGCTGCTACAAATAGCCAGTTGTTCCAATCAAACAACAGATATCATCAGGCAGCGACTTGACTATTCAAAAGTTCAATGAATAACTTATTCATTGAACTTTTGAATAGTCAAGTCGCTGCCTGATGATATCTGTTATTTGATTGAAACAAGTGGCTATTTGTAGCAGCGGGATGTGAGCATGTTTATATAACAATAAACAAGTATTATCAGCTCTTTTTATTGAGCACTATCTAACAACCTCGTTGAATTCATTAGTCCATTACTTTCGAATATAAAAAAACCCGAGTATATATATATATATATATATATATATATATATATATATATATATATATATATATATATATGAAATTTATTTATACAAACATTGATGGCTACATATGTGCATACATGTTTCTGTAATCACCCGAGTTGGGGGATTACGTCTTCAGGCCAAGAATTATCATTCTTAGCCTGAAGACGTAATCCCCCAACGCGGGTGATTACAGAAACATGTATGCACATATGTAGCCATCAATGTTTGTATAAATAAATTTCATATACCTGCTCTGTTTACTCATTGAGCACTCTTTGGTAGACCTTGTTGTTTCATTGGATGTACTTCTAGGAAACTAAACTCTACTGGCTATATATATATATATATATATATATATATATATATATATATATATATATATATATATATATAGCGAAGACAGACAGGCTAACAAATGGATATATATATATATATTTATATATATATAATTATTTACTATAATAATTATATTATAATAATAAAATATCTATCTATCTATCTATCTCTCTCTCTCTCTCTCTCTCTATATATATATATATATATATATATATATATATAGAGAGAGAGAGAGAGAGAGAGAGAATGTGAGAGATTCAGTTATTTCCAAAGCCAAATAACCTCGTACCTCAAAAGAGCCATGAGAGCCAACAAACCAAAATCTAAGACTTTCCTGTTTGTTGGCTGTCATGTCTCTTGTGAGCTGTGACGTTGTTTAGCTGTGGAAATAATTATATATATATATATGTGTATATATATTATATTATTATTGCTATTACTATATTATAGTTAGAGAAAAGAGACAATCTATCTATCTATCTATCTCTATATATATATGTATATATATTATATTATTATTGCTATTACTATATTATACTGAGAGAAAAGAGACAATCTATCCATCTATCTATCTCTCTCTCTCTCTCTCTCTCTCTCTCTATATATATATATATATATATATATATATATATATATTTATATATATACATATATGTTGGAGGTAGACAGAGATAGAGAAACAGTAAAAAGCGAGATAGGGAGATAGAGGGCGGATAGAGAAAAATGATTGGGGGCGTGTAACGGTAAATATTAATAAAAACACACACACACACCCGGACAGAGAATAAAAGAGAGAGAGAGAGAGAGAGAGAGAGAGAGAGAAGCGGAACGGATAAAAAGAAGGACAGAGAAAGAGATAGAGAGCGATACATAGTATTAAAAATAGAAAGGAAAAGAGAAAACAACAAAAAAGAAACATACCCAGGAGTCATATATATATATATATATATATATATATATATATATATATATATATATATATATATATATATATATATATATATCTCAAGCTCTTACCAAATAGTCATAAATTAAATTAATCAACCCTGGCACCTGTGAAACGTGTTTATTTCCACATCAAAGTGAAACTTGACCACTTTAAGATAGGAACATTTTTGCTGACGCTACACGATCCCTATTTTAATTACTCAGGAAATTCCAACACTTCATAAAACACATGCACAATCATTTCATAAAACACATACACAAACACGTCATAAAACACATACACAAACACTTCATAAAACACATACACAAACGTGTCATAAAACACATACACAAACGCAATAAAGAAAAACATGAAAACACATAATAAAATTATATCTGAAATGGGACACGGGTTACATTTTTAGCTGCAGATTGATAAGTTTGTGTAAAGGTCCAGAATAGTTCACAGTCGAAAACTTATGAAAGTGTAAAAATCAATAAATGAAGCATAGTAAACACAGTAGAATTAAATTCTCTACCGACCTGTATACGTTTAACATGTGGAAACTGAGTAAAGGCCAACAATATAAAAGCCTCTGTGGAAAATGAAACAAAAAAGGTAAGCAGCTAGCGAAAATGCAACATTCGCGACATACGATCGTTAGAACACTCTGTGACTGTTATACTGCTATGAATCATGGAATGGAAACAGCACTAACACAGTGCAGGTGCAGGTTTAACTGGATTTCTCTAAAGGAGGAAGTTCCATGAGAGTATGAAATTCACAAGCGGTCTGAAGTCACATCTATATTCCCATTAAACGAGGTGACGACGTTGGGTTTTTGCAACTCTTGGAGCGAGGTTTCAACGTCCACCAACACACAGCGCTTGGAATACCTGAATTGGTCACCCATCTGGTACTGACAAGGGTCATCGTTGCTTAATTTCGGTGATTTCATGAGAACCGTGAATCAACGTGATTATGCCGTATATCTATACTGTTATGCTTACATTTGGCATTTATAGATGTTTAATTTCCCTAAGTTTTTGCGTTAATAAATGCTGTTTTGTAGCTGGGTTCGACTCCCTCAACCAGCATTAATCATGACCTCCGTGTACTGATGATTGCGAAAGAATGAAACACTAGTTCTTGTAGGGATAATAATAATAATAATAATAATAATAATAATAATAATAATAATAATAATAATAATATATGTGTGTGTGTGTGTGTATGCGTGTGTATTTTGACAGCAAGTCCTTATTAAGGCACGTTTGATTAAATACGACAGAGTTATCTTTCTTTTTTATTTTTTTATTGATTTTCTCGTTTTAGTTGGTAAGTTGTGTATTTGGTTGCCTAGTTTTTTTTGTTTTTTTTTGTCAAGCATTTTCCTGAAGCCCTTTCGATCATTGATCGTCGTTCGGAGCAATTTTGTTGTTGTTAAAAAGGATTTTTATGTTGCCTTTTTATATGTAATTAATTTTATTTTGGTTTTATTTATTGGTTTCATTTTGTTTATTGAGTTATTTTGATTTAAGTCATCTGTTAAGGAGGGTATGATAAAAAGGTTTGTGTTTTGTTTAATTCAAATATACATTTTAACAGCACAAAATGAGTTTAAATGATTTAATAGCGCAATACTAAAACTATAAATAATCTTATTTTTTCCGCTTCATTCTTCATTCATTATGATCTGGTAAAATAAAAATATATAGGGTGAACCATATATATATTAGGTCGCATTCCTAAATAGTACCAACATACTTAAAGACCCCGCATAACTCCTTCCCTCTCACACCCAACCAGTTCCTGTCACTGACTCTAGAACTGGGGTCCTGGATATTACCTTAAATTATATCCGATGGTGAAGCCCCAGCTTGCGGGCTTTGGGGGAGTGTGGAGCGCGTCTTTAATTGCCATTGCTCCCAGGTCCACTCTGACCTGGCGTGATAGTACCTGTTAGGGTCCCAACTGTTCGTTAAATAGAAACCGACTTGAAAAAACAAATATATTCTATTAAAATATTTTTCTTCAAAATCACTTGATTCGGCATTAAATAACCTGAAAAGGGTTGATATGCCGTAAAACAAAAACAACCAACCAACCAACCCTAGAACTGGCACGCTCTCCCGTTCCTCGTGATACTACTCCCTCCCACACCGCCGTCAGAGACCAGAGTTTAAAAGAGCAAAGCCTCAGTTAAATATATTTAACGTGCTCTGCTCAGAGTACTGCAGACATATGATAAACTCAATAGGTGTGATTACCCAGAGCTATATTAATAGAAAAGGGTGAAAGATTAATTATTGTGAAATTATGAATGAAGTTTAAATAGGAGTAAACATAACAAAATCAAATTAATATGTACGATCGTTTCGGAAACGATATCACTTTATTCATTCAATATTTACAAATAAAACTATCTAGAAATAAAGTAAAATATTTCTGGATATCGTCTCCTCGTCAGCATAAATGGCGGAGGGGGGAGGGGTTACAATTGGGAAAGACACCAAAATTTTAGTAGCCTATTGAAGTAAATATAGTTGATGAACATTTGTAAGGGGGTGGTTCCATATTGTTTTTTTTTTTTTTAATTTTTATTTTAACCCGTATGGAGGTTTCTCGGTGCGCAAAACTTTATTGATAAGAATATTTTTTAAAAACTTTATTTTCTAAATTCCGAAGTTCGACCAAAACATTCTCGAGTCCGACAAGACACCTGAAGAAGGTCGGAGGTTACATCGACCGAAACGTTGTGAAAATCACACTCAAGATGAGAACAGTAGTCCGATGAATCCAAATAATACGAATAACCAATCCTCATCTTAAAAATACAGAAACGTCATATGAAAAAGTATTTAACAATCGTCAAAAACACACAAATATTATCATGTTATGTTGTAAAATACATAAATGTAATTTTGGTGGTTCCGCGAATGAACAACTACAGCAAGAATTGGAATACACCCTACTAAAGCCTGCTTGTCATAACTGGTGAATTTTAAAAAATGCAATCTGAACGTGCGAACAGTTTAAGAAGAACGATAGGCAATAATATTCTGTTTTAAACCTGAAAAAAAAATGTAACAGAAACGTATGGAATGCTTCAAACTGCTTTTGGACCATCTTGCATGAATCGAGCATCGGTCTTTTGGTCTTGTTTAAAAAGAAAAGGAAAGCAGTAAGTCTGAGAGGGATAGCTAGAGGTGTAGGAGGAGTAAGGAAGGCAGAACACCAGAGTTGATTGGCCAAATAAAGACTTTCATGGATTAGGACCGTCGTGTGTCTGTAGAGGCAATAAATGCACAGTTTATGCTTGTGTGAGAACTGTACGCACAATTATTCGTGAGAAACGAAAAATTTACGCGAAGTTTGTCCCAAGGGTGCTCCATCCTTGTCACAGACCATTTCACCAAGACGGGCATCAAGACAGTTCCTCACACTCCCTATAGTCCACACCTTGCTCCTTGTGAATTTTGGTTATTCCCTAAGCTCAAGGAAAACATGAGAGGCTATCGTTATTAGAAAATTGAGGAGATAATATACCTGTGATGATGGACATTGACACGCCTACATAATAGGACTTCCATGGGACCTTCCAAAAGTTGTTGGGACGATATAGCATATTCATTGAAGCCGGAGGAGATTACTTGGAAGGGGACTAGAGTTTTGTGCGTGTATTATCAATAAAAGTGTCGATACAGAAAAAGTCTGGAAACTTATTGAACGTATCTCGTATAGGAAGTATAATGTTATAGTGTTTTATGTTACTGTAGAAGACGTTATGCAATTATATAAAAACCGGACATGGACACACAGCTCATATGCAGTCCAATGTCTAGATCAACTTGTTCGTGATTTTCGGTAGCTGAAATATGTCACCCCCCCCCCCCCGCACATCACTGGAGACGTAACTGATTTCGAATGATATCACTTTAAATATATAAATAGAAACCATGCTCGTCTACTCGATAAATATTTGCAAGATATCGTAAAGAGATGCTATAAATGGACAACATACAGTAAATGGTGATAAAAATGGCGGTTTCACGTTTATAACCAATTCGAAAAAAAAAAAAAAGATGAGAAACAAAATGGCGGATATATTTGGTTTGTCGTTTGTGTTTTGTTGTCGTTTTTTGTTTTTGTTTTTTGAAAGGAAATAATAAAAAGCGTGAAAAATAAATTGTCGGCGTTAATTCATTTTTAACATTATGAAAAAAAAAACAAAGGAAACAGAAGTAAGCAATGGGTTTATATATATATATATATATATATATATATATATATATATATAAACCCATTGCTTACTTTTCTAACTTATATATATATATATATATATATATATATATATAAATTTCAAATTGAATCTTGTACCTTTATTTTTAAAGCCTATAGTAAAAACATTTTGTTTAACAATTTTCATGCCTTGGATGAAATGCTTTTCTAACTTGTAACGTATCTTTTTAAGATCATATTTTATTAAATCTATTAATTTGGATTAAAAAATGATGAATGTGGTTTTGCATGTATCTATAAAAACTCTCCTACTCTCTATTTCAGTTTGTATTTCTCCTCACACCACAACTCATTTTTGCAACCCCCTCTTTGTATTATTACAGGTCTGAATATTCTCTATGTTTCATTTTGTATTTCTCCTCACGCCACAACTCTTTTTTGCAACTCCCACTTTGTCATACATGTCTGAATAATGAGAAAATCTTAATTTTTTTAACAAAAACTTTAAGAAACAATAAAAAGCGCTCGAGAAGAATATATCTAAACAACAACTTTTGGGCGCCATTATATGCTATATATATATATATATTTATATATATATTTATATATATATATTTATATTTATATATATATATATGTATATATATATATATATATTTATATATAAATTTATATATAAAATAACATACATTTACCAAAATGAGCCAAGATGGTAAAATTAAAGTATATTATAAATATTAAAGAATTAATATTTATAAAATTATCTCAGCCAGATGTAAAAGCTCGATAAAACCAAATAGGAAATAGAGCTTATAATATGAGTACATTTCAGTTGACCTATATTATTTTGCCCTATAAATTTTGTTCGCGCCTTTAACATTTCCTGTCTGGGTCATTTTGACATTTGTTTCCCTTTATTTTATATTTTATATTTAACTTTATCATTATATATTTTTTTTTATTTAAAATTTTTTTCTCTTCTTTTTCTTCCCTGATCTTTCTTATTTATATTTATGTCTCAGAAGTAGAGTGAAAAGCATATCTTATTTTTCTTTTATTAATATTATTGGTATCTTTTCCTTTTTTTCCTTGTACACATTTTTGTGAATTGTTCCATGGGTTTCTGCCTTTGGATTATTATGGACCATCTTCTTCCAATTACGGGATTTCCTTGGATTTTACTTTTAGAAATGGAAATTCTTTTAACTTTCTTGAAGTTATACATTTGGATTTTACCGTCACTGGATTTTTTATCTTCCACCAGACTATCCATTAATGTATAATCACCTTTAACGCTGGGTTAATGAGAGGACATTTATTTTGAAATCCAAGATATCCCAAAAAATCGGAAAAATTAATAACTCTGTCGTGTTCAATCAGACGTGCTTGAATAGTGACTTGCCGCCAAAATATTCAAATATATATATATATATATATATATATATATATATATATATATGTATATATATATATATATATATATATATATATATATAGTGTCATCCACATGCAGTACTGTTTCGCTGTTTCACATCTCATCAGTGCGGCTAGAGCCAGGATTGAAATCGACCATCTGTACGACAGTCAAGACTCCTAACCATTATGCTATCGGCGGCTGCTGAACGAGCCGTGAGCATCGTTTATACGCTAATGGTATATATATATATATATATATATATATATATATATATATATATATATATATATATATATATATATCCGTGGAAATATTTCTTTTTTCAATTAAACTTCATCTTTTATTTATACTAAATCTCAAGTTCAATGTAATTACATAGCATATTACAGATTACATAGCATATTACATAGCATATAATAATTCTTAAGTTCAATGTAATTACATAGCATATTACAGATTACATAGCATATTACATAGCATATAATAATTCTTAAGTTCAATGTAATTACATAGCATATTACAGATTACATAGCATATTACATAGCATATACTAATTCTCAAGCTCAATGTAATTACATAGCATATTACATATTACATAGCATATTACATAGCATATAATAATTCTTAAGTTCAATGTAATTACATAGCATATTACAGATTACATAGCATATTACATAGCATATACTAATTCTCAAGCTCAATGTAATTACATAGCATATTACAAAAAAAAAATGACAAAATATTTAGATCAAATCAACTACCGTAAAAAAAACACACACACAGTATATTTTAATTTGTTTTCATAAACAATTAAATAAATATGAATAAATGTACGGCATAATCACATTGACACACCGGTTCTCGCTAGATCACCGAAGTTAAGCAACGTTGAACCTGGTCAGTACTAAATGGGTGACCATTTGGGACCTCCAGGTGCTGTATGTGCTCTCCGCTTATCTCGGCATTGTTTCCAGTCGTCATGGACTTTTCGTTGCCACTGAACCCAAACAGTGCCGATTCAGGAGAAGTGTGGTTTGGGGTTGCGCAACCCTTGCCTCATAATTACACGCGCAACTGCCCCTACAGGGGGCATCCTTTGTCTTTCGATACTGAACGATCGAAATTAATTATAAATCATTAATTAATACAATATTAAATAACATATTTTTTATTCGTGTATATCAAAATGAATACAATTTATTAATACGAAAATTTAAATTTTAGTGACTTTAATCGAAAATGTAGAATCGCGTAATAACAGAAAGAAATAAACTGTAATTGACATCCTCTCTCAATTTTCGGATTCTGTAGTCATGCCTATATGAGTTTTACTTTTATTATTAGATATTTCTTCTGAGGAATTAGGGGCAGAATAGATTCATTGATTGATATAATAATTAAACGCATTATTTTGTGTTACGAAACAGGTGCTGTGCACAATTGTAAACATCAACGTACTTAAAGGAATAAATTGTAAGATGAACAACATCATGAAATTTGGAATGACTTTTGTAATTTATTTTTTATATACATATTCTTTAATTGGAATATAAGAATTTTTGTAATATATATATATATATATATATATATATATATATATATATATATATATATATATATATAAGTGAAAGTGTCTTTCTGTGTGTGTGTCTGTGTGTGTACATTTCCCTACGCAATAACTCTGTCAGTCTTTGGTCTATAGACTCGAAATTTGATATACAGGGTACTGAGGTTTGGGAAAATCGATGTGATCGTTTTTTGGCCAGAAATTTGGCGATTAAGGGGTCAAAGTTCAACGATTTGACCTTTGAGAACTCTACCAAACTCCTCGGACAATTTTGGGTCTACAACCTTGAAATTTTAGATATAGGTTCCTTGGATATGGATCTAACTTAATAACTGCATTTGAGCCCAAAACAATAAATTTTAAGAGGTATTAAAAAATTGACCGCTTTTTTTTTTTTTTTGCTCAGCATGCACCTCCAAATACCCGAGCAAGGCCGGGCACCCATGCTAGTATATATATATATATATATATATATATATATATATATATGTAAAATGAAACTGTGTGTGTGTGTGTTTATACATTTCCCTACTTAACTACTCTGTCAATTCTCGGCCTACAGACTCCAGATTCGACATAAGAGGTATTAAGATTTGGGAAAATCTTTGTGATCAGTTTTAGGCTAGATATTTGGCTGTCAAACGGTAAAAGTTCAACGGTTTGACCTTTGACAATTCTACCAAACTCCTCTGCCGATTTTGAGTCTAAACACTTGAAATTTTAGATGTAGGTTACTTGGACATAGACCAAACTTATAATTTGATTTGAGCCCAAACGATAAATACGAAGTGATCAAAATTGGGTGTCAAACTTTAAAACAATTTGATAATTGCGGTCTCTACCAAATTACTCAGCCAATTCCTGGTCTAAACATTTGTAATTTTGCATATAGTGTATTCAGAAATAGGACAAGGTTTTTATTTGACTTTTAGCCGAAAATTTGTTTGCCAAGGGGTCAAAGTTCAAAAGATTTGACCGTTGTGGTCTCTAGCAAACTATTCAGCCAATTTTGTGTCTAAACATCTGAAAGTTTACATAAATGGTATTTAGACATACAACTAGTAGTCTAACCACTGCACACCGGGTCCTTGTGGAAAAATCAATTGTAAAAAATGGTATTCTCCTGAAGGTTGCAGGTTCAATCCTCAGTGTGTGCGACCGAAAAATACAATTGCGAATTCGTCCAATTCCCGAGTTCGATAGAAACATTTCCGAGTTAAATAAGCTACACCTGTAGAATGGCGGGGGTTATATCGACCGAAACGTTGTGAAAATCACACTCAAGATGAGAACAGTAGTCTGATGAATACAAATAATACGAATATCCAGATCCAGACTATGCAAGATCAGATAATAAATAAACGTGGATTTATAAGATCAAAGAATCCAACCTTGATTGCCCTTCGGGGTCCGTGGCGCAGTTGATAGATACGTTGAGTCTCTACGGTTCCAGATGAGCATTGTCTGAAGATAGCGGTTTCAATCCTATCCAAAGCCGGCCAGAGGTTTACTTGGCCAAAAACGTGGTGAGACGACAACAACTATGGATGGCAGTGATTGCTGAGAATAAAGTTAGGAGATTCGAAGTTCCTATCCGTCGCGGTTACCACCTGACGAAGGCCAGAGAAATAGTTGTCCGAAACGTCGTGAAAAAACAACAACCAATAAAGATGAAAACAACAACTAATAAAGATGAGAATAATAGTCCGAAATAAAAATAAATTAATCCAGATTTTTGCATTTTAAAATTCAATATGGAAGTCACATCTCAAATTTGATTGTAAAATATGATTCACCCCTCCCAGAAAAACATGTGAAAATGAAATCTAATGAACCCGAAGAGAAGACCGTTAGCTTTCGTCTGATGTTAGACATTAATTAAAAGTTAAACGCAGATGGATTATAAATAAGGAGTTGACAGGTGGTTTATTTATTTAGATTCCTAGGTGTAACTCCACTAAAACCCGTGTGATTATTGAAGAGTGCTCAATGTAGGACAGAGCACGTATATAGTCTGTTTATTATACAAACATTATCGGTTACATATGTGCATACATGTTTCAGTGAAATGTCAATACATAGACACCCACCTCATCAAACCGAAAAAAGAAACATTATAACGAAATCAAGGTTCATTTATTTTGGTATATAAAGGATGAATGAACCTTGATTTTCGTTTCGATCTTGTTTTTTTTTTTTTTGTTTTTTTTTCAGTCTGACG
The DNA here is from genome assembly GCF_053919585.1 of Euprymna scolopes. Lineage (NCBI taxonomy): Eukaryota > Metazoa > Mollusca > Cephalopoda > Sepiida > Sepiolidae > Euprymna > Euprymna scolopes. The sequence continues at coordinate 38,207,612 of NC_136525.1, forward strand.
AGGTGGGTGGCTCTTAATTGAGATCCCACTGAAACATGTATGCGCATATGTAACCAATAATCTTTGTATAATAAACACACACACACACACACACACACACACACACATATATATATATATATATATATATATATATATATATATATATATATATATATATAAGGATATCTGAAGTATGAATTTAAATAATGGAAATAAAAATATATTGTTGAGTTGTTGATGTACCTGCACTATATAATCTCCCGGAAGTTATGCAGGACCGACGCTTAGAAAATACTTATATTAAACAAACCTCAGTCACCCCGTCCGACTGGCACCTAACGGCCTTAAACAGATACACAACTACCTCGTTCGAAATAAATGAAAGAGAGAGAGAGAGAGAGAGAGAGAGAGAGAGAGAGAGAGAGGTAAGAGAAACTCTTTTTTAAACGCCAACTGGTGCTGCTGTCAGCGATCTGGAAAGGGGAAATCGCTGACCCGGAGATCAAGTTCGAATTGAGGATCGTCGGTATCACTTTCGAGGTGTAGGGATAGGACGAATGGTTTCATTTTTTTTTATAGGGGATGGTGAGAACACAACGAAACGGCAAGGAAAAAAGAAAAAGAAAAGAAAAAAAATGAAAAGCAAAAAAAAAAAAAAAAAAAAATGCAAAAGGCATAATTCCAATCTACCCTGAGTATTCCAAGCGTTTGACATTCCAACAAAGTCCTGCCAAAATCCCGGGCAAAAAAGATTAAAAGAAAAATGAAAATATAGAAAGCACAAGGAAGGAATAGATGTAGTTCGTAGACAAAAATATATTTGAATGGATAAACGCGAAGATTTACAACTTGTTCGAACATCACAACTGATTAAATATATTTAATGTAGAACAAACATTTTTTTTATGGAGCCCACAACAAGTGCCATGTGACGTAAAAATAAGTTGAATGAAACATGGATTTGCCTAATGAAGAATTTGTTAAAATTCGAAATTTTTATTATTTAAAATAAATAAACGTATTTATTCATTTAAAAAAAAACGTCTGCACTTATTTTGGCCTTAAAATCGTTAAAGTTTGGATTTTCATTCCATACTAGCGAGGGGTACCCGGCGTTGCCCGGGTGTTTTTCGGGGTATGTGAAAAAACCCCCCGAAAATGTGAAAAAAAACAGGTGCCCGTGAAAAAAAAAACGAAGCCTTCACGACGCGCAGTTGGAAAATAGTAAAGTGTTTAAAAAAAAACAGGTGCGCGTTTTTGATTGACGTGACGGCGATAGGTATTCAGCTGTAAGCATTTTGTGCGGGACAGTTTTGAATGAGGTGAATAAATCGGTTTGTTTGAATTAAAAAAAATAAACCCGCTCCCTGTTTATTAGGAGGAGCGAAATGAAAACTACAGTCTGATATGACGAAGTCTACATTGAATAAACGTTCGGCCTGTGATTAGAGTCGAGTTTCGCTTTTTTTTTTCTTTTTTTTTTTTTATACCGAAACCCGAATGTAACGCGTGGTGCCGATGCGGGAAATGTCGAATAATTAACGTTTGAAAGTCAATAAAATTAAATAGACAGGCGAGCTCCGGGGGTAACTCTGAGATATTATAATTTATAGATGATATAAAAAGTTTTAAGAAGTTGTGAACCGAGCAAGCGTTTCTCTGAAAGAAGCCTTTTGTGGACATCGATACATACATACATGCATACATACATACATTTTCGCTTTTATATATATAGATAACAAAAACAGTGAATTCCTATATTATTTGACATGCGTTGAGAGACGCTCACACTGAAACCAACGTTCAAGACTTCAACAACATCTGAAGCCGTCCCAAGGATTATCAACACCACCATGAGACATAAAAAAAATGCTATTAAATGAAACCTGGATTTTCCTGATGAAAATTTTTTTTTATAATTGAATTTATTTTAATAAATAAATGTATTTATTATAAAAAAAACTTTCCTTTTGTTTTCTTCTTAAAACAGTTAGTTTGAATTTGTATTCAATATATAAACAGTGCATAAAAATAGTGAATCCTCATATATATATATATATATATATATATATATATATATATATGTGTGTGTGTGTGTGTGTGTGTGTGTGTGTGTGGTGCGTGTCTGTATATGTATATAATATGTATATATATGTATGTATATATACGAATTTATATATATATATGGATATACACATGTATATATGTATATATATATGTATGCATATATATGTATGTATATAGATGTATATATATGTATATATATGTATGTATATATATGTATATATATATATGTATATATATGCATATATATAAATGTATGAATATATATATATGCATGTATACATATATGTATGTACATCAATATATATATATATATATGTATATATATCGTATGTTTGCTATCTTCAGACAATTCTTCAAAATCCGTGGCACAGTGGATAGAGAGGTTGAATCTCTATGGTTCCAGGTGAGAATTGTCTGAAGATAGCGGTTTCAATCCTACCCAAAGCCGGCCAGAGGCTTACTTGGCCAAAACATGGGGAGATAACAACAACTATGGATGGCAGTTATTGCTGAGAATGCAGTTAGGAGATTCGGAATTCTTATCCCGTCGTGGTTTCCACCTGATGAAAGCCAGAGGGATAGTTGGTCGAAACGTCGTGAAACGACAACCGAGACAGATGAGGATAAGAGTCCTCACTAAATAAATTAATGAAAACCACGTTACCTTTCATGGTTGAAAGATAACGAACGGAGACACACGTTTACAAAATACACAATGATGTTTATTCCACCGATTGATGGTCAGGAATTTAATTGCCTTTAGATTTCTACCTTTTATTGTTTCCCTTTCTGGTCG
>NC_136525.1:38215456-38337956 GCF_053919585.1 Euprymna scolopes
TATATATTTATATATATATATATATATATCTGTGGGTGCTTCATGTGGAATTGCATAAAAATCAACCCTTACACACACACACACACACACACACACACGCACACACACACACACACACACACACACACACATATATATATATATAAACAGGTGACCTCACTTTGAAAAGGTGATCATTATATACAAGAAAGGGTTTGGTATCCATACTCATCGACTGGTTGACCATAGTGTTATCTGTGGGTGCTTCACTGCCTGGAATCTGTGCGCAGGGCGATGGCAACTCCGAGGCTATCCTCATCATCCAGGATCCAGCACGTTAATGACGGCAATGTTGTTGGTCAGGTGTGTCGAACTTAGAGGCAAGGCAAGGCAATACAAATTGCTTCTCCTTTGTTTTTAAAATGTTTTTAGCAAATATTTGCCGAAACGTATCCTCTTATTTCCTGAATAGCTTCCGCTGTTCATTTATTAGTAAATTTATTTTAGGTTTAAAAAGAGCGGGGTTTCTTTCCAAGTTAGCGAGGTTCACGTGCGTTACCGCCCCCCCCCCTAAAAAATACATTGAAACACTTTCAGATTTTTTTTCGGTCCTGAATATGACCTTAAACTATATCAGATGGTGAGTCCCCAGCTTGCGGGCTTTGGGGAGTGTGGAGCCACCCTTTAATTGCCATTGCTCCCAGGTCCACTCTGAACCAGAGTGGTAGTACCTGTTAGGTTCTCAACTATGGGTTGAAAAAAAAACAAACATTATAATCTAACAAACCAGAGAGTATGGCTCTTCCTTCTTCCCCCTTTTCTATTAAAACATTTTTCTTCAAAATAACTATATTCGGCGTTAAATAACCTGAAAAGGGTTGATATTCCGTAAAACAAAAACAGCCAATCAACCTAAACCAAACGGAAACATTAATTTTCTAACAAGTCACTGTACTTATTTACTTGCTTCGCCACGAAGGCGAGTTTAAACCACAACCTAATATAAATATGTAAATATAGATTCAAGCTGACTACAATTTGGTTTTCTTCAAGTCCAACGTAAACAAATTCTTGATGAACCGTCCCATTAAATAACCCAATTCACCAAATTTCTGCTACTAACGATTACTAAGAAATTATCCCATTGGCTACTGTACCCTTAGCCTCGAGTGGCTGTGATAAATGTAAAAACAAAAAATACCTCTGCACTGAATGACGTCATAGCTGAAGTCCTTGTAAGCAAGATTGGTTCTAGAGAACCCACTAGATGCAAAGAAGCTAATATTAATAAAAGAGCAAAAGAGAGCAGAAAGAAGGGTTTTCTCAATTCTAAAATTGTCTAAAAGTCCGTATTATTAGAAGTCTTCAACTGTAAAAGTGATATCCTCCTGAAGGTTGAAGGTTCAATTCTCAGTGTGGGCAACTCAAAATTATAATTGTGAATTACTTAGGACCTATACCCAGTCATGGCTGACGGAACGAGAGCATTCTACCCCTGTGAAGTAAATAAAGTATTCTGTTCGAAATTCTGTCCAGATTTCCAATTTCGGCGGAAATGAGGATTATATTTAATCAAGAAATTTATTTTGAGAACGCTGATTATTTTATGGATAGCGTAACCGAGCATGGGGGATAATTTTAGCTACAAGCAAACCCTGATTGAATATTGGAAAGCACAAATATGATCTTGCAGTGACCAACCTATACTAGCTTTTACAATTAATCGTGCACCTGTCCGGAGTAATGTTACAACAAGTAACAGCAAAAAGCTGGATACTCAACCAGACAAGATGAATTCTCATGCTGGTTTGGTTTTGTTGTTTTGTTTTACGGCATATCAAGCTTTTTCAGGTTATTTAATGCCGAATCCAGTTATTTTGAAAATAGTATTCATGTTGCATCCATTAAATTTGTAGAAGGTTTTTTATTCTTCAAGCTGTTTGCATCTTCAATCGCTGGTTTGTAGTGTTTGGTTTGGTTGTTTTATAGTGGATTTTATTTTTCTTCCTTGCCTTGCAGAATATGAATGAGTTTTGCAATTGGAGAGTGAAAAGGATTATAGTATTAATGTTTGATACATTTTAAGTTAGGAAACCAGTCAGGAAGTGGGGGAGATAGAAAGAGGAAGGGGAAATGGGAGGAAGGAAAGGGGGTTAGGGTTAGGGTTTGTTTTTGGTTTTGCAGAACATAATTAAGTTTTGCAAAAAGAAGTAGAAAAACAAAAATCATCAATGTTAGATGCATGAAGCCAATATCTTCAGACATCCTGATCTGGTAGCAGCAGTCTAATGCTGGGATCGAGTAAAACCAAAAGACCACAACTAAGATATGCTATAATATATAAAAATGGTCAAAAGGCAAAGAAGAAAACTGTGACGTTTCTACATTTTTGAGATGAGGATTGGTTATTTCCATTTTTATTCATCGGACTACTGTTCTCACCTTAAGTGTGATTTTAACAACGTTTCGGTCGATGTAACCCCCGACCTTCTTCAGGTATATTTTGTCGAACTCGGGTATGTCTCTGTCGAACTCGGGAATTTGGACGGAATTTCGAGCGGAACCCTTTGTTTGCTTTACGGAGGTAGCATGCCCTTGTTCCGTCAGCCATGCCTGAATAAAGTCCTAAATTATTAGTGATTGTATTTTTCGGTCGCCCACATTGAAGATTGAACCTTCAACCCCCAGGAGAACATCACTTTTTGCAATTGATTTTTTCAAATACTCTAACCACTGTGCCACGAGTCCTTGCAGAAAAATCACACTCAAGATGAGAATAGTAGTCCGTTAAATTGAAATAATACGAGGAAAACTATGTTCTAAATATCTTTACTAACTTAGTGTTTGTGATTTAAATGAAACTGATTCAATGCAAATTCGAATATCTATATACAGGGTGACCCCCCAAAAAACAAAAGCTAAATGGAGGCAATCTAGAACATATGCTGTAGAACGGAAAAAAAAAAAAAAAGGCTAAAGACCCTATTGTTTTGATGTGATGTTTTGAATATAATAAACTAGTTATGACCAAAGTTTCATTTCATTCGGACAAAACACTAAGAAACGGGGCTTAATTAGAGTTGGGGCCCGTTTTTTTTTTTGGGGGGGGATCACCCTGGATCTCAAATAGAGATCAAGGCTTAGCCTCATGGAAAGGGTCAGCTTTATTTCTTAGAACTTCGACTGAAACAAAATAAAACAGATGAAAACCTAAATCTATATAAAGGGTGGCCCACTGTAAAGTAGCCCAGAAAATGTAGTAGAGAGGTTCTACGATACTGCCTCTCTGAATGAGGTTTGGTTTGGTTGTCTTGTTTTACGGCATATCAACCCTTTTCGGGTTATTTAATGCCGAATCCAGTTATTTTGGAAATAGTATTCATTTTGCATCCAGTTATTTTGTAGAAGGTTTTTATTTTTCAAGCTTTTTGTATCTTCAATTGCTATTTTGCAGTGTTCGGTTTGGTTGTTGTTATAGTGGATTTAAACGTTTTTGTTCCCTACCCTGCAGAACATGAATGAGTTTTGCAATGGGAGAGGGAAAATGGTTACATTATTAATGTTTGGTACATTTTAAGTTAGGAAACCAGTCAGAAAGTGGGGAAAATATAAAGAGAAAAGGAGAAATGGGAAAAAGGAAAAAGGGGGAAGGTGGGTTGTTGTTTTCTGTTTTTGTTTTTGCAGAACATAATTAAGTTTTGCAAAAAGAAGTAGAAAAACAAAAATCATCAATGTTAGGTGCATTTTGTCTCAGGAAATCAATATCTTCAGACAGCCTGATCTAGCAGCACCAGTCGTGTTATTGTTCTTGGATTTCTAATCTCACTCGCCCGAATACTTCGTCACAAGTGTCATGTTTTTAAGGTGGGCACTTTGAATATCACTTTGTTTGAATATCTTGTCGGAAGTTGCTGCGTCCGTAGGAAAAGGGCGATATAGAAAGACTCGAACAACGGGTTTAGTTAAGAAAGAATATATTGTACAAGAAAGTGAATACACAGAAAAGGTTGTTGTATGTCCCGACTGTTACGTTAGACAGTATGGAATCTCGCATTAGATCGCGATAATTCAGCACGGGAGTATTAAAATCGAGGTTTTTATTGTGATTAGAAAAGTCCATTACAAGTGACTGGGTTAGTTCCCATAAGCTTTATAAACAAATGAAGCATGTATGGTCCCACGTGCACAGTGAATGAGGCATAAAAAATGACTAAGTTCAAAATTCCCCCCCCCCCCCCATTTAGCTCCAAACGTCCCCAGGGACGTCAAATCCTGGTGAAAATGAACAAACGGTGCAGCTTTAGGCCTTAACATATGTAAATTTGAGTTCGGCCTCATGCAAAAAAAGAAATGACTAAGTTCATCATTTGCCCCCCGCCTCATGTAAGCCCAGAAGTTCCTAAGGCCTTAACATATTTAAATTTGAGTTCAGCACCATGCAAAACTGCTAAATAGACATACACAGAAAATTTTGGGCAACGTAGTAAAATAGTCCCCAAAATAGAGCGTTTTTATTAGCCCCAAAAGAGCCCCTGGGGCACACTCAAGAGTTATCGCGAAGTATAGACAAACAAAATTATATAGAAATACAAGTTTCAAGTTTTCAGGAAGTTTTATAAAATCTAAGGTATCAATTTTTTTTTAATAATCACAAAAGTGTCAATTTTAGCCATTTTAACCCGAAAGGTACTCTAGGGATTGGAGCAACCGGTGTTTTCCCGGAAAATCCGTTCTGTTACTTTTTACTCATATCATGTTTAATGTTTGTGCAAAATTTCAAAAAATTCCAAAGCGTAGTTATTGAGAAAAGTGCGAACAGACGAACGGACGAACGGACAAGGGTGAATAATTTATGTACGTTACATATTTCAGAGACTATGACGTCATTAATACGGGAAGACCTTCATTGTTTTAAAAAGGTAGTTATGATCCAACATAAATCCGAGACGACTAAATGAAGGCGGTTCAAACGATGGAATTCAACAGTGTCCGGTTTCACAGTTTGATAAGTTATTAAAGGCGGTCTATAAGGCTGTATGGGCCTTAATTGTAACCTAGTATTATCTTAGAAATAATTTAATTTCTTGATGATATATGTTAAGCTATTTCAAATTTTATTTATTTTTCATTTGTTTTTATTTTAATCTATAATATAAATTTCACCTGTCTGTTTAAATGTATGCATTTATGTATGAACTAGCAGGGGGTGCCCGGCGATGCCCGGGTGTCTTGAGGTAAATCAAAACTCCGGGGGGGGGGTGTTAAATAATTAAAAAAATGTTTTGGTGGGTGAGTATGAGAATCGAACCCGTACCCTTGAGTTGGAAATTAATGTGTGAAAAAAAAAACCGTGCTACGTTAACCATTGAGCCACGGCGACAGACAACGTTAAGCAGGTTTTAATTAATTTATTTATTTATTTAACTATAAAAACAGGCGTGCGCAATAAAAGTTAACTCTGCTGCTTCCATTTGACCTAATTAAGAAGGTCAAATAGAAGTCACGCAGCGTTTGGGTTTGTTTACCCAAATTTAACTGTTTCTTACCCCAACAGATATTGGGGAGGGGAAAGCAGCTCCCAATTTTCCAGATTGAATCTGATATACAAGATTGATCAAAGCTGATTGCTTCTGGACGTTTTTCCCCGGCGCAATGCCGAGAATACGTCGTTTGAGTTTAGTTTCACTTTATTTATACTAAAAAGCCTGATCAACACGCGAGAAGCCAAAATAGTAATAATTTTTTTAAAATCGACGTAAATAAATCTATACGCTACGCGCTTTCCTAATTCCTAGATATTATTATATAGGACCTATATACACAGTTGTAAGCGATAGTAACGAACCCGGGACCGTGTGCGAGAAAAGCCTTTGCCAGACATACACGAAATGGTCATACACATTTTGCCTTTTATATATATAGATATATAGATGCATGTATATATGTCTGCCTAAAACTTTCGATAGAGGCGACAGATTTTCACGAGATCGGCATCAAGTTTGAAGCTCGACCCTTTGGATGATAAATATCGAAAAATTGGCTAAAAACGTTTTAAAATGTAGACAAGGAAACCAAGACTTTTGTTCCTTAGTGAAATAAACATTTATTTACATGTCTTGCCCCCCCCGTGCACAACGCGTCTATTTCTGTACTTCCCTGACGTGATCCCCGGTATGTATACACGCTTTTCTTTTTGTAATCTTTTCCAGTTCTAGATACAACCAAAATAGACAAAGGTTTCTTCTCAGTACAGTGTCAGAATTTTCTCGTATTAGTACCTAGTACTTTTACCTGAAATGGAACACGTACATCAAGTCAGTTGCCAAGGTTGCTGGAAAAGTGGTAGGATCTTTCTACCGCTCCAGAAGATATCTCACTGCTGATGCAATTCTCTATCTATATAAAAGCCAAGTACGTCCAAGGATGAAGTACTGCTGCCACATTTGGGCAGGAGCTGCTAAAACAGCCTATCCTGCCTTGACAGAGTACAAAATAGGCTTTGTGGCTTAGTGGGGGATGCCCTTTTCTCTTCCCTACCACCTATCTCCCACAGGAGAGACGTTGCGAATCTGTCTTTGTTTTATCGTTAATTCCATGGCAAGTGCTCGTCTGGGCTCCAATCTATGGTTCTCCCTCGCCAATCTTTCACGATAAATATCCGTCTAGCTGAAATCACTGTCAATAATTTCCCCCCCCTCTTTATCTGTGCCACAACCAAAACGTACATTCCATGAACAAATCTTCTTTCTTAGAAGTGCATGCCCGTGGAACTCTGTTCCTTATGCCTGTTTCCCACCTGACTGCAACTTGGATGTCTTCAAGTCCAACATAAACAAATTCCTGATGAACCGCCCCCTTAAGTAAGACACTTTATCAAATCTCCAATACTAACGATTGCTACGATATTATCCTATTGATTACTGTACACGCAATAGCCCTTATCCATGAGTGGCTTCCGGACTTGATAAGTGGTGACTACCCTGTAAAAAAATAGTCTATAAATGACCAGTTAATAATACCAAAGGAAATCAAGACAATGAATAACTGGACTCACTTTTTTTTCGTCAGTGAAACAACCGACATTTATCTACAGATATTTATTTACAGGTCCTTCCTGTCGCCATCGGCCACCGTGTGAAACACTTCTATTCTTCTATGAGGTAATCCCCGAATACCTTTTGAATACCGTTAAAATACCTCTCCTCTTCTCTAACGCGACTACTGGTCTGCGCACACATTCTTAGACATACCTCCTGCTCTACTGGGCATCTATTACTTAAGTAAACGCTGGTTTCTATATCTTACTCTGTAAAGTGTCATAATTTTTGTTTTTTCCTGTCTAGTCTTTTAATGGCTCTGTGAAGAGTTAATAATCCACGAGCTGTATGTTATCACTTTGACAACAGCATATTCTTTTCATTGTTTTGATTGTTGAGTACATATCCGAGACAGTTAAACACAGTTAACCAACCGAGAACCACATCACTCTATATAAAATCATATAAGATATTAAAGGATACACACTCGAGTCAAAACAACGAAAAGAATATGCTTAGCTAGTTCGTTAATGACATTTATATCTTTTTTGTTTGAGCTGATTTTTTTTATAAATTTTTCTTAGACGGTGTATATATTCTCTGCCATGTTTTTTTTAATCTCGTTTCGAGATGCTGAATTGAACCGTTCTTTTCGATGCCAAGGTATTTGCATTGTTGCTGTACTTCCCTTGTAAAAGAGCGTGGACGTGCGTATGCAAATGCATGGGAAATGACGTCATCAGTAAAGAAAGAAAAACTATAAAAATATGAAAGTGGACGCTCACGTAAGAGACGTTAATGACGTTCGAGAGTACTATCACGGGAGGGACGTCACAACGGTTACGAGAGAATGGGGAAATAAATGCCGTTGTACAACAACAAAAAAAAGTAAATTGAAGTTCTTTTCTATTTTTTGTCTGCTTTGAGACTGAGGTTACAATGTGTTGGTTCCCGGACAACGTTACACCTTTATCAAACTGTACGTTTGATCTTCTTCTTGGCTCTGATAGAGCACTTGCCACAGTTGTCCAGGCCAAACTAAATTCCAATATCTGTGAAGAAGACATGTTATTCTATTTTTTTTTTTTACAAAGGAATCGCAACTTATCAAGGCTCGGAGGCCACTCGAGGATAAGGGTTAATGAGTGTACAACGATTAAGGGGAACATATTGTAGTACTATTTAGTAGTAGAAATTTGGAAAATTGAATTACTTAAAGGGATGGCTCATCAAGAATTTGTTCACATTGGACTTGAAGACGATCATATTGTAGTCAGTTGGAAAGCAGGAAAACGGAACAGAGTTCCACAGGCGTGCAGTTCTAAGAAAGTTTATGGAATTTGCGTTAAGGTTTAGGCACAGATAAAGAGTGATGGAAATTATTGACAGTGGTTTTAGCTAGACGAGTGTTTTTCGTGAAAGTTAGGATAGGGGGGCATAGATTGGAGCTCAGACGAGCACTTGCCATGAAAATAAAGATAAAGCAGAGACAGGCTCGCAACGTCTCTTCTGTGAGAAAGAGGTTGCAGGAAAGAAAAAAGGGCATTTTTGGTTTCAGTATATGTTTGTTCATCCTGATAAAATCTCCCCAGATTACCCCATTTAGAGGCAGTATAGTATGCGTTCTATAATCATAACTATATACTCCCAGTCATTACCTGCTTTTTCTAGAGAAGCAACATAGTATATGATCATTCTTCCTCATACAATTATTTCAGATATAGTTCCTTCTTGTGGGATATATAATAATTAGTGATGGGACGATCCAATATTTTTCCCGATTCCGATACAATTACCGATTCCGTACTAAATTCCCGATTCCGATAAAATTACCGATTCAGATTCAGATTCTTTGTAAATCTAAATATTTAACTATATAGTTGTATTTTTCTCTGATTACCGTAAAAACACACATCTTAAATCCAAAATATTTTCCTAAACTTAAAAATATACTTGTGAGTGATGATCTATCGATTTTAGCTTTACTTCTATTTTAAAATCAATAAATATTTATTATTTTATCATTATTACCAGCAATGGAAGATTTTGCTTTGAACAAAATCAAATAAAAAAACACGAGTAAAAGAATCGTTTTTGGCATCGGAAAATCAATACAAATTTTTCCGATTCCAATACCCTCAAAGACTCAAATTTTTCCGATTTCTGATTCCGATTAATCGTCCCAACACTAATAATAATGCCTGTTCTTTGGTCGAAGTAACCTTCTCCCAGGGATTTTATTTCTCTTTTTTCTCAAGAAAACGTGGAAGGGATCGCATATTTTTGCTAGTATAAATGATACTAGTCATAGTCGTCATCGTAAGACCGACATTTTGAAATTAATTCACGTATATGGAGTCCAGAGACGGGGCGAATGATATTAGCGAATTTCGCTCCTTTGAAATGGAAACCTATTTGAAAAATCGTCGTGAGCAGGTGTTGTCGTGATTACCTCACTGTCAGTATTTAGGGCAATGTATTTCTCGTTTGCAGGTATATATATATATATATATATATATATATATATATATATATATATATATATATATATATATATATATATGTGTGTGTGTGTGTGTGTGTGTGTGTGAATACACACATACATATTACACACACACACATATATATATATATGTACACACACACACACACACACACACACACACACACACACATATATATATATATATATATATATATATATATATATATATATATATATGACTCGAAGTCTGTTCAGATTATTAACATAGAAGCATAAACCAAAAGCAAGATAAAAGTATACATTTACATAATATATTAATACAGAGAAACAAACGATATATATAGATATATCTATAATATAAAGCTGAATGTGTGTGTGTGTGTGTGTGTGGTCACGAATAGGCTCCTATATGGTTGACTATTTTAAAACCTGATTACATATAATGATAGAAGATGTATCGAGACACAGGAATGGGAATATTTGATCCTGCAGAATGATGTTTCATTAAAATTGTGGGGTCTGCGTGCGCGCCTGGTTCACAAGGAAATAAAAAATTAAAAATGAAAAAAAAAATGTTTACAAGTGTTTGGGATATAGATGTACATAATAATACTTTGATAAGTATATTTTAACTTAAATAGCGATGGTATAATAAAATTTTGCAGTCTGCGTCCGCGCCTGGCCTCCATAGAATGGAAATAGGCACAAACTTTAATAAAGACTTTTCATATCTATCTGCGTAAGTATACTTTCATAATTATGTTTCAGTTTGAAGAAATATGGTATAATAAAATTATAGGGTGTTCGTCCGCACCTGACCTCCTTAGAATGGAAATATATCACAAAGTTTAACAAGGTTTTTTTAATATAGATCCACAGAATATTGTGATAAGTGTTTCAGTGTGAACAGGTATCGTATAATAAATTATGGGGTTTATCTATTTTATTTTTACTTTCATCATATTTTGCTTTGGTTTTGATACCCCCAAATTCGAAGCTATCTCTTTAGAACCCTTCGTTTTCATAACCTATCATACTTTCATAAATTGAGTCCATTTTCTGTAGGCTGTTTTTGAACCCAGTGAACGACGGGTACTTTTGCTAGTATATATATATATATATATATATTTTCAGAATGTGAGAGAATGTATATAATAAATTCCACAGCCAAACAACGTCGCAGCCCACAAGAGCCATGACAGTCAAAGAACCGGAAGTCCAAGACTCGAGTTTCGCCCTCATTTGGGCTCGTCAGTTAGACACATCCGAACTCAGGATTCGAAACCCGAGCCTCTTGCATGCAAGGCAAGCACTCTACCAACTGAGCAAACGCCCTGCACACAAGAATTTCAATTAACCAACACAGATCAAGCAAACCGCGCCGAAATCCGACTGTGAAATGAACCTACTACGTCTCAACAAGGGACGCGGTCATCCAACCAGCTAATAACCCCAAGCTGATGTCTCACTAGTAGGAGTTTTAACTCGAAAGGACGATGCCATCCAGCAATACTAACCAAGCGAGCAACTTATGATAGGATTTTCAGAATGTGAGAGAATGTATATAATAAATTCCACAGCCAAACAACGTCGCAGCCCACAAGAGCCATGACAGTCAAAGAACCGGAAGTCCAAGACTCGAGTTTCGCCCTCATTTGGGCTCGTCAGTTAGACACATCCGAACTCAGGATTCGAAACCCGAGCCTCTTGGACTTCCGGTTCTTTGACTGTCATGGCTCTTGTGGGCTGCGACGTTGTTTGGCTGTGGAATTTATTATATACATTCTCTCACATTCTGAAAATCCTATCATAAGTTGCTCGCTTGGTTAGTATTGCTGGATGGCATCGTCCTTTCGAGTTAAAACTCCTACTAGTGAGACATCAGCTTGGGGTTATTAGCTGGTTGGATGACCGCGTCCCTTGTTGAGACGTAGTAGGTTCATTTCACAGTCGGATTTCGGCGCGGTTTGCTTGATCTGTGTTGGTTAATTGAAATTCTTGTGTGCAGGGCGTTTGCTCAGTTGGTAGAGTGCTTGCCTTGCATGCAAGAGGCTCGGGTTTCGAATCCTGAGTTCGGATGTGTCTAACTGACGAGCCCAAATGAGGGCGAAACTCGAGTCTTGGACTTCCGGTTCTTTGACTGTCATGGCTCTTGTGGGCTGCGACGTTGTTTGGCTGTGGAATTTATTATATATATATATATATATATATATATATATATATATATATATGCATATATATATGTATGTATATATATGTATATATATATATGTATATATATACATATATATATGTATATATATATGTATATATGTATGTATATATATACATATATATATGTATGTATATATATATACATATATATATGTATATTAATATATGTATATATATATGCATATATATATATATATATATATATATATATATATATATATATATATATATATTAGCGAAAACTAGCAGAACCCGTGGGAATTTCACCGTAATTTAAAATTTTTTTAATCACATTATAAATAAAATTCAATAAATAAATAAATAAAAAATAACTACGAATATAAACACATTTAGCAAATACAATTTTTTTAACCTTTTAAAGTTTTAAAAAAGAATTCATTTAAATATTTAGATTTTGTTCAATAAAATTTTAAAACACAACAGATTGTTTGTTTTGTTTTTCTTAATAATTTTTTATAAAAATTATTAAGAAACACATGTTAATTCATGTGCACATTTTCTGTTTAAATTTTAAAAAGAAACTATTATAAAAAACTTAAAGCTTCCTTCCGGCTGACATGGCTTTTTTTTTAAATTATAAAATAAAATGACCTATTTAAAATCGTAAATTCGCAGCCATGTTTTTTTTTTTTAAACTTTTAGAGAGGGAATGGTTTTAATGGTTTTCAATGGATAAAGAGCGTCTGTAAAGGGAGGTAATTCGTTTCTCATTAATTTGCAATGATTGTGATTTTTTGTGTCACTGGAAGTACGGACAAGTAAATTAATATTTAGATTAGATGTTATTTATAAACGGAAACGCTCAAGTTGTTTTCCTTTTTGATTTATACAGCTTTGAAGTCTCTTACGCTTCGACAAAGATTTTTTACTTTTGGCTCACCCAGTATAGTTTTCGACGCTAACTATAAGCAAATCCACTCTATGAGGGTGTTCACAGTGTCATACGGCTCAGTGTATACATGTGTGCGAGAGATTTTTATAGACGAGAATCGTGTATTATTAGGAATAAGACTCAGCAGGAACGAACAGGAAAACCTTAACAAACTTTTTTTTTTTTTTACACAGTGATCACCACTTATCAAGGCCCGGAAGCCACTCAGGGATAAAGGTTATTGCAAGTACATTACGTTAGTGTGGAGATTTGATGAAGTGTTTACTTAAGGGGGCGGTTCATTAGGAATTTGTTAACATTGGACTTGAAAACATCCAAGTTGTAGTCCGGTGGGAAGCAGGCAGACGGAACAGAGTTCCACAGGCGTGTAGTTCTAAGAAAGAATCATGGAATCCGCGTTTTGATTTAGACACAGATATATAGTGGGGAAAATTTTTTACAGTGGATTCAGCTAGACGGGTGTTTTTCGTGAAAGATTGGCAAGGGGGGGGGCCAGAGATTGGAGTTCAGACGAGCACCTGCCATGGAAATAACGATAAAACAAGGATAGGCTCACAACGTCTCTTCTGTGGGAGAGAGGTTGCAGGGTAGAGAAAAGGGCATCCCCCACTAAGCCACGAAGTCTATTTTGTAGTCTGTCAAGGCAGGATAGGCTGTTTTTAGCAGCTTCTGTCCAGATATGGCAACAGTATACCATCCTTGGACGTACTTGGCTTTTATATAGATAGAGATTACACAATCGTAAAATTACTCATTTTTTCCTTGTATATTTTCGAGTCAAAATGTCTTAGTTGTAAGCGTTTGAAGTAGAGCACGCCATTTCTTTCAAAATAAACCTCAACCATATCTTTCATTAGCATGTACACACATATGCTAACGTTAAGCAACGATGATCCCGGCCAGTAACACATGAGTGACCATTTTGGAATGCTAGGCGCTGTATGTAGAAATTTCCAGGTTGGTATCTGGAGGCGCGATTAATTCATTGAGAAAGATACAGTCTCATTCTTCGTTAAGGCATGCATTTAGGAGAAAGAACAGTCAGATGTAAAACCTTGAGATCTACTATCTGCTCTTTCTTGTGAAAGCCATTGCACCGACCGAGATTAGCAGTAATACTAATAAGCGTGGTTGCCTCGACACAAAACCTTGACCTTTATAAACAAATAATACATGTGGATTTCCTAAGAAGTTAGTTGTTGCGAATTTTATACGTCGAAATAAGAAGTATCATTATATACCAACACACACGCACACGCACGCGCGCGCGCTCGTGCGTACACATACGTATACATATGTATATTTAGGCAACATTTTTCCTTTAGACATGTTTCATTAAATAATAGAGACAGTTTCTGTCTGCATAATTTGATATTTAATCCTTTCTAATACTTTTCTTGCTTCAGAAAGAACTGGCTGATGTAGCTGCCATATTTACTTATGAACTTTCAGATTCAATGAGCAGAACAGACAAGTGCGAGCGCATATATTATTTTTTTATATAATTTTACTAATTGCAAATTCTCTTCGAATTTTGGGATTTTGTAATCATGCCGAAATGCATTTTCTTTTCTTTTTGTGGATTGACACTTATTATTTCTTCTGATGAGTTAAGGGCAAACTAGATTCATTGATTGAAATGATAATTAAACTAATGAATTTGTTCTACGAAACAGTCATTGCTAAGAATTATAAATGTACCCGTAATTAAAGGAATAAATTGTAAGATGGTCAACATCATGAAATTTGGAATATAGACTTTTGTTATTTCTTTGAGCTTCGCAAACTATCGTTTGGTATAAAAAAAGTGAAATATAATGAAAAAAAATCATATTTCCACACACACACACACACACACACACACACACACACACACGCATATATATATATATATATATATATATATATATATATTTATATATATATATCAAATATATATATTAATTATATATATATATATATATATTATACACAAAAATCATTTTTAAAAATATTCAAATATAATATTTAAGTATTCCATAAATAAAAAAAGAAAATAAATAAGAATGCGCCCATCAAAAAGAACAAAAGGGCGACGCAATAAATAATAAATAAATAAAAGTAAATTTGTAGGCTTCTTGAAGATTATAATAAAAATCTATGGTTAAAATTTTAGGACAATTCGTAAAAAAGAACCTATACTTTCAAACAACATATACCCAAATTTGCCTACATTTTTATATATATATATATATATATATATATATATATATATATATATATATATATATATATATATATATATATATATATAGTGTCCTGGCAGACAGCACCAGTTTTGCTGTTTCTCTGAGGGCTTACCAGGACACTAATATATATATATATATAGTAAAAAAAAAAAATAATTATGGCACCCTTTTAAGAAACTCGTTTCTTATCGTTGAGCGCTCTCAGTTGAATTAAGTCGGTCAATTTAGCTCTTATGCATATATCATCGTATAACGATAAGATCACTGTCTGACTGATGTAAAAAACATTTAAAATTTCAATGTTTAAATTCAACGTTATTTCACACGGTTAATGGTAGCCAAATGGATACGGTCTTTGCTAATCGAGACAGAGATGGCTCGTGTTGCCGAGTTCGAATCTGTCGATTGGTGTCAATTGTGACATACTGCACTAAAGATTCCCGAAAGGATGAAACACTAGTGTCTGTAGGGAATACATTTTTATAATAAAAAGTAATTACATATATATATATATATATATATATATATATATATATATATATATATATATAGATAGATAGATAGATATATAGACTTGTTTGTAATATACTGAGTTTTACTGGATTCGTATAATTCAGTAAATTTTCATATACCAATGAATTTTAAGCCAAAAAGAGATGACTACAAAAGTTAGTTACAAAATTATCATATTTCATTATTGAGCATTAATATACTGCATTAACAAAACCAAGACTTCAAAAAAGGATTTGATAGCAACAAAAAGTGTATTTCATTCTAAGTTACAATTGTTTCAATACCAGTTGGACAATTTCAAGCATTATGGCGTTTGAACATTTTCACATTACCAGCCTTTCTTCAGACTTCTTGAATAAAAAACACTTTGACACTAGAACATTGTTTAAAGAAAATTCGCATCCTTCATTTCCGTTTAGGGAAATTTCTTTTGCTTTGCTGATAGTTGGGGATAATTTTCTCATTAGCAATGTTATGCAATCAGATGGAGTGCAACATATATTTTCCCCTACCCCACCTTTTAGACGATATACGGAAATATTTGAATTATTTCTGGACGCTTTTATTTTTATTTGTAAATATCAAATAAATGAAAGGATATCGTCTCCGAAACAATCGTACATAAAAAATTGGATTTTGTGATGTTTGCCCCTATGTAAACTTGATAATTATTAACACTTAACTTTCTCTCTCTCTCTCTCTCTCTCTCTCTCTCTCTCTCTCTATATATATATATATATATATATATATATATATATATATATATATATAGGTTTCACAGCTCATCAGTGCGGTCAGACAAGCAACTATCTCAAGCCAGGATCGAAACCATGTCGCCCAAATGACCGTCGGAGCTTCTAATCGTTGCGCTATACAGCTGTTGCTATGCGGGCAGTGAATTAACGATGTTTTGATATTGTTCAAAGTACATAAGCTCAATTTGTTGCCTGTCTAGCCGCACTGATGAGCTGTGAAATAGCGAAACAGTACTGCATGTGGATGACTATATATATATATATATATATATATACATATATATACTTAAAAATAATTAAATACCTTCAGACACTAGCGTTTCATCTTATCTTTTCGGGAATCGTCAGTGAATGATGTCACGATTAACACCGGCAGATAGATTCGAACCAGGCAAGGGAGCCATCTCTGACTCCTTTAGCAAGGACCAAATGCATTCGGCCACTGTTAACCGCGAAAAATGCTTTTGGAATGTAAACACTTATTTTAAAAATGTTTTTAACGTATGTCAGCGTGATCTAATCAGTATATATGATGATCCGTGCATAAGAGCTAAATTGACTGACTTTATTTCAACTAAAAGTGCTCAATGATGAGAAACGAGTTTTCTAAAGGAGCTGACATAATTATTTACTATAATAATTATGAAATACCTACATACACTAGTGATTCATCCTTTGGAGAATCATCAGTGCAGGGTGTCGATTCAAATCAAGCAAAGGAAGTCATTTCTGACTCCATCAGCAAGTACCAAATTCATACGGCGAGAAATGCAGTTGAAATTTAATCATCTATTTTTTAAATGTTTCAAACATCTGTCAGATTGGTCTCATCATTATATCATGATCTGCGCATGCGAGCTAAATTGACTGACTTTATTTCAACTGAAAGTTCTCAAGGATAAGAAACACACACACACACACACACACACACACACACACACACACACACACACACACACACACACACACACAGGTATGCAGTGCTGGCAAAAAGAAAGTCCGCACTTGTAATTTTTTCAAAACCGCAAATGTAAGCAAAATTGAATGTAACTGTTTAAACAACCTATACCTCATTTGATTCGCCTTTTATTCTTCTATAATTTTACCTGTTCATATTTGACTTTTAATTGAAATATTCTAGTGCTCACGTCAATTTAAAAAGTTAAGTTCAAATTGAAGAGGTAAAAAGAAAATCCGCACAATGAAAAAATTGTTATTTAAATGTAACTTTAGGACATTAATGCAACACAAATACTACAGGAACACAATGAACTAGCTAATATTTGGTAGCATAGCTCTTCTGCAATTTGACAGCCTGCAATCTTTCTTTTTGCCGCCTGTATATATAATACACCCATATATATATATATATATATATATATATATATATATATATATGTGTGTGTGTGTGTGTGTGTGTGTGTCTTTGTCTTATAATGTGTAAAAGATGTGAAACATTTATAAAATAGGTGTAAGATGTAAATTCTCTCACTTTGCGACGTTGAAGAGCGCTGAGGAGGAGACTATATATATATATATATATATATATATATATATATATATATATATATATATATATATAGTGAGAGAGAGAGAGAGAGAGCGCTGAGGAGGAGACTGATTTGTATGCGTATATAAGAAAAAACAGAAAACAATAATTCTTCCAAGTAGTCTCAGAAAATATCGTTCTACAAATCAGTGTTGACCAAAAATCTAGAAACCCTGCAAACTATATATATATATATATATATATATATATATATATATATATATATATATATATATATATATAAAACATGTTGTGAAACAATATATTTCTGTTTATAGACCAGCAGGCCACCCGGCATTGCCCCATCGTAAAATTATATTTTGATTAATTCAGATTTCGAATTTAGTATTATACTAGCAGTTCAGCACTGCTTTTCTCGGGCCCTATTTACTGTTCATAATGTATATACATATCTATTGAAAATTTTGACTCATGTCCAGGTAACCTACATCTAAAATTTCAGTGTTTAGACCCAAAATTGGCGGAGGAGGCTGGTAGAGTCTGCAACGGCCAACTCTTTCAACTTTGACCTCTTGGCACTCACAGTTTTGCCCAAAACTGATTAAAAAGTTTGCTATATGTCTGAATACCCTTTATGTAAAATTTCAAATATTTAGATCCAAAATTTACTGAACAGTTTACTAAGGCAGACGATTTTCCTCATTTCTGCTCTTTTTTTTTAAAATATATGAATATACATATGTGTACACACATACATGCACACATACATACATACATACATACATACATACATATATATATATATGTGTGTGTGTGTGTGTATGTGGTCGTTTATGTATATTCATGTTTATTTAATTTATTTTTTAAAAATTTATTTAAAACTAACAAAAACAATAGAAAACAGACAAATAAATAAATTAAATAAACATGAATATACATAAACGACCATATATATATATATATATATATATATATATATATATATATATGTATGTATGTGTGCATGTATGTATGTACACATATGTATATTTATATATTTAAAAAAAAAGAGTAGAAATGAGGAAAATCGTCTGCCTTAAACCACTAACCTAGTTCTAAAACAGATCCTTTGTTCGATAAAATGCATGTCCATTGGTTGATAGAAAGGGGCGCGGTGGATACTAGAAAGCTGATTGGCTAACTAAAATCCTCAATATATATAAAAACAGGAAACAACCACAAAATTCGCGCATAAGCCTGACGAATCCTATATGGATGAAACGCCGAATCATCAGTGTAGCTTAATCGCCATATATATATATATATATATATATATATATATATATATATATATATATATATATATATATATATATCAACAGAACAATAAGTAATACTGTTTTATATGTATAGTAGGTATAGGTGTGGATCCTGTTTGGACAATGTCAAAACATTAATTCACTACCCGCATAGCAGCAGCCATATAGCGCAACGGTTAGAAGCTTCCAACTGTTGTTTGGGCGATCGCGTTTCGATCCTGGCTTGAGGTAGTTGCGCGTCTAGCCGCACTGATGAGCTGTGAAACAGCGAAACAGTACTGTATGTGAATGAATATAATGCTCCCTATCTCAAGTTAACCATATTGGGAAGTGATATACAAATTACCATTAGCGTATGAAATGATACTCTTTGTGTAAACACAATCTGGACAACGTGAAAATACTGTTAATTCACTAACAGTACTGTATGTGGATGACGATATATATATATATATATATATATATATATATATATATATATATATATAATATTAAATACGTTTTTAACTCTTTTTCAAAGTGTTTTTTAACATGTTTTATTAACTACTTGTTCTTATTATAAGCTCTATTTCCTATTTGGTTTTATCGAGCTTTTACATCTGGTTGAGATTACTTTATTAATATTAATTCTTTAATATTTATAATTTACTTTAGTTTTGCCATCTTGGATCATATTGGTAAATTTAACTGTAATTCTTATTACACACACACACACAGACACACACACAGACACATATATATATACATATATATATACATATATATATATGTGTGTATATTTTGGAAGCAAGTCATTATTCAAACACATGTGATGGAACACGACAGAGTTATTCTTTTTTTCCGATTTTTCTGGATATCTTTTTGATTCGCCAAGCGGTCTTTTTTTTATTTATTTCAATCGACATATTGTATAGAATGGCGCCCAAAAGTAGTTGTTCAGCCATATTCTACTCAAGCGCTTTCTATCGGTGCGTCCAATTATCGAAAAAATATTCAGAAAAATCGGAGAAAAGAATAACTCTTTCGCGTTAAAACAACAACAACAACAACAACAACAACAACAACAACAAGCCCTCCTGGTGATAATCAGACGCTCCGATAGAAAGCGCTTGAGTAGAATATAACCGAACAACTACTTTTGGACACCATTCTGTACAACATGCCGATTGAAATAAAAAAGACCACTCGGCGAATCGAAACGATATACAGTAAAATCGGCAGAAGGAATTACTCTGTCGTGTTCAATCAGATGTACTTGAATATATATATATATATATATATATATATATATATATATATATATATATATATATATATATATATATATATATATAGTCTATATGTCCTTAACTGTATTTCCTCATCTAATTTCAACAAAATAAATAAGATAAAAAAAAGTGTTTCAGTAAATGTGCATGTACATATTTATATAAATAACGTTTTAATGTATATATATATATATATATATATATATATATATATATATATATATATATATATATATATATGCATAGAATAATCACACGCACATTTATATATTCTGCCCAGAATGGGAAGGACTTTTAGTTTTTTTTTTCTTTTTTTCACTCGCATGTGGTCTGTAATCGGTTTCTTCTACATTTTTCCTACGAAATCCTGATGATGTCCCCTGAAATAGGGACGAAACGTTGATCACTATTTTATTAATTCTCGGTTTTCCTTCCAAATAAAACACGTACGCACACACACACACACACACACACACACACACACACACACACACACACACACACACACACACACACGCACACACACACACGCACACGCACACACACATATATATATATTTCTGTAGAAATATTTTTTCTTATTATATATCAATCCTTATTTAAAAAGCTCAACGTAATTACAGAGCAATATAGAGAATAAATGACAAAAAGTTACATTCCAAAATTCATAATGTTGACCATGTTATAATTTATTCCTTTAATTCAGTTGACTTATACAAATCTTGACAGTATCTGTTTCGTAGCGCAAAATCAATCACTTAATTATTATATCAATCAGTGAATCTATTATGCCCTTAACTCATCAGAAGAAATAGCAACAATCAATCCGTCAAAATGAATTAAAATGTGATTTGGCATGATTAAAATCCAATTTTCGGATTTTTACCATTTCAAATCACATTTCAGTTTTAATAACCTTGCAAACATTTCATGATGTTATTAATTTTAACCAATAAATAAAATAAAATAAAATAATTAATCAATGGGAGAAACGAGAAAAAAAAGAAGAGAAAATACTTTATAAATTGTTCGAAATCAGTTAGATTAATTTATCCCTGAAGATGAATCCTGAAGGATTGGAAAGTACTAAATATGGTGATTACATCAGCCAGTTCCTGCCAGAAGTGAAGACTGCTCGTTGAAAGTTGGAAAGGATCGAAACTAGAAATAATAGACAAAGGACGTCTATTTTATTTAATGAAATATACCTTAGAGAAAAATAAAATGCTACCTAAATATACACACACACATACACACACGCACGCACACGCACACATATATATGGAAACTTAGACAACACACACACACAGAAACACACACACATATATATATATATGGAAAGTGAGACAATAATTATATATATATATATATATTTATATATATATGGAAACTTAGACAATATACACGATACGTATATGCAGGCCCCTTTCACAGAGATACACACGCGCGTGCACGCATATATATATATATATATATATATATATATATATATATATATATATATATATATATATATATCGAGTCAGTATGACAGATGCCGACAATGTCTGAGTCAGATATAGGGAAGACTAAAAAAAAACGTTATTTCCAGGGGCGGATAATTCGTTCCAACCACCTGAGGCTGATTAGGAAAAAATACCAAAAAACGACAGCGTCTTGGTGACGAGCGGGTTCGCATTCACATAAAGCTTTGTTGTAGAGGCGTAGGAAGACGAGAGAGGGTGAGGGTGGGGGCATCGTTGATGTGAAATTTTTTATTGCATTTTTTTTTGTTTGGTGTTCATATTTTTTGTTAGTTCCAAATTTATTTTCTTCCCTTTTTTTTTAGTTAGTTTTATTTTTTCTTTTTTAAATACGGTATTACGCTCCTTCTTTCGTTCGTGCTTTCTTTTTTCTGTGTTTTTTTTTTGTTTGCATTTTTAAAAAAAAATTTTTTTTCTTTCTTTCCTCTGCTTTTCTTTTCGTATTTTTTTTTTTAAAATTTTTCTTTCATTATTCTTTCTATTTTATTCTTTTTTCTTTCTTTTTTTTTCTTTCTTACTGTCTTCTCTATGTTTTCCTAACTTCTCTTTACTGTCCTCTTTCTTCCATTTTTTTCTTTTCCTTTTTCATTTTCCTTTTTCTTTTCTTTCTTCCTAGCTTACTTTCTATCTTTTGTCTTCTTTTTTCTTTTCCTTTTCGTTTCTTTCTTTGTTTTCTTCTTTTTTCTTACGTTTTTTTCAATCTTCGTCTGTTTTTGCTTCTTTCCATCTTCTTTCCTTTTATCATAATTTTTCTCTTTATTCTTATTATATTTCTTCCCTTTTTCTTATTTCACTAGCATGGGTGCCCGGCGTTGCCCGGGCGTTTGGAGGTGTATGCTGAGCAAAAACAATAAAACAAAAAACAAAAAAAAAAAAAAATAAAAACGGTCAATTTTGTAAAACTTTGATCTTGGCCAAAAGGGCAAGAAAAGCTGTATTTATTTGCTTCCCCACTAAGTAAATTAGGCTGTTTTTTAATGTGGAGAGAGAGAGAGAGAGAGA
Source organism: Euprymna scolopes (assembly GCF_053919585.1). Taxonomy (NCBI): domain Eukaryota; kingdom Metazoa; phylum Mollusca; class Cephalopoda; order Sepiida; family Sepiolidae; genus Euprymna; species Euprymna scolopes. The sequence continues at coordinate 38,238,182 of NC_136525.1, forward strand.
GAGAGAGAGAGAGAGAGAGAGAGAGAGGGGTAGGGGGAAGGGGGAATGGGAGCTGGATAGTGACAATTGGTATGAAGGGTTTCCTCTACATTGACCAAGGTCTTATATGTGGGGTTGGTATTTATTTGCTCCCCCACCGAGAAAATTAGGCACAAGGACGATTTTTTTTTATGTGAGGAGTGAAGGGGAAATGGGGACCAGCTTCCCGGAGAGTAGGGGAGCTGGATAGTGACAATTGGTATGAAGGGTTGTCCCTACATTGACCAAGGTCTGATATGTGGGGTTACCCCCATATATGGTCTTTGTTTGCAGTATCTGCCAGAACAGATACTGCACTTGGATCTTGACCAAAAGGCTAAGAAAAGCTTAAAAAGCTAAGAACAGCATCTATTAATAACAGACCTTTGATCTTAACCAAAAAGGCCAAGCACCGACTGAGTGACTTATGGAGTCACTTGCACGCCACTAAAAACGACATTATTTTTTCACCAAGATAATACTAGTTTATCAGATGTGTGCAAATCCAAAAAACATCCTACTATTATGTCTGAAAGTGACACAATATTCTACCGGTCCAAGTTATGACTAGGGGACCATTGCCAGTGCCCTAATAATGCTAGATTGGCACAAATAACAAGGACGTGTCCAGGGTGATTAAAACAAAGTTGCCGGCCATAGTTATGATCTTTGGTGTGATTTCAAGTGAGGTCACATCATATATATAAACGTGACCTCGTCTGTGTTTGTGAGAAATGGTCCCTACCAAACTACTCAATCAAAATTTGATATACAAGCGTGAAACTTGATATATAGGAGATTTAAGCCTGTAGGAAAAATTTAATTTGTTTTATTTTATCGGAAAAAGAGTTGCTAAAGGAGTCGAAATCGAAAAATCTACAAAAACGTCTTTTCTACGCATGCGCAAATATACATTCGTACGTTTAACTACGTTAATTTTAAAAGCTTCGATATGCATTATGAACTTAGCTCAGATGGTAACTGGAAAGCCTCATGTTTTGGCTTTGATTCTAGCTGATTGGCGCCCGAATCATTTCTTAAAGTTCTTTTTTAAAACTTTTTTAAAGGACTACTATAATATGACAATCGATAAAGTGTTGACTCTATAATAACTTATACGAAATCTCCATGAATTAAATTATCATAGTTAAGCGTATTTATGTTTGATACAATACAATAATCGATAAAGAATTTGCATTTTAACAATAAATACGAAATCTGCATAAATTCTAATATCATACTTACGTGTATATTACGACCGGGAGGCGGCGAGTGGTCCGCTAGTGCACTATAGATTCAACAATTTCTCCCACGTTCAATCTGTCAATAAATCTAAACACAACTTCCATGATGAAAGCTTCTTTCCAAGAACTGCCCACCTGTGGAATGTTGTTCCATTAAACTGCTTTCCAACAAACTACAACAACTTCAAGTCCAATGTAAACAAGTTTTTGTGTAGCCACTTAATAAATGATCATTTTCCACCTCTAACGATCATTACACTGTTGTTTCAGTGACAATCTTATACTTATTAACCTTTATCCTTGAATTGCCTTCGATGGCTACTTAGCGGTGACTCCCTTATAAGAAAAACCTTAATTTTCCCTTCCACGCCGCAAATGCATCGAAAGTGCTTCAATTCTCTCTCAGCACTATCTATATATATAAAAGGCAAAATTTGTGTGACCATTTCGTGTGTGTCTCGCAAAGGCTTTTTTTCGCACACGCTCCCTGGGAGGGGGTTACGATCGCTTAGAACTATTTATATACCCCCTAGATAATAATATCTAGGATTTGGAAACATGGGTCACCTCTAGATTTATTTACGTCGACTTTTATGAGATTCGCGCTATTTCGCTCTGTCGCCTGTTTCTCCTGCTCTTTAGTATAAATAAAGTGAAACTAAATTCAAACCGTGTTACCTCGGCATCGCGCCGGGAAACGTCCAGAAACAATCAGCTTTGATCAATGTGGGACCAAACTCCTTATATCCCCCCCCCCGATCGTGGTTAAAATACAGATGTAATGATAACGTTGTCATTCTAAAGAAAACAACACTACACAGCTTTATTTTAAAACTTTTTTTTTTTAATCAATCCAGGTAACTTGATTATGTAGTAGAACTGACGTCTATTCAATGTAGCCACCTTTAGCTTCAATCACCGCCTCGATACGAGTCCGAATCTGGGAGCATGCCTTTTCCACAAGCGCCGGCGGGAGCTCAGCGAATACTCGGCGGATCAGGCTTCCTTTGGTGTTGTGCGAGGTCATGTTGGTGATGTTCTCGACGTATGACCAAACGAAGTAGTCAAGCGGGTTCAAGTCTGAGGAGGAGTAGGCAGTGAGAGAAGAGTACAACATCGTAGCACTCCTTCTGAAACGAAGCCTGAGTCTCTTTAGACTTGTAGGTCGGCATCGAGTCCTGCTGCCACACCCAGGGTCCACCAGCGGCCACCTGATTGCACCAGGGATCATCACACTCTTCAGCACATCCAGGTACACTTTGGTGTTGACTTTCAAGCCGACTTTGAAGATGTGAGGTGGCATGATGTGGCCCTCACTTGAAACCACACTAAAGACCATAACCGTGGCTGCAGACTTTGTTTTACTCACCCTGGACACACACCTTTTATTCTTAACATTTTGAGGGTGCTGGCAATGGTTCTGTTATCATTACTTGGATCGGAAAAGAGCATGAGTTGTACAGGGGCGTATCTCTGACCTCGCTCATTAAACAGTGTATCGCTTTCAGGCATGATAGGAGGCTCTTATCGCTCTTAGGATTTGCACACTACTAGCCAACTAGTAGATGGTCTGCAACAAAATTAAAACCGGTTTTTATCAAACGGAAATGGAATCATGTCATTTTTTCTAGGGCGACAATTTTATCGTTCCAATCTGTATTGTTAGGCTTGAAATAGAAGTAAAGGTGTAAGATGTATCTTCTAGGTTACGTCAACATACTCGCTACACCAAATACAGAATTTAAAGAATAAGAATATAAAATGATCTGTAGTAGGCCAGGAACATGGCATAAACCCCCCCCCCAAAAAAAAACAAAAAACGAACTATTTTTTTACGAACCCAATAAAAAATATGAGGTCGTCTGTGTCGTTGACTACTCAACTACAATTTTATAACGATTCGATATATTCGTGCATTCATTCTTTTTTATGTAATCACTTTTTCTGCGGACAGTTATCCTCATCTTTATAGTTGTTGTTTCACCACACTCATCCTCTGACCTTCTACAAGTGATTAACCGCGACGGGATAGGAATGCTGAGTCTCGTAACTGTATCCCCAGTAATTACTGCCTTCCATAGTTGTCGTTTTCTCACCACGTTTTGACCTTCGGGGCCCGTGGCGCAGTGGATAGTTGAATCTTCACGGTTCTAGCCGAGCATTGTCTGAAGATAGCGGTTTCAGTCCTATCCAAAGCAGGCCAGACAATTAGTTGGCCGAAACGTGATGCGATGACAACAACTATGGAAGGCAGTAATTACCGAGGATACAGTTAAGAGACTCAGCATTTCTACCATGTCGTGGTTAACCATCTGAAGAAGGCTAGAGGATGAGTTGGCCGAAATGTGGTGATACAACAACAACTCTTAATCTTGTCAGTAGCTGAATACTTGATGCTTCGCTAGGTCATCAAGGGTGTTTTTATCGTGATACCATCACTAGATGGGTTGCCTACCAGGGTTTAAGAGAGTTCCATCTATTCTTATTATATTTGCTGTTGTTGTTTGTTTGTATTTAAATCGATGCAGAATTTCAAACGAAATTAAAGAAAAAAAATTAAAGAAAAAAAGGAAATTACAGACGTTAGAAAAATAAATCTAGCGAGGATTGCGAAAAAACACAACAAACTTATCTTTCATTTTCTCTGTTTATATTTGCTGTTGTTGTTGTTGTTGTTGTTGTTGTTGTTGTTCAAACTCTCAACCGAAAAGGAGCAAAGTTAAGAAATATCGAAATAAAAACAAACTTTCATTTTTTCCTTCTGCCATTTATCACTGGTGTTGCTGGTATTGTTGCTGTTGTTTTTGAAAACAAACGACGCCTTCAAACTCTCTATCGAAAAAGAACAAAGTTAAGAAAAAAATTTTTAAGACACCAATCTCGAAATAAAAACAAAATCAAAACAACTGTACCTTTTAGGAGGATAACATCCTACAAAAGATGAATACACAAATTACAAGCCTCATCTCAAATGATTCCAAAAATAAAATAAAATAAAAATAGAATTCGTTATATTCATATGCAATTTTTAATGGCGTATGTATTTGATGAATTTATGTAACCAAAGAAATAAAATGAACTATTTTAACAAGACAGAGAATGTATAAGTTAATCACTTATTCTTCAAACTGCGATCGAGGTCACTAGTTTTAAAGATGGCGGCCATTACCGTCTGCTAGATTTTACGATTGCTTAATTTTTTCTTTATGCAATTTTTATAGGATTATATCGTGGCTACCGTAATATGATGGCCTAGCAACGACTATAATTTAGTCTGGTGACGTCATGAACATGGGTCTGTTGAAATTTGGTCACGTGTTTCATGACTAAACCGGAAGTTGGTTTAAAGTTTTGGAGGGTTAAATAAATTTAAAACATGCCGCCGAGATGTATAGTTCCAAAATGCCGAGGTAACTACGAAAATGGGCCAAAATTTACCGTGTTTTCACCCCCCCCCAAAAAAGGAAATAATTTATCAGTGGATTAATGCAATAAAAAGAAAGGATTTTGCTCCATCTAAATATAGCAGAGTAAGTGATAAAATGTTTGAGATATTAAAAACAAAAAAAAAAAACAAAGAAAAAACGCGCCTTTTTTATATTTATTTATTTATTTTAGAACATATTTTAAAATAAAAATGAAAGTATGTATATAAAAAATGAATTTACATGTAATTTAAGTTATGTGCTGAAATAATAAATTATTATTTAGAAACTTATTTTAAATGGGGAGTATGGTGAAAATATTATGTACTTTCACCTAACAATTTAATAAAAGCGATATCGTAAAAACGGAATTCCTTGTTTAAATAATTCTAAATTAGAAAAAAATCATTTATCTTTCAGTTCAACTATTTTACTGTGCAATATTTATATCAGCGTGAAATAGATTAAACTTTTTTAAAATTTATGACAGTTTTTGTTATCCCAAAAGCTTATTAATAATTATTTGTGGTAAATGTGGAGATCAGTATAATATATGGATACGTCAGGTGTATGAATGTGAAAAAAACCCTCAGAATGTTGTCAGTTTTAAAATTGAGCTAACCAATTAATAATCGAACTATTGAATTGAAAACTTTTAAAGAAACTAACTGGGAGCAAGAGTTACATGTTTATAAATTTAACATAGATGTAACAGAAGATGATGTTAATCAATGCAAGGAAGTACTTCCTGTTATATTATACTTAGCAGGTTATTGCTGTCATGCAGTTTTCAAAAAGCTGAAATGCAATAGCTGCAAAAATTTAATATCCGGGAGAGAGGCTGTTGAATTAAACAGCTACTTTCAGGGTATTAACAGAGGTTCTCTGCTATACCCAAATGATATAACTAATAATTTTGTCTCATATAATTATATAGTTATAAACAAACTTACAAAATGCGATTCTTCTTTACATTCGATTCATCAGATAAAATTAGCCATGTACATAACTTTAAATATTTTGGCTGATCAAAATCGACTATTTCATGTTGACTCTTGTGATGAGGGTCACACTATTCAGCAAATTAAAAAAAAATGCTGATATGGAGTTCATCGAATTGCCTTATAAACAATTTTTGTCGCAAAGAGAATGACAATATTAGTAAAAAAATATTAGAAAAAGAAAAATCCAAACTTTTAATTAAATTCTACAACAGATTTTTTGAAAAGTTTTAATATTCAATGTTTAAAATATTTCTGCCTTAGTAACATTGCTTATACTAACATTTGTTTGAATTTAATTTTTAACTTATTGTTTTTTATTCAGTTAAACTAATTGTTCGTTATTCAGTTAAACCAATTTATTGTTCGTTTTTCAGTTAAACTAATTTATTGCTCGTTTTTCAGTTAAATTAATTTATTGTTCGTTTTTCAGTTAACCTAATTTATTGTTCGTTTTTCAGTTAAACCAATTTATCGCTTGTTTTTCAGTTTTGATTGTTAAAATATTGTTTTTTTGATTTAAAAATATTTATTGTCCATTTTTATTTATTTCTATTGAATAAACTTCAGTTTCATACAAATCAAATCTTATTCCTTTTCTTTTGAAACTTTTTAACAACTTTTCTCCCTTTCAATTCGTTTTTTATTATTAATATTTTTATTATTAATATTGGACGAGTTTCAGTACAAAGTATCATGTTTATCTTTTTAAATCCAATTTTGAAGTTTTCTAACGCTTTCTGTAAAAAATGTCTGCTCATTATCAACAGTCTGTGTTCCACTTATCTTGCTTGCTAGTACCTATGGCGATGACGTATTTTATTCAGCTGACAGGCCATCTATGACAATGGCCACGATTATATGCAGTACATCTTTTAATATGCATTTGATAAATTAACGTAAATTATATGCGAAAATAGAAATTACATATCTTAAAAAAAGACAGAGGTATATACTGTAATCGATTATTCTTTAAACACCAATAGAGCTTAAAGTTCGAAGAGATTGTGGCCTGCTAGGTTTAAAGATGGAGTAGTTTTTTTTTTTTTCAGATTAAAGTGATACCGAGTTCAAACACTGAAAAACATATTTTATAGGTAATTAGCGGGGGTACCCTGCGTTTCCCGGGGGTTTGTGGGTGTGTGTGGTGTTAAATAAAAAAGAAACCGGGGAGGGGGTAAAAGTTTGTAGGATCGAATTCGAAGCCCTGAGGCGAAGTTTGAAAATAAAATCGGCCAGCCAGAATGAGTTACTGAAAGATGTTTGAATTTATTTAAGTAAAAACCAGATTGACAGGTGCGCGCCCGGAAGTCGTCGAGCGTTACGACGACGACGACGACGACGACGACGACGACGACGACGATGACGACGACGTCAATGACCAGATTTGTTTGTTATAAGCGAAGTAAAAAAAAGAAAACAACGTTAAAACTTAAGCGGGAAAAACACAAAAAAAAACTAACGTAAGGCAAGCGAACGATGAAAACAGCAAAAAAGAACACGTGAAAAAAGGCTTAAATAACCCTGTTTCGATATTAAAATTTAAAAAATCGATGGGTACCCGGGTGTTTTTGGGTGTGTGGTCGGGGGTGGATAAGCGAAGTAAAAAAAAAACCCCAGAAAAACGAACGTTACCTGAAAAATGGCTTAAATAACACTGGTTCAATATTTAAATAAAAAAAAATCGAAGACATCTCACACCACGATTCGAGCCCAAAACCTTTAGATAACGAACCAACGCAGTAATCAACCGACCTAACGCGAAATTTGTTCAGTTTTTCAACTATTTAAAGTAAATGAGGTCATGGCGTCATCTGACGCATGCGTAGAACCGCTCGTCGTCACGAAAAGACCGTTTTTGTTGACCTCCCCCCTGTCGAAAATTGTCGATTTCGGAGTGGAAAAAATGAACGTTTTTGGTCAATATTTCGATATTTTTCGAGCGAAGGATGGGCCTTCGATATGATACCGAGTTTGTGAATTTTCGTCGTATGTGTCGAAAGTTTTTAGCAGACACACAAACATACACACAGATACATACATACACGCATTTTCGCTTTTATATGTATAGATAAATCGTAGCGTATGTGTTACAGAAATACACTTTGATACTAAATAAACTTAAATATCTTATAAAAAGAAGATATATCATATAAGGGAAGTCCGTCAAACACCAAGAGATCTCACAAGCTTATAAGATGACAACGATTATCGTCTAATAGGTTTTTTAAACATGGCGTAATCTATATATATAAAAGGCAAAATGTGTGTGACCATTTCGTGTATGTCTTCAAAAGGCTTTTCGAGCACACGCTCCCGGGTTCGTTACTATCGCTTACAACTGTTTATATGGGTCCTATATTATAATATGTAGGATTTGGGAACGCAGGTCGTCTCTAGATTTATTTCGCTTTGTGCCCGGTTCGTCCTGCATTTTAGTATAAATACAGTGAAATACGTTGGGTTCTAGGCTTTTGCTCTGCTTTACCCCTTCCCGCCATCATCTGGGGTGAAGTGAAAACTAAAAATAACGATCGTGCGATGACCTCATTTAGCGTCGTCCTGTCAATCAAACCTCTTTTAGCTTTATAAGCTTTAACTTAACACGCTAATCAATTACTCCCACTCGTGGTCGAGACCGTTAAGTATTTGGCATTATTTTCCGCGTCAAAGCTTCCGGGTTCAATCCCTCCTCCCGACCAAACATTCTTTTTTTTATTACTTCGCTTATTCTTTAGTTTACCCCCCCCCATACACACGTTTATTTATGCCATTTTTTTTTCGTTTTGGTTTTGGATTTTTTTTTTTACATCGTCTTTTTCATAATATTTAAGCAGGATTATTAATTACCCCCCTCCATACACACACCTACAAACACCCGGGAAACGCCGGGTACCCCCCCCACTAGTATACTTGAAAATGTTATTCGATGAATCTATATATCTATAAAAGTGAAATCGTTTGTGTGTGTACGTTTCCCTAACAAACTACTCTGTCAATTTTAATTCTACAGACTCGAGATTTTACATAAGGGGTGTTGAAATTTGGGAAAGTATTTTTAATCTGTTTTCGGCTAGAAATTTGTCTGTCAAGAGGTCCGACGATTAGACCTTTAAAAACTCTACCAAACTCCTCTGCCAAATGTTGGGTCATAACACTTAAAATTTTAGCTGTAGATTACTTGGACATCAATCAAACTCTGTAATCTTATTTAGGCCCAAAACGATAAATGTTATGGAGTACAAAATTGGGGTCAAAGTTTTTTTTTTAAATTTGACCTCTGTGGTCTCTATCAAATTACTTAGCAAATTTTTGGTCTACTCATTTAAAATTTTAAAGAAAGTGTATTCTGATATAGAGCAAACTGTTTAATCGGTTTTTGGGGTCATAGTTAAAAAGATTTTACCTTTGCGGGTCTCTAGCAAACTATTCAACCAGTTTTGGGTCTAAACATTTGAAATTTTACATAAAGGGTATTCAGACATGCAGCAAGCTTTTGAATCAAGTTTTGGGCGAAAAATTGGCTAACAAGCCGTCAGAGTTGAAAGAGTTGACCTTTGTAGACTCTACCAAACTCCTCCTCCAATTTTGGGTCTAAACATTTGAAATTTTAGATGTAAGATACCTGGTCATGAGGCAAACTTTTTAATATATATATGACTAGTACATAGGTAGGTGTGTCAGAAATTTCATGAAAAATATTGAATAATTCCACCCCATCTTTCCAAGCTTATAACTCCTCAAAAAATGTAATTCAAGCCCTAATTTTTTTCAAATTAAAGGAGCAAGGACCAATGTTTCATTAAAGAAAAAAACAAAACAAAAAAAGCAACGTTTTTCTTTTTTAAAGGTTTTAAACTTCGGACTTTACAGGTAAATTTCTAAAAAACCGTTCTTTTTTGTTTTAAATTTTAATATATTATTTATTGACCTTTTCTCTTCAATTTGTGATATATAAGACTTTGGTACATAAATTAATTATTTACTTTTTAATAGATATTTCAAAATGGGAGGCGTGAATTATTCGACCCCCTGTCTTTCCAAGCTTATAACTCCTCGAAAAATGTAATTCAAGCCCTAATTTTTTTTCAATCAAAGGAGAAAGAACCAAGGTTCCATTAAAAAAAAAGAAAAAACAAATAACGTGGTTAAAAAAAAAAGGTTTTAAACTTCAAACTTTAGAGGTAAAATTCTAAAAAACTCTACGTTTTTTGTGTTTTGAATTTAAATATATTATTTATTAACCTTTTCTCTTTAATTTGTGAGTAAATTAATTATTTACTTTTCGGTGAGTAAATTAATTATTTACGTTTTAATAGAAACTTGAAAATGGAAGGGGGCGTGAATTAAAAAAAAACCGTTTGTCTAAAATATTATATTCAGTTTGTTGGAAAGAACATAAAATTTCACATTGACCCTGAAAATATCGTAAAAATAGAATCAATAGAAAAATTTTGATAGATTTTTAAAGTTTAAAAATTGAAAAATATTGAGTTCGTAAAATTCATTACTGTTTAAAAAATATATATATATTTCTATTACTTTTAAAACAACTTTAATAGTTTATTTTGGAACTATAATCCATAAAAAAATAAATAAACCACTTTTAACAGAGAAATTATGAGATTTTTATATTTTATTAGCAGTTTCATCTTAGGGGTGTCAAAAATTCCTACAAAAATTCTGATACACCTAGTACATAGGGCCCGAGCAAAGTCGGGATGAACTGCTAGTTATGGAGAAAGGCTGAACAATTGAAAAATATTTTATTTTTATCGATATATTTATATGCCACTAATCACAGCGTATGTGTTAAGAAAATTTACTTAACTTACATATGTAAATGAAATAAAATATCTTACTAAAACAGATGATAAATCTTTTAATCAATTATTCTACAAACGCCGATAGAGGTCGCTAGTTTTAAAGATTGCGGCCATAATCGTATTGTAGACTTTAAGATGGCGGAAATCATCGCCTGTTCTTTTTACCTTATTCGATAAAGTTTGTTTCAAGTATTTCTTTCAGAGACGATTGCAAAAAGAAAAGTTAAAGAACCCAAGCAAATAAATTGTAGTATAATTACGAAAACCACCTGAAACAAATTTAGTGAAATAAAATTTAGGACATAATTGATTATATATCGAGTTTCGACAATTTTTTTTAAAAGCGAAAACAGAAAAATAAAAACAGATAAAATAAATCAAAGGTTGAAAAATGAGTTAAAAGTGAAAGAAGTTTTCTTTTTGTAAAAAAAACAAAAAAAAAACGATAATAATAAATAAATAAAAAAAATAAATAGTATACAATTCTCATCAGAACATAATCGGCATATCGTATTTTAATTGATTATTGGGGCCCGATGAGATTGTTCCGACGTGAATGGAAACCCTATTTAATTACCATCTTAATTCTAGACGAGTTGGAAGATTTAGGGCCGATAATAACGTCAATGGCGACGACCTAGACAGTCGCCGCTGGATTTTAATTTGTAGGTGTGATCGGTTTTCGTGATAGAAATAGCGTGTGACCGTTAATGTTGCGCGCGCAAGCGCGTATAGAATTTCCCACATGTAAAACGACAGCTTCTTTGTATCCATTAAAAAGAATAATCTATATATCTATAAAAGTGAGAATGTGTGTGTGAGGGCAACTCTCAACCTATATACTCAACAAATTTTAATCTGCAGACTTGAAAGTTGGTATGTAGGGTATTCAGACATACTGAAAACTTTTTAATCGGTTTTCATACAAAAAAAGGGCTACTAAGGGGGTCCAAGTTTTAAAATCAATACTTGGGGGGGTACTCTTATTTTTGCCTGTTTCTCAACTATTTAACGACTGCACATGCGCGAATCATTCATATGACAGTTTCCTTATGTTAAAAAATTAGCGTGTGTTAAAGTGCATATCAAAGAACGTTGCAAGCTGGCCCAATGGTTATCGTACGCCGACTCGGTTTCGATCTCATCTCGAGTATTTTTTTACTTATAAATTTTAAAGAAACAATACTCGCATAATATTCCTCGTTTTTTCCGTATTTTTTTTCCATTTTTGTTTAAAGAGGAATTTAACGTTACATTTAATACCGATTAACGCCGAGTTCATCTGGTAGTTTGTTTTTTTCATATACACAAACATAAAACTTGAACATTATATTCCAGTATCACCCCGTTAGGGGGAAAATCCATAATATAATAAACAAAAACTACGGTTTCTACGAGGGTCCAGTTTTTCAACACACAAGTTGCAGAGCTACGGAAACGGAAGTGGCCCCATTAAAATAAGCCAATTTTTGCGTATTCATTCTTTTGCGGACTTAATCTCATCTTCATAGTTTTTTTCGCTTCACTATGTTTCGGTGAACTTATACTTTGGCCTTGGAAATTTCTCGTCGTGGAGGGAGACTTGATACCTGTTTTTGGATGAAGATTCAATCACTCCAAGACAAGGAATTAGTTCTATAGTTTATTTCACTTTTCCCAGATGTCCTGCAGAAGTTGGAAAGTGAAATCGGCTTGTGTGGGTTCTTCTTCTACAGACGTCAGCGTTCGCCCCCCCCCAGTGAAGAGGAGGAGACAACGGGAAGCCGTCCGTTGTCTTCTGAGTCCAAATCAAATCTCAACGATTCAGCTAACCTGATCACATGACTCACACGCAATCAAATCAGCTGATCTTTTACTTCCGGTCAACACGTCTACACTATAATTCACCTATTCTCTCTCTCTCTCTCTCTCTCTCTCTCTCTCTCTATCCATTCTCTAACATTAAGACACCGTAGCGTGTTAAGACTTTACGTTTCCACCTGAAAAAGGTTCCACCTGAAGGAGGTTTCACCTGAAGATGAATTGTATGGGGAGGTATTTTCTTCCGAAATTAATCAACGTTTCATACCATCAACGGACCATATATACACCGGACATAACAACAACTTGGTTGCAAAATAATTATACAACGAGGTGAGGAATGATAGATGAATAAACAGTTAGACATTTCTCTACTTGAATATACCCGTCTATTTGTTTGTTTTTCTTTACTTTACTCTCATGATTCCGGTCCTTTCCGCATTGCTTTTGGCTTTTAAAGCTTCCATGTATATATATATATATATATATATATATATATATATATATATATATATATATCTGTACCAACCCGGTGTTGCCCGGTTAAAAAAACATATTGCAGAGTGGCAAGTTTAGTGACATAATATTTAGGATACATCAAATATCCTATGTCGTTACGATTTTTCTGAAAGTTGACAATAGTTTGGAATTTTGAAGGTATAAAACAAGGCCATCTTCATCCATTGATTTAAAATAGAGAAATAAAATCTCATAGCTTAAATGACAGTAGGTCAAATACGATAACCATTAGACCAGCTTTCCACGTTATTTTAAGCAGATTAGAAATCTTTCCACATGTTTGTATACCCTATATACCATTCGTTGAGTATAAAGGTTGAGAAGTGCTATCTCACACACATGCTCAATTATATATATATATAGTTATAAATTTATATATATATATATACGTATATATATATATATATATATATATATATATATATATATATATATATATATGGATTATTGGTTATATCGATTGGTTTTCTAGATGTAAATCCAATAAAGCTCTCGTGATTATTAAAGAGTACTCAATGTAGGATAGCCGATAAATAGTTTGTTTATTCTGCAAAGATTATTGGTTACATATGTGCATACATGTTTCAGTGGAATTCCAATTCAGAGACCACCTCATCAGATCAAAAAAGGTTTTAATATCACACACACACACACACATATATATAGTCTGTTTATTATACAAACATTATTGGTTACATATGTGCATACATGTTTCAGTGGAACCCTTAATTCAAGGATAACACTTCATCAGACCAAATGATGAAGTGTTATCCTTGAATTGGAATTCTATTGAAACATCGATGCACATATGTAACCAATAATGTTTGTATAATAAACAATATATATATATATATATATATATATATATATATATATATATATTCAATAATAAACAATATATATATATTCATATTCATATATTCATATATATGTATGTATGTATGATATTTTTACAAGGTGGTCACCACTTATCAAGGCCTGGAAGCCACTTAGGGATAAGGGTTATTGCAAGTACAGTACATTAGTGTGGAGATTTAATGAAGTGTTTACTTAAGGGGGCGGTTCATTAGGAATTTGTTTACGTTGGACTTGAAGACACCCAGGTTGTAGTCAGGTGGAAAGCAGGTAGACGGAACATGTATATACATGTATATGTATGTCACTTATCATTAATTCATTTGCTTCCTTTAATAGCTCCTGCTGATCATTTAATTCTGTAGTAATAACTTGTATATTTCAGTTGACCCCATTTTTTGCTTTAAATTTTGGCGCCTTTACAACGTCTTTTTGTCAGGATGATTTTGACATTGGCTTTTCTATTCTAAAATTAACTTAATCACCATTCAATTTTTTTTCTTCTTCTTCACTGATTCTCCCAAAATTAGCCCAGCGTTGACAGTCGTTTTAAATTCTTTTTTCTACACACATCTTATCTTCCTTTTAATAAAATTATTTAAACTCATTCCCTTTTCCTTGCCCCCATTTGTGAATTATTCCACAGGTTTCTATCTTTTGGATTACTTTGGACCATCTTCCAATTACGCGATTCCCTTGTATTTTACTTGTGGAAATGGAAACTTAAACAACATTTTTGGATATGGATTTTTGGATTTTACCGTTATTGGATATTTTACCCTTCACCAGACTATCCATTAACGTGAAATCACCTTTTTCTTAACCATATTCCCTCTGTTTCACTATTTGTTACCAAGCAAGATCTATGACTTACTTTTAGTTCCATCAAATACATTTGCAAGCAAAATCCGATCCCGCATTTTGCTAAATCCTACCCTCTAATGAGAAGGAAAGTATTTCTTTGAAACTCCGCGGATTAAGGACTATCCACTTATTTTGTGCTTCTTTTTAAAATGAAATATGCTTTTAATTCTTTTTCAATGTGTTTTTAATATGTTTTATTAACTACTTGTTCTTATATATATATATATATATATATATATATATAAAACATACATTATTTCGTTTTAAACATGTCATTTGCTTAAATCATATATTTAACTGTTTACTTTTAACATCAGTTGCCTATACAGAATTCTCATTATTATTGCTGTTGTTTAACTCGAGAGAATGTAATCTTGATTTAAACAAAACGTCAGTTTGGTTTTTTTTTTCTCATGTCGTTAGCGGCGGCGGTGGTTACGAGAGGCAGGTGCCTTTTGGAATGAACGTCACCATAGCGACAGCCACTGTCACAATGGAATGTGGTGACATGTGCAGGTTCGAAAAGAACAGGAAAGATACAGCCATCTCTCTCTCTCTCTCTCTCTCTCTCTCTCTTTCTCTCTCATTTTCATCTCTCTCTCTCTTCTATCTTTATCGCCCTCTTTGCCGCTTTTGCCATCTTGTCTTTCTGATCCCCCCCCCCAATTTTTTTTTTAATCTTTCCCACATTTCTAGCCCTCTGTTTGTGCATGTACAAATAAAAATACAATCCAATTAGACTATCTGCCCTAATAGATTGGCTCAATTTTGAAATAAAGAGCGTACATCACAACGGTAATTACGATATAAATATATATATATATATATATATATATATATATATATATATATATATATATATATATCCACATACAGTACTGTTTCGCTGTATCAGAGCTCGTCACTGGGTCTAGACAGGCAACTCCTCAAGACGGGATCGAAACCCGAGCGCTCTAACAACAGTCAATGCTTCTACCCATTACGTTATACAGCTGCTGCTGTAAGGGTAGTGAATTAACAATGTTTTGACATCGTCCAAATGCCTAAACTCGATTTGTTTACACAAAGAGCATCGCTTAGTACGCATATGTTAGTTTGTATATCACTTCCCAGGATTCTCAACCCAAGATAGTCATTATATAGTATATGTATTTATGGTATGCATATTTGATAAGTAGGTTTTAACTTAAATAGGGATGGTATAATAAAATTGTGGGGGTTGTGTTCGCACCTGCCCTCCATAGAATGGATATAGGCACAAACTTTAATAAAGACTTTTCATATCTATCTGCGTAAGTATACTTTGTTATTATGTTTCAGTTTGAAGAAATATAGTATAATAAAATTATGGGGTGTTCGTTCGCGCCTGACCTCCATAGAATAGAAATATGTCACAAAGTTTAACAAGTTTTTTTAAAAATATAGATGCACATAATATTGTGATAAATGTTTCAGTGTGAACAGGTATGGTATAATAAATTATGGGGTTTATCTATTTAATTTTTACTTTCATCATATTTTGCTTTGGTTTTGATACCCTCAAATTCGAAGCTATCTCTTTACAACCCTTCCTTTTCATAACCTATCATACTTTCATAAATCAGAGTCCATTTTCTGTATGCTGTTTTTGAATCCAGTCAACGACGGGTACTTTTGCTAGTATATATATATATATATATATATATATATATATATATATATATATATATATATATATATATATATATATACTAGCAGTTCTGCCCGGCTTTTCTTGTAATATTCACAACTTTATGTGCATATGTATGTATTAAAAAATCTGAATATGTACGATAATACCCTTCTATATAATAGTCTTCCTTAACTACCATAGAGAAAAGTTGGTAGACATTGCAAATATCAACTTTTTAAAAAAGTTTGACCCCAATTTTTACCCCTTACCATTGTTTTGGGCTAAAATCAAATTTAAATGTTTGACCCATGTCCAAGTAACCTACATCTAAAATTTCAAGTGTTTAGACCCAAAATTGCCGGAGGAGTTTTGGAGAGTGTGCAAATGTCAACTCTGTAAACTTTGACATCTTACACGCCAAATTTTCGCCCAAAACTTATTAAAAAGCTTGCTGTTTGTCTGAATACCCTTTATGTAGAATTTCAAATGTTTAGACCCAAAATTGGCTGAATAGTTTGCTGGAGATCGTAAAGGTCAAATCCTTTAAACTTTGACCCCTTGGAGCCAAATTTTCAGTAAAGAAACGATTAAAAAGCTTGACCTACGTCTGAATTCACTTTATATAAAATTTTAAATAGTAATTTGGAAGAAACCGCAAACGTCAATTTTTTAAAAATTTAATTGTGACCCCTAATTTTGACCCCTTAATATTTATTGTTTGGGGCGTAAATCAAATTATAAAGTTAGATCCATGTCCAAATAACCTATATTTAAAATTTCCAGCATTTAGACCTAAAATTGGCGGAGGAGTTTGGTAGCGTTCTCAAAGGTCAAATCGTTGAACTTTGACTCCTTAGCAGTCAAAGTTCTGACCGAAAAGTGAGTAAAAAGATTTTCCTAAATCTTAATACCCTGTATGTCAAAGTTCGAGTCTGTAGACCGAAACTTAACAGAGTTATTTGGTGGGCAAATGGACACAGACAGACAGACAGTTTCACTTTTATATATATTGATATATATTATATATATAATATATATATATATATACATATATATACATATATATATATACATACATATATATATATATATATATATATATATTATTCGATATATAGCTCTTATCCTACCATGGCAAACGCAGTAACCACCTTACATACAACCTATCTTCACTTTGTAATATCAGCAATCTATTTCCCCTATCACATTAATTACTGTAGTTTTCATATCTCCCTCCCTTCTTCCCCTCATAGTTTCCTCTCATGTCTCATTATTTCGCTCCTAATGTTGTTATTGCTAGACGTCGCATCTCTAATACGCTACCTAGAATCTTCCCTCCTCTTCTGATGAAAAGCATTAGACTTCGAAATAACTAGGTACATAGACTTTAATTATCCCACACCCCCAAATGATGTAACATCCATATTGAATAAACGATGAAACTATGTGAATTAGTATATATTTTTTATATTGTCGTTCTTGTATCCTTCATCTTACTTTCTCTGCTCTTCTGATGAGAAGCATTAGGCTTCAGAATGCCTAGGTATACAGAGTTTAATTATCCTACATCCCTAATTGATGTAATATCCATATTGAATAAACGATTAAAACTATG
Organism: Euprymna scolopes; assembly: GCF_053919585.1. NCBI lineage: Eukaryota > Metazoa > Mollusca > Cephalopoda > Sepiida > Sepiolidae > Euprymna > Euprymna scolopes. The sequence goes on from NC_136525.1 coordinate 38,256,000, forward strand.
TGCATTAGTATATATTTTTTATATTGTCGTTCTTCTATGCTCCATCTTACTTTTTTTTTTTTACAAAGGAGTCACCACTTATCAAGGCCCGGAGGCCACTCAAGGAAAAGGTTAATGAATTTACGGTAATGAATTGAACAATATCGTAGTAATCATTAGTAGTGGAAATTTGGTAAATTGGATTACTTAAGCAGACGGTTCATCAAGAACTTGTTTACGTTGGACTTGAAGACGGCCATATTGTAGTCAGCTGGAAAGCAGGGTAACCGAAGAGAGTTACACAGGCTCATCAAAAACTTGTTTACGTTAGACTTGAAGACAACCGCACTGCAGTCAACTGGATAGCAGAAAAAACGGAAGACAATTCCATAGGCGTGCAGTTCTAAGAAAGAAGTTCTCTTCATGGAATCTACGTTTAGTTTTAGGCACAGATAAAGAGTGGGGGAAATTATTGATAATGGTTTCAGTTAGACTAGTGTTTTTCGTGAAAGTTTGGCAAAAGGTGACCATGGATTGGAGCTCAGACGAGCACTTGCCATGAAAATAGCGATACAGCAGAGACGGGTTTGCAACGTCTCTTCTGGGGGGGGGAGAGGTTGCATGGAAGAGAAAAAGGCATACTTCCCTAGGCTATGAAGTCTATATTGAACTCTGTCAAGGCAGAATAAGTCCTTTCTAGCAGCTCCTGCCCAGATGTGACAATAGTCTTTTATCCCTGAAAATACCTGGCTCTTATATAGGTAAAGAATTCCATCAGCAGTGAGATATCTACTGGAGTGGTAAAAGGATCTGACCAATTTTCCAGCAATATGGGCAACGGATTTGATGTACGTGTTCCATTTCAGATCAGAAGTAAAGGTCAAGACACAGGAGCTTGTCAAAACCTGGGTAAATAACGAATGGACACATATCCAAGGCAATGACAGAAACCTTAGAAAACGACATTCAGTCGATAATTGAATAGCGCCGTTAAAAAAAAAAAAAAAAAAAAAAAAATTTCCCAGGTTTCTGTATAATGCGTTGTTATGGGAATGGGATAACCGTCTCGAAGACAACAATAAAATGAAATGTACTAGACAACGAAATCACATGAGAAATAACGAAGACAAGCATCGTCGAAAAATTAACAAATTTTCATTTATATAAAAAATAAAAAAACATCCAATTCAAGAAAAGAAAATTAAATATGTCTAACTAAATGAAATGATTTAATGATTTAAATTCTACCGAGAGAAAAATATATCATCAACAGTAAATGTTCACAATAAAAGCAAGAAACCGTCTGCTCAATTAGATACAGGTTCTAGGGTAAGAGGGATGTAAGAGAGATGACGTTTTGGTTGAAAAACTCACTGAATGTCCTTTGAAATGTGTCCTTTCTTTCCTCTCTTTTTTATATATATATTTCTTTCCTGTAAATTGTTTGCATTTGATTACGCGCGTGCAGGTTAGTTTTCATATTTTTGTCCTACGAAAACTAAAAATTTGTTTTCTTTTAACAACTAAACAAACAACCGATTGTCGTTACAAATAACATCCTACACAAGAGCTCATCGTTCAAACTCCTCGGATTTTCAATTTAAATAGATATATATAAATAAAACTAATAAATATATATAAATAAAACTAATTCAATAAATATATATCAATAAAACTATTAAATATATATAAATAAAACTAATTTCCATGAATATATATATAAATAAAACTAATTTAAAAAAATATATATACAAATAAAACTAATAAATATATATAAATAAAACTAATTTCAATAAATATATATAAACAAAACTAATAAATATATATAAATAAAACTGATTTCAATAAATATATATAAATAAAGCTAATAAATATATATAAATAAAACTAATAAATATATATAAATAAAACTAATTTCAATAAATATATATAAATAAAACTAATATATATATATAAATAAAACTAATAAATATATATAAATAACACTAATAAATATATATAAATAAAACTAATTTCAATAAATATATATACATAAAACTAACAAATATATATAAATAAAACTAATAAATATAAATAAATAAAACTATTAAATATATATAAATAAAACTAATAAATATAAATAAATAAAACTAATAAATGTATATAAATAAAACTAATAAATATATATAAAAACCTAATTTCAATAAATATATATAAATAAAACTAATAAATATATATAAATCAAAACTAATTCAATAAATATATATCAACAAAACTAATAAATATATATAAATAAAACTAATTTAAATCAATATATATAAAAAAACAAATAAATATATATAAATAAAACTAATAAATATATATAAATAAAACTAATAAATATATATCAATAAAAATAATAAATATATATATATAAAACTAATAAATATATATAAATAAAACTAATGCAATAAATATATATCAATAAAACTAATAAATATATATAAATAAAACTAATTTCAATGAATATATATAAATAAAACTAATAAATATGTATAAATAAAACTAATAAATATATATAAATAAAACTAATAAATATATATAAATAAAACTAATTTCAATGAATATATATAAATAAAACTAATAAATATATATAAATAAAACTAATAAATATATATAAATAAAACTAATAAATATATATAAATAAAACTACTTTCAATAAATATATATCAATAAAACTATTAAATATATATAAATGAAACTAATTTCAAGGAATATATATAAATAAAACTAATTTCAATGAATATATATAAATAAAACTAATAAATATGTATAAATAAAACTAATAAATATATATAAATAAAACTAATACATATATATAAATAAAACTAATTTCAATAAATATATATAAATAAAACTAATAAATATCTATAAATAAAACTAATAAATATATATATAAATAAAACTAATAAATATATACAAATAAAACTAATAAATATATATAAATAAACCTAATAAATATATATAAATAAAACTAATAAATATATATAAATAAAACTACTTTCAATAAATATATATCAATAAAACTATTAAATATATATAAATGAAACTAATTTCAAGGAATATATATAAATGAAACTAATAAATATATATAAATAAAACTAATACATAAATATAAATAAAACTAATAAATATATATAAGTAAAACTAATTTCCATAAATATATATAAATAAAAATAATAAATATATAAATAAAACTAAAAAAATATATAAATAAAACTAATAAATATATAAATAAAACTAATTTCAATAAATATATATAAATAAACCTAATAAATATATATAAATAAAACTAATTTCAATAAATATATATTAATAAAAAAAATTTATATAAATATATATAAATAAAACTAATTTCAATAAATATATATAAATAAAACTAATAAATATATATAAATAAAACTATAAAAAATATATAAATAAAAAAAAATAAATATATATAAATAAAACTAATAAATATATATAAATAAAACTAATAAATATATATAAATAAAACTAATAAATATATATAAATAAAACTAATAAATATATATAAAGAAAACTAATATATATATATAAATAAAACTAATAAATATATATACATAAAACTAATAAATATATATAAATAAAACTAATAAATATATATAAATAAAACTAAGATATATATATAAATTAAACTAATTTCAATGAATATATATAAATACAACTAATAAATATATTAAAATAAAACTAATAAATTTATATAAATAAAACTAATAAATATATATAGATAAAACTAATAAATATATATAAATAAAACTAATAAATATATATAAATAAAACTAATAAATATATATAAATAAAACTAATTTCAATAAATATATATAAATAAAACTAATAAATATCTATAAATAAAACTAATAAATATATATATAAATAAAACTAATAAATATATACAAATAAAACTAATAAATATATATAAATAAACCTAATAAATATATATAAATAAAACTAATAAATATATATTAATAAAACTAATAAATATATATAAATAAAACTAATAAATATATATAAATAAAACTAAAAAATATATATAAATAAAACTAATAAATATATACACATAAAACTTATAAATATATACAAATCAACCTAATAAATATATATAAATAAACCTAATAAATATATATAAATAAAACAAATAAATATATATAATTAAACTAATAAATATATATAAATAAAACTAATAAATATATATAAATAAAACTTATAAATATATATAAATAAAACTAAGATATATATATATAAATAAAACTAATTTCAATAAATATATATAAATACAACTAATAAATATATTAAAATAAAACTAATAAATATATATAAATAAAACTAATAAATATATATAAATAAAACAAATAAATATGTATAAATAAAACTAATTTCAATAAATATATATAAATTAACCTAATAAATATATATAAATAAAACTAATAAATATATTAAAATAAAACTAATACACATATATCAATAAAACTAATAAATATATATAACTAAAACTAATAAATATATATAAATAAAACTAATTTCAATAAATATATATAAATAAAACTAATAAATATATATAAATAAAACTAATAAATATATATAAATAAAACTAATTTAAATAAATATCAATAAAACTAATTTAAATAAATATATATCAATAAAACTATTAAATATATATAAATAAAACTAATTTCAATAAATATATATAAATAAAACTAATAAATATATATAAATAATACCAATAAATATATATAAATAAAACTAATTTAAATAAATATCAATAAAACTAATTTAAATAAATATATATCAATAAAACTATTAAATATATATAAATAAAACTAATAAATATATATCAATAAAACTATTAAATATATATAAATAAAACTAATTTCAATGAATATATATACATAAAACTTACAAATATATATAAATAAAACTAATAAATATATATAAATAAAACTAATAAATATATATAAATAAAATTATTTCAATAAATATATATAAATAAACCTAATTTCAATACATATATATTCATAAAAATAATTTCAATAAATATATATAAATAAAACTAATTTCAATAAATATATATGAATAAAAATAATTTCAATAAATATATATAAACAAAACTAATTCAATAAATATATATAAATAAAACTAATAAATATATATAAATAAAACTATAAAAAGTATATAAATAAAACTAATAAATATATATAAATAAAACTAATAAATATATATAAATAAAGCTAATAAATATATAAATAACACTAATATATATATATATATAAATAAAACTAATAATATATATAAATAAAACTAATAAATATATATGAATAAAACTAATTTCAATAAATATATATATAAATAAAACTAATAAATATATATAAATAAAACTAATAAATATATATAAATAAAACTAATTTCAATAAATATATATAAATAAAACTAATAAATATATATATAAATAAAACTAATAAATATATAAATAAAACTAATAAATGTATATAAATAAAACTTATAAATATATATAAATAAAACTAATTTCAATAAATATATATAATTAAAGCTAATAAATATATATAGATAAAACTAATAAATATATATAAAACTAATAAATATATATAGATAAAACTAATAAATATATATAAATAAAACTATTAAATATATATAAATAAAACTAATAAATATATAAATAAAACTAATAAATATATATAGATAAAACTAATAAATATATATAAATAAAACTAATAAATATATATAAATAGAACTAATATATATATATAAATAAAACTAATAAATATATATATAAATAAACTAATTTCAAAAAATATATATACAAATAAAACTAATAAATATATATAAATAAAACTTATTTCAATAAATATATATAAATAAAACTAATAAATATATTGAAATAAAACTAAGAAATATATATAAATAAAACTAATAAATATATATGAATAAAACTAATTTCAATAAATATATATTAATAAAAGTAATAAATATATATAAATATAACTAATAAATATATATAAATAAAACTAATTTCAATAAATATATATAAATAAAACTAATAAATATATATAAATAAAACTATAAATATATATAAATAAAACTAATAAATATATATAAATAAAACTAATTTAAAAAAATATATATACAAATAAAACTAATAAATATATATAAATAAAACTAATTTCAATAAATATATATAAATAAAACTAATAAATATGTATAAATAAAACTAATAAACATATATAAGTAAAATTAGTTTCAATAAATATATATAAATAAGAATTATTTCGATAAATATATATAAATAAAACTAATAAATATATATTAATAAAACTAATAAATATATAAATAAAACTAATAAATATATATAAATAAAACTAATAAATATATATAAATAAAACTAATTTCAATAAATATATATAAATAAAACTAATAAATATATATAAATAAAACTAATAAATATATATAAATAAAGCTAATAAATATATATAAATAAAACTAATAAATATATATAAATAAAACTAATAAATATATATAAATAAAACTAATTTAAATTAATATATATAAATAAAACTAATAAATATATAAATAAAACTTATTTCAATAAATATATATAAATAAAACTAATAAATATATATAAATAAAACTGATAAATATATATAAATAAAACTAATACATATATATAAATAAAAATTATAAATATATATAAATAAAACTAATAAATATATATAAATAAAACTAATTCAATAAATATATATAAATAAAACTAATAATATATATAAATAAAACTAATAAATATATATAAATAAAACTAATAAATATATATAAATAAAACTAATAAATATAAATAAATAAAACTAATAAATATATATAAATAAAACTAATAAATATATATAAATAAAACTAATAAATATATATAAATAAAAATAATAAATATATATAAATAAAACTAGTAAATATATAAAATAAAACTAATTCAATAAATATATATAAATAAAACTAATTTCAATAAATATATATAAATAAAACTAATTTCAATAAATATATATAAATAAAACTAATTTCAATAAATATATATAAATAAAACTAATAAATATATATAAATAAAACTAATAAATATATATAAATAAAACTAATAAATATATATAAATAAAAATAATAAATATATATAAATAAAACTAATAAATATATATAAATAAAACTAATTCAATAAATATATATAAATAAAACTAATAAATATATATAAATAAAACTAATTCAATAAATATATATAAATAAAACTAATAAATATATATAAATAAAACTAATTCAATAAATATATATAAATAAAACTAATAAATATATATAAATAAAACTAATAAATATATATAAATAAAACTAATTTCAATAAATATATATAAATAAAAATAATAAATATATATAAATAAAACTAATAAATATATATAAATAAAACTAATAAATATATATAAATAAAAATAATAAATATATATAAATAAAACTAATAAATATATATAAATAAAACTAATTCAATAAATATATATAAATAAAACTAATAAATATATATAAATAAAACTAATAAATATATATAAATAAAAATAATAAATATATATAAATAAAACTAATAAATATATATAAATAAAACTAATTCAATAAATATATATAAATAAAACTAATAAATATATATAAATAAAACTAATTCAATAAATATATATAAATAAAACTAATAAATATATATAAATAAAACTAATTCAATAAATATATATAAATAAAACTAATAAATATATATAAATAAAACTAATTCAATAAATATATATAAATAAAACTAATAAATTTATATAAATAAAACTACTAAATATATATAAGTAGAACTAAGTTCAATAAATATATATGAGTAAAACTAATAAATATATATAAATAAAACTAATAAATATATATAAATAAAACTCATTTCAATAAATATAAATAAAACTAATAGATATATATAAACAAAACTAATTAATATATATAAATAAAACTAATTTCAATAAATATATATAAATAAAACCTTAAATATATATAAATAAAACTATAAATATATATGAATAAAACTAATTTCAATAAATATATATAAATATAACTAATATATATATATATATATATAAATAAAACTAATGCATATATATAAATAAAACTAATTTAAAAATATATATATATACAAATAAAACTAATAAATATATATAAATAGCACGATAGAGAGATCCCACCTTATTTGCAGCAGCCTTGGCAATGTTCTTAATGCATCTAGTCCAGTTCATGTTCCCTGTAAAGGTTAGGCCGATGAGTTTAAAGGAAGTACTTTCGAGTAATATGTTCTTGGTCATTCAATTGGTGGTAAAGAAGGTTTCTTGTAATTATTGAAGGAAACAAGCTTAGTCTTGGCAGCATTGAATGTGACCATCAATTTTTGTACCCATTTCACTACAGATTGGAGGTTATCCTCTAGTGTTTCTGCTATTTCGTCCTTGCTTGACATTTTGCAGGTCCCAAACACTGCCAAATCCTGTGTCCTGAAGCAAGTTGCCGATGTAGGTAATTCTTCTTCTAACACGGTTTGGGTATCCATCTGTTGGTATCCAGAGAACTAGCTTGCTTGCTTGCTTGCTTCCTTTTCGCTGTGTGTCATGCAGTGACCGGCTACTCTCATCCTCATTTTAATAAAGAAAAATCTATAATCAATGAATTTTTAACGATTCATGTTTTTTATCAGTGGATAAATATTAGTAAGAATGCATTAATGTTTAGGATCACGTTGAAATTTAAAATATATAAAACCATCAGACAGTTGCCCAGTCGTAAAATACGCATAAATATTATATTTTAATTCATACAGAAACTGATACATGTGCATGCGAGTATTATGTTTTTTGTAAACGTTTAACTCCTTGGAAGTAAAAAAAAAAAAAAAATACTTGAGTTAAGATCGATACAAAAACGTCAAGATAGTGAGTCACGTACGATAATCATTAGACCAACTTGCTACTTCTTTAAAAACCTACCCTTTCTTTACATATATGAGCTGTCATATTTCACGACCATTCGCGTGCAGTCGTGAAACAGTAGACACACACATGAAAATCCAATGACCCCCAAAGAACCAAATTTATTTAATTTTAAAACCTCTTAAGAGCTTGTTTTCGAATGAAGAAGGATTAAAAAAGTTTTTCGCGTGTCTGAGTATTCTGTATAGTACATTTTAAGTCTGTATATCAAACATTCGTTGAGTATATAGGTTGAGAAGTGTTCAAACACACACATTCTTACTTTTATAGATATAGATATAGATAGAGAGATAGATAGACAGATTGATAGACGTATAGATAAATTGAAAGATAGATAGATTGATAGATAGATTGATAGATAGATTGATAAATAGATAGATTGATAAATAGATAGATAGATTGATTGATAGATAGATTGATAAATAGATAGATATATTGATTGATAGATGGATGGATAGATAGATAGATTGGTTGATAGATAGATAGATGGATAGATAGATAGATAGATTGATAGCTAGCTAGATAGATAGATTGATTGATAGATTGATAAATAGATAGATAGATGGATAGATAGATTGATAGATAGATAGATAGATAGATAAATAGATAGATATACATATGAAAACGATTTTTGCGAAAAATAAAGTCAATGACAACACCATAAAAATTAAAATCTTAAATGTTAAGGAGTTTTTGAAATAATTTATTCAAGTTTATTTCCGATTTTATTTTCGGGGCTCGTGGCGCAGTTGATAGAGACGTTGAGTCTCTACGGTTCCAGGTGAGCATTGTCTGAAGATAGCGGTTTCAATCCTACCCAAAGCCGGCCAGAGGCTTACTTGGCTAAAACCTGGTGAGACGACTACAACTACGGAAGGCAGTAATTGCTGAAAATGCAGTCAGGAGATTCAGAGTTCTTATCCGTTGCGGTTATCACCTGACGAAGGCCAGAGGAATAGTTGGCTGAAACGTCGTGAAACAACATCTAAGAAAGATGAGGATAATAGTCCACAATTAATAAAGATTACTCATCTCAATAATGAATTCAAATTAAATAATATATAAGTTTATTTCCATTCTTTATTTTTCCTATACACACACAAACAACACGCACACAAACACACACACACACACACACACACACACACACACATATATATATGTATATATATATATATATATATATACTAGCAAAAGTACCCATCGTTGACTGGGTTCAAAAACAGCCTACAGAAAATGAACTCTGATTTATGAAAGTATGATAGGTTAAGAAAAGGAAGGGTTGTACCATACCAGTTCACATTGAAACACTTATCACAATATTCGGTTGATCTATATTAAAAAACCTTGTTAAACTTTGTGACATATTTTTATTCTATGGAGGTCGGGCGCGAACGAACACCCCATAATTTTATTATACCATATTTCTTCAAACTGAAACATGATTATCAAAGTATACTTACGCAGATAGATATGAAAAGTCTTTATTAAAGTTTGTGCCTATTTCCATTCTATGGAGGTCAGGCGCGGACGTAGACTACATAGAATTGAAAATTTAAAACATGCTTATCAAAGTATTCTTATGTACATCTATATCAGAAACACTTGTGAACGTTTTTTTTTAATTTTTTAAATTTTTTATTTCCATGCTTTGGGGGCCGGGCGCGTACGCAGACTCCACAATTTTAATGAACCACCGTTCTGCCAGATCAAACATACCCATTTCTGTGTCTCAATACATCTTCTATCATTATATGTAATCAGTTTTTAAAAATAGTCCACCATGGGTTGGGTTCGAGACTCCTAACACACGGTTCCCCAGTTCGATACAAAACACCTGACGAAGGCCGGAGGGTAAAACGGCCAAAACGTTGTGACAATAACAACCAAGATGAGGAAGTCAGTCCGACAATCTCAATCAATCTCAATCAATACAGGAGCCTATTCGTGACCACACACACACACACACACACACACACACACACACACACACACACACACACACACACACACACGCACATTCAGCTTTATATTATATATATATATATATATATATATATATATATATATATCTATAAAAGTGAACGTGTCTGTCTGTCTGTCTGTGTGTCTGTGTGTCTGTCTGTCTGTGTACATTTCCCTACGCAATAACTCTGTCAATTTTTAGTCTATAGACTCGAAATTTGAAATACCGGGTACTGAGATTTGGGAAAATCGATGTGACGGGTGTCAGCCAGAAATTTGGCTGTTAAGGGGTCAAATTTCAACGATTTGACCTTTAAGAACTCTACCAAACTCCTCCGACAATTTTGGGTCTAGACACTTGAAATTTTAGATATAGGTTCCTTGAACCTGGATCTAACTTAATAAAGTGATTTGAGCCCGATACAATAATTTTTAAGGGGTCATAATAGGGGTCAAAGTTTTAAAAAATTAACCATTTTTTTTGTTTTTTTGCTTTTTTTGCACAGCATACACCCCCAAACACCCGAGCAACGCCGGGCACCCCTGCTAGTATATATATATATATATATATATATATATATATATATATATATATATATATATATATATATATATAAATATATATATATATACGTGTGTTTGTGTATGTGCAAAAAAAATAAATAATGAGAAAAAACATAAATATATAGACAGGAACAATGTTTGGAAGACGGAACACGGAAATAACAATGGATGACGGGGAAAACAAAGGAATTACGAAACAGTCGTTCATGATATTACAGATATATGATCAGCCTTATAGAAGCGGAGTTATATCTTCCAAAGCTGAATAAGAGTACATGTGGGATTAATGATAATGAATTCAAGATTTAGAGTCATTTATATATTATATACGTTCAAAGAATTCAAACAATAAGATGTTAATATTTTAATTCTTTAAACATATATTAATGACCTTAAATTGATTTCGTTTAGCCTCCTCCTTCTCCTTCACTCTCTTTCTCTGTCTGTCTGTCTCTTTCCAAATATATATATATATATATATATATATATATATATATATATATATATATATATAGTCATCCACATACAATACTGTTTCGCTGTTTCACAGCTCATCAGAGCGGCTAGACAGGCAACTACCTCAACCCGACCGCCTGTACGACATTGTGTTCAACTCTGCCCTCGTGAAGAGGCAAATAAATAGGAACTACTTACTGCTTTTTTCAATTTCAACAATAAGCAATTCTATTTATCTAATTTTTATTGCACAATTAGTTTAATACTTGCATGAAGATCCGACGTTGTCCGGGTACGAATAAGGATCTACGAATGTTTCATCCTTCCATATTTTTTTTTCACCGAAATCGGTAAAATCGTCAAGTTTTCAATCCTCCACACAGATACTTAGTCCACAATGCATTGTAGTCATGCATTACACTGTAGAGAATCCACTGATTATTTTATAAAATTATATATATATATATATATATAGTTATCTAAATACAGTACAGTTTCGCAGCTATCAGTGCGGCTAGACAGGCAACTGCCTCAAGCCATGATTGAAACCCGACCGCCTGTATGACAGTCAAGGCGCCTAACCATTACGCTATCAGCGGCTGCTGTGCGAGTCGTTAATTAACGATGTTTGGACATCGTCCGAAATACCTAAGCTCGATTTGTTTACACAAAGAGTATCGCTTTATACGCTAATGGTAAATCGTGTATCACTTCTCAATATGCTCAATCCAAGATAGAGAGCATTATAGTCATCCACATACGGTACTGTTTCGCTGTTTCACAGCTTATCATTGCGGATATATATATATATATATATATATATATATATATATATAATGTACAAAATGAACTTTTTGTTGGTAAAATCGAATGGAAATAACATCTGACGAGTTGGTGAGGAAATGGGGATTTTTATGAACATATAAAATCATAAAATTGCTATCCCATTAACGAAACGGCTGTAATGAAATAATCCAAGATGAAATATACAAAAGTTATAAAAAAATAAGAATTTAAGTCTTTGAATTTCCACAAAGTTTATATATATATACAATAGAAAAATGCGAGCATAAAAATTAATATTGTTAACCTTAAACGTGGAAAAGTAAAGGACTAGTTGTTAAAACTGGAAAAGAAAAGGACAAGATATTCTCTAGTAAAAAATATAATAAATTCATAACTTAAAATATTGCAGCATAAAGAATTGATTATATAATGTTACAAATTCAATTTTAAAAAAATTCTTAATGCTGCAATATTTTAAGTTATAAATTTATTATATTTTTTACTTGAATATCTTGTATTTTTTATTTTGCTTCGTCTATCTCCGGAAACTGTGTTTTTAATTCAAAAATTTAAATTAAGTTGGAGTGGATTTTGAAATTCATATATTAAAAATATTAAATAAATATATAAAAAAATATGTTTATTAAAAAACATCTTCACCGGACTTATATAATAAAATAGTAACCGGATTCATTATCTAACCAACGTAGAAACCAAGGAATTATACCTACTTCGGATTGTTACATTGTACCCGGAAGAATAAAGATACGCATTGGATCCCTTTACCTCACTGCTACCAAAGACTCTCACTTCGGAATTTACCATACAATTTGGATATGAAATTCAATATTATTTAAAAACTTTATTGTATTTAGCAAATTAGGTGTAAACCATTTATAATATTTGCTAATATTTTTTCCTCTGACGAGATGGGTAGACATCGAAAACATATAGGTTAAGAAGATATACTTATTGAAATGTATTCTTTGTCTTGCATTATATATATATATATATATATATATATATATATTATGATAAAAATTATAGATTTGCAATTTAACCATTTTACATCATAAAATTTAAATGACTAAATTATGATATATATGTATGTATATATATATATATGTATATATATGTATATGTATATATATATGTATATATACATGTATATATATATGTATGTATATATATATATAATATAACGCTTAACGTCTATGTGTGTCTGTGTGTGTGCGTATGTGTGCGTGTGTGTGTGTGTCTGGTCACGAATAGGCTCCTATATGGTTGACTATTATAGAAAACTGATCTCCTATAATGATAGAAGATGTATCGAGACACAGGAATGGATATGTTTGATCTGGCAGAACGGTGGTTCTTTAATTAATTGTGGGGTCTGCGTACGCGCCTGGCCCCAAAGTATGGAAATAAAAAAAAAAAAAAAACGTTTACAAGGGTTTTTGATATAGATGTACATAAGAAACCTTTGATAAGTCTGTTTTAACTTAAATAGGGATGGTATAATAAAATTGTGGGGTCTGCGTTCGCGCCTGGCCTCCATAGAATGGAAATATGCACAAACTTTAATAAAGACTTTTCATATCTATCTGCGTAAGTATACTTTAATAATTATGTTTTAGTTTGAAGAAATATGGTATAATAAAATTATGGGGTGTTTGTTCGCGCCGGACCTCCATAGAATGGAAATATGTCACAAAGTTTAACAAGGTTTTTTAATATAGATCCACAGAATATTGTGATAAGTGTTTCAGTGTGAACTGGTATGGTATAATAAATTATGGGGTGTATTTTTTTTATTTTTACTTTCATCATATTTTGCTTTGGTTTTGATATCCCCAAATTCGAAGCTATCTCTTTACAAACCCGTCCTTTTCATAACCTATCATACTTTCATAAATCAGAGTTCATTTTCTGTAGGCTGTTTTTGAACCCAGTCAACGAAGGGTACTTTTGCTAGTATATATATATATATATATATATATATATATATATATATATATATATATATATATAAATGCAACTTTGTCTGTCTATGTGAATTCGTTCCTTATAGACTGCGAAGCGGTTGAACTTATTTTCTTTAAAATTTACAGAACTTTAGTGTATAAGTCTAGAAGTGATCTTATTTAGGTTTTGTCTCAGAATACCCCCGATAATTATCGATAATCGAAAAAAAATAACCGTTATTTCTATTTATCTATCATCAGGAAAAACATTTTTTCTATCTCGTCGCTAGGAAAAATGATAGAATAACGGGCCGTGAAAATTCTACTGTAAGTAAGTTTATTTTTGTGTGTGTTTTTCTCTTTTTTTTTTGTTTCTTTTTGAATATCGTGGTCTGTAGGTTCAAAGCCCGCACGTAAATTTCATATATTTTTTTTACATAAGCTGCATTGAATTTTATAAGACGTGTTTTATTTTTATTCGTGCATGACGTAAATTTCTTAATGTTTTTTTTTTCGTTAACTGGAAAGAAATTTATATAAAATAATTTTATAAAAGAAACAGTAGGTTCTCTAGAGTGCAATGTAGCATAACATATATTTTGGTTGGTTGGTTGGTTGTTTTTGTTTTACGGCATATCAACCCTTTTCGGGTTA
Organism: Euprymna scolopes; assembly: GCF_053919585.1. Classification (NCBI taxonomy): domain Eukaryota; kingdom Metazoa; phylum Mollusca; class Cephalopoda; order Sepiida; family Sepiolidae; genus Euprymna; species Euprymna scolopes. The sequence continues at coordinate 38,271,439 of NC_136525.1, forward strand.
TTTAATGCCGAATCCAAAGATTTTGAAGAAAATTTTTTTTTAATAGAATATATTTGTTATTTTCAAGTCGGTTTCTATTCAACCCATGGTTGGAACCCTAATAGGTACTAACACTCCGGGTCAGAGTGGACCTGGGAGCAATGGTAATTAAAGGGTGGCTCCACACTCCCCAAAGCCCACAAGCTGGGGCCACCACCACCACCACTGGGTATAGTTTAAGGTCATATCCATTGAGGGACTTTTACCCTCTGTAGGGGGGGGGGCAGTCGGTGTATTCTAATGCCCCACCGACAGGGCCCATATATTTTGGACTAAGTTATTGTATAGAGGCACGTGAAGCTTCTTTCCGGGCGATTTCACGGATTCTGATGCCAATAAAAATACAGAATGGTAAAATAGAAGCAGTATAAGTACATAGGTTTAATAAAACGTGTTGAGAAATTTAATTTTGATCATAGTGGTGGGACGGTTAATCAGAACCGGGAATCGGAAAACTCGAAACTTTTGGAGATATAAGAATCAGAAAAACTGTCAATTTTCCGATGCCATAACGATTACTTTATCTTTTTTTAAATCGATTTTCCACTGCTAGTAGTAATAATAAATCAATAAATATTTATTGATTTTAAACCCTCCGTAAAACTAAAACTTATAAATCGACTCCCCCCCCCCGAAGTGCGTTTCTACGTTTGAGATAAATATGCACATTGGACATGTGTCTTTTAATAACAACTTCATAGTTCAATATAAAATATGTATAAAGAATCGGAATCGGTATTTTATCGGAATCAGAAATTTAGTACGGAATCGGTAATTTTATAGAAATCGAGAAAAATATCGGAATCGTCCCATCACTAATATATATATATATATATATATATATATATATATATATATATATATATATATATATATATATATATACTTCATTTACTCACATAAAATTAATATACGAAAGTATAAATTCATGCGTAAAACTTAAGTATTTACTTCAAAAGTGCTGAAGAATTGAAGTGGATGAAACGCGGAATATTTAGTGTAGCCTAATCGCTATATATATATATATATATATATATATATATATATATATATATATATATATATATTATAAATAACTATATATATATATATATATATATACGTATCTCTATATATGTGTGTATGTATAAATGTAGTTGAATGCATATATATATATATATATATATATATATACATAAACATTTAAGTATCGCTACACAGTTACGAATATATTTCAGTAAACTACTAAGAGATAATTAGAGACTTCATCATATGCATGTTTCTATAAATTTCGATATATATTTAACCGTCATATATTATATATATGATAGCAAATAAACCAGACTTCTTAATGGCTGCACATTTCAACTAAACCGACCAAAACATGAAATATATGACGATACGCAAGCAGAAAGAAACAAAATGGATGATAAAACTTAGGTACTAATAGATCATAATTTTTTTTAATTTCTTAAACAAGTACATATTCATATTTTGATGTGTTGAATTTTGAAACATGTTTTCAAAATTTGGAATGTGTCATAAATTTTGTATTTTGCGTTATAAACATGTATTACATGTATTACAATTAATATATTTACTCTCTCTCTTTCTCTCTCTCTCTCTCTCTATATATATATATATATATATGTATATATATATAAAGAGAGAAAGAGAGAGAGAGAAAGAGAGATAGATAGATAGATAGATAGAGAGAGAAAGAGAGAGAGAGAGAAAGAGAGAGAGAGAGAGAGAGAGAGAGAGTGTGTGAGGACGCAATAAGAGTTGAAAATGAAGTCACAAAAGCTATATAACATTATAATCCGGAATCGGAAAAATCGAAGCTTTTTTAGGATATCGGAATCGGTGAAAAAATTTTAGCCTATTTTCCGATGCCAAAACCGATTCCTTAAATTATCCTTTATTATTTAATTTTGGTTTAAGAAACATCTTCCACCCATTGTAGTAATAATAAAATAATAAATATCTATTTATTAAAACTACTAATACTAAAATCTATAAATCAGCACCTCACAAGGGTGTTATTATATTTGATAAAAATCCTTTAAGAGGTGTTTTTACAGTAATCCGGACAAAATAACACTTTTATATTGAAATATTCAGAGATTTATGAAGAATCGGAGTCGGAATCGGTAATTTTATCGGAATCGGGAAAAATCGACCCATCACTAAGTATTATATATAGGATGATTCATTTATTTAATAAGGATATACATACATTTAGTTGGGGGATGATAAAAAGACTCTTTCCAAGGTATTTCTAAGCTTAATGCTTTTGATCATTGTTTGTAGGTGTGTGTGCTCGGGCGGGGGTGGGGGGTGTTAATCAAAACATAAGAATAAGCGAAGAAAAAAAAAAACTAACGTAATGCAAGCGAACGATGTTAAATGTAAAAATTGGAAGACCAAAAAAAAAAAAAGAAAACGTGAAACAGAAAAACGAACGTGAAAAATACCCCCCCCCCCAAAAAAACATGTGAAAAGGCGAGATTCAAGCAATTCCACTAAAAGTGCGGTCAGAATATTAAAAAGACCTCTCGGTTGGAATATCTAAGTAAATGTTTCGCATCGAATACGATGCTCCATCACCAACTTGGAAAACTAATGAGAAAAAAACAAACAAATGTATTTATATAATATTTATGTGGCTCTTGTTCTTCTTACTGACATTTACAAAAATGCAACTGCCCCCTCTGATTTAAGGCAATTTTAAGTCATACTAAAATAATACATTCTACATACGAAATAATACATTTTACATACGAAATAATACATCCTACATACGAAATAATACAATATACATACGAAATAATACATTCTACATACGAAATAATACATTCTACATGAAAAATAATATATTCTACATACGAAATAATACATTCTACATGAAAAATAATACATTCTACATGCGAAATAATACATTCTACATGCGAAATAATACATTCTACATATGAAATAATACATTCTATATATGAAATAATACATTATACGCATTTTTCTTAAAAAAAACGACGGGGGCTAATATATATATATATATATATATATATATATATATATATATATATATATATATATATATATATATATACTAGCGCGGGCACCCGGCGTTGCCCGGGTGTTTAAAGGTGTGTGTGCTCGGGCGGAGTGTTAATAATCATTCTACATACGAAATAATGCATTCTACATACGGAATAATACATTCTACATACGAAATAATACATGATTAAGCGAAATAAATATTTTTAAACTTTAGAAAATCGAAAAAAAAATACAAAATAAAACTAACGTAAGGCAAACGAACGATGTTAAATGTAAAAATCGAAAAAACAACAAAAAAAGAAAACAGAAAAACGAACGTTAAAACTTCTTTAAAAAATCTGAAAAATAACCCCCCCCCAAAAAAAAACACGGGAAAAATGGCTTAAATAACCCCGGGGAGTACTCGGCGTTGCCCGGGTGTTGTAGGTGTGTGTGCTCGGGCGGGGGTTAGGGGTGTTAATCAAAACATAAGAATAAGCGAAGTAAAAAAAAAAGACTAACGTAAGGCAAACGAACGATGTTAAATGTAAAAATGGGGGGAAAAAAAAAGAAAACGCGAAACAAGAAAACGAACGTGAAAATACCCCCCCCAAAAACACGTGAAATGGCTTAAATAACCCTGATTCAATATTAAAATTAAAAAAATCGAAAAAAAGACATCCTAAACAACGATTCGAACCCCAAACCTTTAGATAATGAGGTCACGCTCTCAGCAGCTACGCTAAGACGACGTCGACGTCGACGAAATTGTGTCGTTTTTCAAATATTTAAAGTAAATCATGTTCCGACGTCGTGTGACGCATGCGTAGAACCAAACTCGTCATGAGTGGATGGTTTTTGCTGACCCCCCCCCCCTGTAGAAAACTGGTGATTTCAGGGTGGCCAATTTTTCGATATTTGTCATGCGAAGGTTGGAACTTTAAAATGATAGCGATCTAGCAAAAATCCGTGACCCGTGTGAAAGTTTTGCGAGACATACAAACATACATACACACATTTTCGCTTATATATATATATATATCTATATATATATATAGATTTATATACATAATTAAGATTAATGTACTATATTTTATATTCAGTTCGCTATACAGGGTGGAACCATAAAATAATCGCTCCAGAAAAGACGACCTTATTCCATTTCCGTTAGATGAAAACGAGTTTTCTTTTTTTTCTGCAGCCCATCTGCTAGTTGACCAGTTGTGTGCAAATCCTCTGAGTCGTAAGAGCTTTCTTGTTTGAAAGTGACACAGTGTTCAAAGAGCGAGGTCGGAGATGCGCCGCTGTACAACTCATGCTCCCTACCGATCCAAGTTATGACAACAGGACCATTACCAGCACTCTCATAATAGATCGCTGAATTGCCACGAATAACAGGGGCGTGCCCAGGGTGACGAAAACAAAGTTTCCGCCCACGGTTATGATCTTTGGTTTGGTTTCAAGTGAGGACCACATCGTGCCACCTCACATCTTCGAAGTCGGCTTTAAAGTTAACCACAAAGTTGAACCTGGGTGTGGTGAAAAGTTTGGTGATTTTTTGGTGCAATCAGGTGGCCTCTGGCAGACCATGGGTGCGGCAGCATGACTCTGCTCCGGTCCACAATCCAAAGACACTCCGGCTTGACTAAAGAAGGAAGGTACAACTATGTACCCTTCTCACACTACCCCCTGCTACCCCAACATGAACCCGTCGGACTACATCATTTGGTCATACGTCGAGAACATCACCAACATGACCTCCCACAACACCAAAGCCATCCTGATCCCTGCTATCCACCGAACATTCGTAAGGCTCCCGCCAACGCTTATGAAAAAGGAATGTCCCCAGTTCCACACTTGTATTGAGGCGGTGATTGAGGCTGAAGGGGGCTACATTGAATAGATATCAGCTCCATTACATAATCACCTTATCTGAATTATTATTTTTTTTCTAATAGCTTTAAAATAAAACTGTAGTGCTGTTTTCTTTGTCATTCCATCCCGTGTTACATATATTATGGACGGAGTAATATAATATCTGTTATTTGGTCATGATATATCTCCTCCCAGGCATTATTACTTTTTGTTTGTGGGGTATATATTATTTTTTCCTAACACCATCCTCTATTAATAACTCCTCCTTTGAGGAGTAATGTATAATAGTATCTATGTGTGATCACAATACCATCCTCCTAAGCATTGCTTGGATCTTTTTAAGATAGAAATTGGTGCAATAACTGTTCTGATATTATGAGAACATCCTCCCAGCTTTACCTCCTCCATTGTCACATTGTGTGTTTGTTTTTGTTTTTTTATACAATAATTTAAGGTAGTACCTGCATTAGAGAAACTGTTCGTTTTATGTTCGTGCTAAGCTAGCAAAATATATTGTCTAGCAACATAAATAAAGCTGTTCTGTACAGAGAAATCCGTCAAAGATGTGTGCTCTTTCGCGACGGATAATGAGCGATAATGTCATCAAGAAAAAAAGCATGGACGCACGATTTGATAAGTGTAATAGAACTAATGTCAAAATGTCAACATGTAGATAAACACGCACTCAATTTTTTGACAATAATGGAAGAGACGTGGGTGAACAATGGTTTGATAACAAACGCCGGAAAGAGAGAGAGAGAGAGAGAGAGAGAGAGAGAGAGAGAGAGAGAGAGAGAGAGAGAGAGAAAAGAAGAAAACAAAGATGGCGTCTACAAAACAAACGGTATCGACTAACACAATAAATAACAGTTCTGGCAGCATTTGTTTCAAATGTCTAAGATTATCTTTCTTGCCAGAAAATGTTGGAAATATAAATGGTAAAATATTCGACGTTTAAAACGGCCATTATTTTATTTATTTATTTATTTATTTGATTAGTACTTTGACGTATAGACACCAAAAAAAGAAATAGTGATCAAAAAAAAAAAAAAAAAAAAAAAAAAAAATATATATATATATATATATATATATATATATATATATATATATATATATATATATATATATATAACAAATAAATGTCACAAAGTTACTCTTCTACCTACTTGGATAAGCTATGTTTGTTTGTTTAACTCATTTTAAAATGTTAATTTAATTTGAAACACAAATAGTGCCGACTCTGAAGTTAGCACAAGGCAAAAATGGCCGACATTATGAGATCTGTGGAATCCTAATAATCGCTCAATAATCGAAAATAAAACAAAATACTAGTAGAAATCCACCTAATAAATATCACCAATCGTTCAAAATTGTAATCTTTTACCAATATTAAATTAATAGTCATAATAAATAATTAAATTTAAAAAAAAATCATTAATGCAAACACCACACAGGCATTATCTCCTTCATAGTATAATTAAGTAATTCAGTATTTATGTGCGGCCACAAACCATCCTCCCAAGCATTGCTTGCGTCTTTTTAAGAGGGGTTGGTTTAATAAGTGTTTTAATGTTATAAGAGCATTTTCCCAGCATTACCTTCTCCTCCGAAAGTGGTAATGTAGTTTTTTTTTTTTTTTTGGTTTTATACAAAACTATCCGATATTACCTCCCTTGGGAGAGCCCTATGTTTTATGTTCGGGCAAAATATATTGTCTAGAACAATAAATAAAGCAGTTCTATACATAGAAATCTCTTAAAAGTGTGTGCTCTTTCGCGACGGATAATGAGTGATAATGTCATAAAAAAAAAGCATGGACGCACGATTTGATAAGTGCAATGAACTAGTGTCAAAATGTCAACATGTAGATAAACATACACTGAAGTTTTTGACAATAATAGAAGAGACGTAAGTGAACAATAGTTTTGATAACAAACGCCGGAAAGAGCAAAAAATAAAACAAAGATGGCGTCTACAAAACAAACGGAATAGGTTAACACCATAAATAACGACCATGACAGCATTTGTTGCGAATGTCTAAGATTATCTTTCTTGCCAGAAAATGTTGGAAATTAAAATGGTAAAATATTAGACGTTTAAAAAAGTTATATATTTTGAGTTATCGATTTTTATCTAATACTTGCAGAGTTACCTGGCTTTGCTCGGGTATATATATATATATATATATATATATATATATATATATATATATATATATATATATATATATATATGATGAAAATGATGGAAATAGTATTCCGACAAAAATAGAGAAAATAAAAAAGAACAAACCGTATTATGTGTTCATCAACGTTTCGTCTTTATTTCGAACATTCATCCAGAGGAAGTCTCGAGATAAAGACGAAACGTTGATGAACACATAATACGGTTTGTTCCTTTTTATTTTCTCTCTCTCTCTCTCTCTCTCTCTATATATATATATATATATATATATATATACATATATATATATATATATATATATATATATATATATATATATATATATATATATATAAAAGATGAAACGATTCCAATATTTTACCGGATTCCAATACAATTACCGATTCCGTACTAAATTACCGATTCCGATACATTTACTGATTTTGATTCTTTATAAATCTCTAGATACGTAACCATAAAATTGTTATTTTTTTTTTTTAGGATTACCGTAAAGACACATGTTAAATATGCAAATATTTTCTCATATGTAAAAATACGCTGGTGAGGCATGATTTATCACTTTTAGTTTTTTTTACTGGTAGTTTAAAAATGAATAGTTTTTATTAGTTTATCATTACGATTAGTAGAAGGTTTTGCTGTAAACAAAATTAAATAAACAAAGACAATTTAAAAAAATTGTTTTTGGCATCGGAAAATATGAAAAAAAAAAGATCCGATTTCGATGTCGATTCTGATATCCCCAAAAGTTCCGAGTTTTTCGATTCTGATTTCCAGCACTAATAAAATAGAAAACAGAGTTAAATTTAAAAGTGTCTGCAACACATTTTACAGGGTGGCGTATACGTCACTTTGTCTATAATGAGCGTGTGTTTGCGAAGCTGAAAACGGAGCCCATTTACCTGACATTATTTTGCATCTATATATATAAAAGCGAAAATGTATGTATGTATGTATGTATGTATGTATGTATGTATGTATGTAGGGCGAATGAACTCTTTTCTGGGTCAACGGCCAACTAGCACCGTGTATATTTGTGTATGTGTACATGTGTATTGGGGTAAAGAGGGCTCCCGTAAGCCGTGGTGAAGGCAACCTTTCTAGGAGAAGCAAATCTCTGATTTAAAAAACCATAAAGCGGAAGACCATTACCCGCATTAAGTTGGTCTGCAGTTTAATTTGTTGCTGGCTATCTTGCTCTTGCTTGTTGCTGGATCTCAACATTTTGAACCGAGAGAGAGACTTAGCTGTCGTACAAAGCTAAGACTCTGTAACATCATATTTGTATAGATACTCCCTCAGGCATTTGGGCTCATGGATTTTAAATGCCTGAGGGAGTGGCACTCATCTGACAAGACGTTGCAATCATCGCATCGCATGTATGTATGTATGTATGTATGTATGTATGTATGTACGCTTTTCCTCGATGTCCACAAAAGGCTTCTTTCAGAGAAGCGCTTGCTCGGTTCACAACTTCTTAAAACTTTTTATACCATCTATAAATTGTAATATTTCAGAGTTACCCACGGAGCACGTCTGTCTATTTAATTTTATTGACTTTCAAACGTTAATTATTCCACATTTCCCGCATCGGCACGCGTTACATTCGGTTTTCGGTATAAAAAAAAGCGAAGCGACTCTAATCACAGACCGAAAGCCAGTTGTCCCAAGAGAGCGAAGTAACGTTTGTTCAATGTCGACTTCGTCATATCAGACTGTAGCTTTCATTTCCCTCCTCCTAATAAACAGGGAGCGGATGTTAAAAAGCAAACAAACCGATTTATTCACCTCATTCAAAACTGTCCCGCACAAAATGCTAACTGCTGAATACCTATTGCCGTCACGTCAATCAAAAACGCGCACCTGTTTTTTTGAAAACACTTTACTATTTTCCAACTGCGCGTCGTGAAGGCTTCGTTTTTTTTTCACGGGCACCTGTTTGTTTTTAACATTTTCGTTTTTTTTTTCACATAACCCGAAAAACACCCGGGCAACGCCGGGTACCCCTCGCTAGTCTATAATATAAATCTCACCCGTCTGTTTAAATGTATGTGTGTTTGTATGTCTGCCTAAAACTTCCGACAGAAGCGACATATTTTTACAATGTTGGTATTATATTGAAGCGCGACGTCTCGGACGACAAATATCGAAAAAATTGACCCAAAACATTAATTCCTTCACCTTCAACTGAGCAGTTTCCTACAAGGAGGGGGTCGCTTTTTTGCGAGCTATTTTTACAAGTCATCGAATCATTGGATTGACTTTGCCTAATTTTAACGTTCCGAACTTCCGATCGCGTCATGGAGTAGCGGTAAGACGTCAGATATTTTTTCACTTTCGTTTCCACCTTCGCGTCATGGGTTCGAGCCTGCCTGCATACAACTACTTTTTTGTTTTGCTCAACAAACACCCGGACACCGCCGGGCACCCAGGCTAGTAGATAAAAAAAAATAAAATAATTAATAAGGTACACTGATTTACTAAAAAAATATTTTTGAATACAAAGGTGATTTAAGCACAAAGCTTTATTAACACTTACCTGCGAATAGGTAGGCTGTGTTTATTTGCTTCCCAACGAGAGCAAATTCAGCATGAGGCCGTTTCTTAATGTGGAGAGGGGGAGGGGGAAGGAAAAAAGGGACCAGCTCCAGAGAGGTGGGAAATGGGAGCTGGATAGTGAGTGTCTCTTGGTATATAGGGGTGCCTTACATGAACCAGAAACTCATTGCCACAGGGCAATGATCTTTGCTTGCAGCATCTGCGGTAACAGATACTACACTTTGAGATATTAAATTTTTTATTCAGGCAAAAATAAAAATGAACAAAAAACCTTAGGCACAAGGCCAACTCAAAAGGGGGGAAAATGGGGGTCGTTGGTCATCCTTGTCACTCTAGAAATAAACAAAGGTTTCTCTTAGCTAGAATCTTATTCTACCATGATGCCCCATTCGCTCTTTCGTACTTGGGGATGTCCTACTTAGCACCCATTTTTTAAAACATTTTTTTTATTTTATGTGTAAAAACAAAAAAAAAAAATAACAATAAAGGTAATACAATGATTCATTTGTGTCGAGGGTGGGGGAAGAAAAATACAAGCCGTGGTTAGTAGGACCCTCCCAACCCCGTCTAGTTGATAGACTGCCCGTTCCACTTCGGTTTCTAAAGGAACCTCAGCTCTTGCGGGATAGTCTCTATGTGGGGGTACCCTCTAGATGGGTCGAAAAAAAGTTTTTGATGAGGGATGGGGGGTTAGTTATTGTTTTTTTTCTCTCTCTCCCAAATGGGGGAAATTTAGAGAGAGAGAGGAGAACAGAAAAATTGTGGTTAACAGGAGGTGGGGATCTTGAAGGTTTCCTAGTCAGGGAAGGATGGAGCAGTCACTCGGCTAGCTAAGAGGCTTGAGATTGAGTTATACTTGACGGAACTGCGCGTTCCACACCTAGGCGGGGAACACGTATTAAATTTGGCTCCTTGTCGTACACACAGACTTGCTACATGCATCTATCTTCCGTCAAATGCCGCGCAATGCAGCCCTCTTCTATCACGTCTGATCTTCACCTGTAGTTAGTGTTTAAAGAAAGCGATCAAATTGATCAGCGCGGCTTCCGTGACGTCACCTATCCCCCCCTCTAGGATCAGATACTATACTTTCATTTTGGCCCGAAGGCCAAACCCTCTCCAAAGAGGTGGGGGTTGCTAGAATGTTACTCACATGTGAGTGTATCCTGCACCTCTTCAAGGCCCCTATTCGCCTATGCATAGAGTATTGCTGCCGCATCTGGGCTGGTCATTCTGCCACTAGTTTCTCAATCTTAGATGGGATCCAAAAAAAGATGCGGCAACCTAATAAGTCCCGTGCTTGCAACTAAATTTTTAACCGCTGTTTCATTGTCGAAATGTTGCGTCTCTGTGCTTGTTTTAAAAGTTTTTAATGGAATGTGCTCTGACGATGTCAAAGCATTTGTATCCCCCGACAGAAATATCCCCGACTAACTCGACAGGCAGCAAAATCCCACCCCTGCACTATAGAAATCCCTAGATACCGGAAAACCTTATACTCACATAGTTTCATCCCTCCAACTGCTAAACTTTGGAATTCCCTCCCAGGTTCCTGCTTCCTTGACTGTACTGATTTGCAGAAATGTAATGTGAAGCAATATTTCGCTGCTTAACTACCTGCATCGTATCTCTGTAAATTTGGTCCCAGTTCGTAGCTCCTTACAAGAAAATGTTTGGGGTAAAATAACCGTGAAAAAAAGAAAGAAAGAAAAACTCAATTGTGTGTTTGTCTCTTTTCTTCTTTCCATTTTCCATACCCCCCACATATTTTTTTACACCTATGTTAAACCTATTCCTCTCATTTACACCTCTTAAAGACTGGCATTCACCTTTTTATATAATAGATAACATTATAAATGCTTTACAAAAGCGATGTCCAGTTAACTCTCTCTCTCTCTCTCTCTCTCTATATATATATATATATATATATATATATATATATATATATATATATAAATATATATATATATTTAAATTAACAATTTACGATATATATATATATATATATATATGTATATATATCGTAAAGTATTAATTTAAATTTTATGACATATTTAAATTTGAGTTCTGCCCCACGCAAAACAAAACAAAACAAAAAAAAACGAAATAACAAAGTCCATTATTCTTCCCCCCTCCTCATTTAGCCCCCAAAGTCCCCAAGGCCTTAACATATTTAAAATTGAGATCAGCGCCATGCAAAACTGCTAAATAGACATACACAGAAAATTTTCGACATATATGGCCAAATAGCCCCCAAAATAGAGTGTTTTTATTAACCCTAAAAGAGCCCCTGGGACACACCCAAGAGTTATCGCGAAGTATAGACAAACAAAATTATATAGAAATTAGTTAGTTACATCTTTTCAAAAAGTTTTATAAAAATCCAAGTTTTTTGTTTTAACAAGCACAAACGTGTCAATTTCAGCCATTTAAACCCGAAAGGCACCCCTGGGGGCGCAACCGGAGTTTTCCCGGAAAATCACTTCTGTTACTTTTTTAGTCATATCATGTTTAATGTTTGTGCAGAATGTCAAAAAATTCCAAGGCGTAGTTATTGAGAAAAGTGCGGACAGACGAACGAACGAGCGGACAAGAATGAACAATGTTTTCCCCTCCTTTTGTTGGGGGGACAAAAAAACAAAAAAACAAAACAAAAACAAAAAACAAAACAAAAAACAAACAAACAAAAAAAAAGCAAACACTCAGTTTCTAATCATTTAAAAAGAAAATACAACTTTGTTATATATGACTCATGAAATTGCATTTATCTGCAAAAGATCTGGCTAATTTGCATATTCTTTTAAACGTTTTTTAAAATTAATTCCCTAGAAGTTTTTACGGTTTTCTTATGGGATGATCACGTTTAGTTAACTATTACGTGTAATTATATTCATGCAGATATTCTACATGATTTATACTTGCATAATATTTGCGTAAAAGGGTTATAGTAAACACAAACCTCTTTCTGTATATATATTTTTGTATGCGTATATCTATATAAATTCCTATTCCTCTCTGTTCGTTTACAATTTGATTAATGCATACAAAGTGTTCCTTTATGTTACTCTTCCATTTATTTAAAAATATACAATTAAGGGATCACCTCATTTGTATATTACATCAGGAAAAACGATTTTATTAAATAGCGGTATCTTGGTTAAGGTTTCCGCCGAGAGAATTGTTTTAAGTGTTCTATTTAAAATTGTTATTTAATAAATTTTAAGCAATAATTATATTTAAATGATAGTTAATTTAAATTATATGCAATTAATATTCAAAGATCGATAAAAAAAAAATTCAAAGAGTTACTCGCCCATAGAAACGTCGGAAACTAAACAAATTATTAACCAAATAAAATAAACTTACATATATATATATATATATATATATATATATATATATATATATATATATATATATTAAATAATATATATATATTATATATATGATATATGAAGATATATTTATAGATGACTATATATACATACATATATATATACTATAATATAAAGCTTAACGTCTGTGTGTGTGTGTGTGTCTGGTCACGAATAAGCTCCTATATGGTTGACTATTTAAAAAAAAAATTATGTAATAAACATATAATGATAGAAGATGTATCGAGGATCAGGAATGTGTATGTTTGATCTGGCAGAACGGTGGTACATTAAAATTGTGGGGTCTGTGTTCGCGCCTGGCCCTCAAAGTATGGAAATAAAAAATGAAAAAAAAAAAAACGTTTACAAGGCTTTTTGATATAGATGTACACAAGAATACTTTGATAAGTATGTTTCAACTTAAATAGGGATGGTGTAATAAAATTGTGGCGTCTGCGTTCGCGCCTGTACTTCATGGAAATATGGCACAAACTTTTCATATTTATTTGCGTAATTATACTTTGATAATTATGTTTCAGTTTGAAGAAATATGGTATAATAAAATTATTGGGTGTTCGTTCGCGCCTGACCTCCATAGAATGTAAATATGTCACAAAGTATAGCAAGGTTTTTTAAAAGGGGTGAGGGTCCACAATAACATCTTTACTTTAATCTTAATTAAGTTTATTTTTTTTTAGTTGAATCATATTGTGTCAAATAAAGTTACTTCATAAATTCAAGTCTTATTAAAGTGAAAGCCCCCCCCCCAAAAAAGTCGGAACTTTAGACAAGTCTCGACACAACTTTTGCATAACTTTGTTTTTTTCCTTCTCGACTTGCACGTGGCACTCTTTCGAAAATAGATAAATAATAAAAAAAATAAGAACGTTACTTGTTATCGTGTCAAAAGAAGGAAGAAATCATGCTCACGTGATTGCGTGTCTTTTAAAAACATTTACATAACCTTTTTATTTATACATCTGCTTAAGCTTTTTTTGTCGGTGTACTAAAAGGAATTCAGTTGATTACAACCCTTTCTGCGGGTTCTTTACATTACAATAGTACAACTCTGAATACGACGGCTCAATACTACACCGTTCAATACTGTAAAACTGAAATGAAGCTGTTCTGCTTGTTTTGCCATTTTCTTCTTATTCATATTTATATCGATTCTTTGCTTTAAAAAACTAAAGTTATTACGTGTTTACTTTTATAATACCCCATTTTGCTGTTTCGGATTATTTTACTAAAGTAAGTAAGCTTCATTATTTTTCAAAACTGTTTTTGTTTCTTTGTTTTTCGATATTTCGTCGATATTATTTAGTAAGAGTGTTTAGCAGAAAAGCCAACACACGACTACCCGAAAAAATAAATATGCAAGAAATAAATGTTACCATAGTCAATAAAAGTTCAGTTCATGTTTTTTTTTGTTTTGAAATAGTTTTTAATGCTCTTTACTTGAAATAATTTCAGCGCACCGAAATTAAAACGAAATTTGAGGCGATAACTACTTAAATAAATTTTTAGATGAATTACACATGCCATAATCGAATATTCCTCAAGCACAAAATAACGGAAAACATTAAAATATGTTTATAAATATTCCTTACGTTGACGGAACTCTCTTAAATTGTTAACACAGAATGCTCAAGTGCTCCCTCCTTCCAATTGAAAACGGGGTTCTCCATTTCAAAGTCGCTGCCATTTTGATTTTTTTAAATCGGTTCATGAATTAAAGAAAAAATTTGTTTTACAAACTACTTAAAAATACAAACCAATGAACTTTTCTACCATAAAAGTAACTTTTATTGACTGTGGTAACATTTATTTCTTGTATATTTATATTATTATATATATAACATTTTCTCTTTTTAAGGAAACATCATTTTGTTGGTCACTCTTGGCTACGAATGGAAACAAAGTTGATATAAAAAAATATATTTTCGCAAAAATTATCTTTACTTTCATCATATTTTGCTTAGGGTAAAATTTTTGAGTATCAAAACCTATCTCTTTACAACCCCCTCCTTTTCATAACCTATCATACTTTCATCAATCACAGTCCATTTTCTGTAGGCTGTTTTTGAACCCAGTCAATGACGGGTACTTCTGCTAGTAGTATATATATATATAGATTGGATCCAATATAATACGAAGTCTGCATTAATCAAAATATCATATTTAAGCGTATTCTACGACCGGGCAATGCCGGGTGGCCTGCGAGTACTATATATATATATATATATATATATATATATATATATATATATATGTGTGTGTGTGTGTGTGTGTGTGTGTGTGCCTGTGTGTGTGTGTCTATGTGTGTCTGTCTATATGTGTGTGTGCGTGTGGTTAAGAATAAAGTTCTTGCGAAATTCTTTATTTTGATTTCAAATGATGTATTTTCAGATAAGTTCTTGCTGTAATACCTTTACTTTCTGTATAATTTTAAAGACTTTTTATAACTCTATTTTAATGTTTGAATTGAAATAATTTTAAAACAATTATGTCATCATTTAAGAAAGCTGAATACCAGAGGGGGGCAAAAAAAGTAAATTCGCACAAGTTTGGCCGAAAAGCTGCTGAAACAGCTCGCGATATCAACGAAGTTTTTGGCACTCTCAACAAATGAATGAAATGCATCAGAAACTTCGACAACAACACCCAGCATTAGTCAACAGAAAAGGCCCAATTCTTCTCCACGAAAATGTCCGACAGCACATTGCTAACCGACCCCGCAGGCGGTGAACGAATTGGGCTACGAAACTCTGCTTCATCCACAATGCTCTCAAGACCTCTCACCTACCGACTACCACTTTTTAAGCATCTCGACAACTTTCTGCGTTAGAAATGCTTATCAGAACGCTAGAATTTTCACGTTTTTGGCATAATACACTTGTTTTGCGGTGGTAAACGTGTGTTCATTCTGATGGTGCTTATTTCGATCAATAAATTCTTATTTGTGTGAGTGCTCGTCTGAGCTCCAATTTATCTACTCCCTCGCCAAACTTTCATGAAAAACACTCATCTAGCTGAACCCATTCTCAATAATTTCTCCCACTCTTTATCTGTGCCTAAATCAAAACGTAGATTCCATGAACAAAGCTTCTTTCTTAGAACTGCACGCCTGTGGATCTATCTTCTGTTTGACTGCTTTCCATCTGACTATAATTCGGTTGATTCAAGTCCAACGTAAACAAATTCTTGTTCGTCCCCTTACTAGTCCAATTTACGAAATTCGTCCACTTAAGAAGTCCAATTTACCAAATTTCTACTACTAACGATTTCCATAGCAACCATGTCGCTTCAGCGACTACTGTTGCTACTAATTCACTGCTGTCGCGGAAAGAGAAATAGCAAATAAAAAGGAGAGAATAAAAGCGTGAAAGTGAGATAATTGGGGAGATTTTATTGAAAGCAGACGAGTGCCGTACATTGTTATTACATATGTGCCTATGGGAGCAAAAAATAAGATTGAAATTAAACAACAAGTGAATTTATTGGAAGCCTGAAAAAATCATGGATTACAATAGAAAAATACGAGCATCAAACGGAATATGGTTATGCTTAAAGATAGAAAAGTAAAGGACTATTTGTTAAAACTGGAAAAGAAAAGGACTAAGATATTCTAGTAAAAAATATAATAATTTTATAACTTAAAATATTGCAGCGTTAAGAAATTTGTTTTAAAAAGTCAATTTATAACATTATAACGCTGCAATATTTTAAGTTATAAATTTATTATATTTTAACCATAGCATAGTATTATAATCTTAAAAAAACCTGCAAATGTTTAAGTCGTTTCGTCTCATAGAACCAAAGATATGAGCAGTTTACTATTTAATTTGGTTACACGTATATCAATCTATCTTCTATCTATCTATCTATCTATACTCATATAAATTCGTTTTTCTTTTGTGTGTATTGATATTCACATTAAAAACTCTCTTTTCTATTTATTTAAAAAGAAAATACAATTTTCTTATATATGGATTGTGGATATGCATTCACTAGCAAATGATCAAGCTAATTTGCATATTCTTTTAAACATTCATTTTAATTAATTCCCTGTTAGTTTTTCGGTTTTCTTATGGGATGATCATCTAGAGTTAACTATTACGTGTAATTATATTTATGCAGATATTCTACATGATTTATACTTGCATAATATTTGCGTAAAAAGTATATAGTAAACACAACATTGTTTCCATATATATTTATGTATGCGTATATATTTTTGTTTAACAAATTTTTTTAACAAATTTTGCCTACCAAACTCCTCCTAGAGTTTTTGGTCTACAGACATGAAACTTCATATATAAGGTATTTGAATCCATGCAAAACTTTATATTTGGGGTTTAACCCAGAAAAATCGGTACAAAAGTGTGAAAATAAAAAAAAAGAAATTATATTCATGCAGATATTCTACATGATTTATATTTGCATAATATTAGCGTAAAATCATTAAAGTAAACAAAATGTTGTTTCCATATATATTCATGCATACGTATATATTTTTGTTTAATCTGTTAGTCTATCTATCTATATATCTATAAAAGTGAAAGTGTCTGTATGTCTGTCTGTATAACTCTGTCAATTTTAAGTCTACAGGCTCGAAATTTGATATACAGGGTACTGAGATTTGGGTAAATCGATGTGATCGGTTTTTGGCCGGAAATTTGGCTGTTAAGGGGTCAAAGTTCAACGATTTGACCTTTGAGAAGTCTACCAAACTCCTCCGACAATTTTGGGTCTAAATACTTGAAATTTTACATATAGGTTCCTTGAACATAGATCTAATTTTATGACTTGATTTGAGCCCAAAACAATAAATGTTAAGGGGTCATAATAGGGGTCAAAGTTAAAAACAAATTGACCTCTGCGGTCTCTACCAAATTACTCAGACAATTTCTTGTCTAAACATTTGAAATTTTACATAAATGGTATTCAGAGATAGGACAAGCTTTTTAATAGGTTTGGATCGAAAAGTTTTAGTTACCAATATATAAATGTATGTATGTATGTCTGCCCAAAACTTTTGATAGAGGCGACGGATTTTACCAAGATCAGTATCGTTATACAGTCCGACCTTCACACGACAAATATCGAAAAAATTGGCTAAAACATTAATATCTTCACCTTCAACTGGGAACTTTTCCACAGGGGGTGGGGTCGCTTTTTTCGCCGATATTCTTTAAAGTCATCCTCTCCTTTCGATTGTCTAGCCTTAATTTAAAAAAAATGTCACTTCCGGTTTGCGGGTTGTCGTAACATCATAGACGTCAGGTTTTTTTCCCCGTTCTTTTCCTCCTTCGCGGTCCGGGTTCGAGCCTGCCTTCCTACTACCACTGATTTTTATTTATTTATTTATTTTTTTGTTTTGTGCTCAACCGACACGTCCAAACACCCAGGAAACGATGTACTGAAATGCTAGTATATCTATAAAAGTGAACGTGTCTGTGTGTTGGTGTGTGTGTCTGTCTATGTACATTTCCCTACGCAATAACTCTGTCAATTTTTAGTCTACAGACTCGACATTTGATATACCGGATACTGAGATTTGTGAAAATTCATGTGATTGGTTTTCGGCCAGAAATTTGGCTGTAAAGGCGTCAAAGTTCAACGATTTGATCTTTGAGAACTCTACCAAACTCCTCCGACAATTTTGGGTCTAAACACTTGAAATTTTAGATATAGGTTCCTTGGACATGGATCTAACTTAATAACTTGATTTGAGCCCAAAACATATGTAAAGGGGTCACAATAGGGTTCAAATCTAAAAAAAAAAAAAAAAATCTACGTTTTTTTTTTTGTTGCCCGGGTGTTTGGAGGTGTATGTTGAGCAAAAAAAAAAAAAAAAAAAGGTCAATTTTTAAAACTTTGACCCCTATTATGATCCCTTAAAATTTATTGGACTCCAAAACGGATAGCCCGATTTTTATAAAGTTTCACACGCAGGTATTTTATGTGTATGAACTTGCTCATATGTTTGGTATAAGTATCGATAATCGAAAATCGAAATAATCCGATATTTAAAGCATGTTACTTGATGTTTTCATTTGAAACGTAAATTCCAGCTACTATCACCGCACAAGCAATAAAGTCAGGCATATAAAATCAACAGAAGCCATGTTTCCAATCTGTAATGTCTGCGAACCAACACATGTTCAGTTTCAGTCGAAAAAGATATTATGACACAGAATAGGAGATAACACTAACTCGCTTTTAGTCTTATACACCGACATTTATTTCTTTGTCGTTACAAACGTGACGTCACCCTCGTGCTCTAGAACGTTTTCCACGTAACCCACGAGATCTCGAACGTTATCTTGTCTCACACGAAATCTTCTTTTTTTTTCTATGCTCTTTTTTCGTTCCCGGTGACGTCACTTTGCATGCATCCGCACTATGTTACAATTAATGTTTCTATTTAAACCACAATTGAACCATGATACTTGAATTTTGCATATTAGAGTTTAATTCAAGCTATTATATATAATAATAATAATAATTTTATAAAATAAACAATAAGCCTTTTTTCTTACAATTCAATGTAAACTTCAATGTATTGTAAACTAAGTAAGTTCTTGAAGGCATGCAAATCTTGGTGCACCACGATGGGTCCCCAACTAAAGCAAGCTATTAATCGATTTGATTGCAAAAACTTCCCGATGTCTTTGATAATGAGAGTCTGAAATATTCGTTGATCATCATTCAATCCCGGGCAACGTCGTGTCTCCCTATTTATTTTATTTTATTAGTAAGGATTAAATATGAATGTACGGCATAATCACGTTCACACACTGGTTCCCGTCAGATCACCGAAGTTAAGTAACGTTGAGCCTGGCTAATACCAGATGGGTGACCATTTGGGAATTCTAGTCGCTGTATGTATCTCAGCATTGTTTCCGGTCGTCCAGAACCTCCACTTGCTACTGCTATTCAACAATGTCGAGTGGAGATGTGGTTGGGGATTGCATATCTCTCTTTCATGCGCAGGCACCCTTACCGTGGGTATCCATAGTCTGCCAATCAACTGGAGGAAGAAGCCTTTTTATATCTGAATGAATTAATTCAAAAGAACTATACACTACTTGGATTTATTTGCTTCCCCATTGAGCAAATTAGGCACAATGCCATTTTTTAATGTGGAGAGTGAAGGGGAAATGGCTACCAAAATCCCCGGGGAGTAGGGGAGCTGGATAGTGACAATTGGTATGAAGGGTTTCCCCTACATTGACCAATAACTGATTGCCACAAGGCAATGGTCTTATATGTGTGGTTGCTCCCACATATGGTCTTTGAAATTCATGCCTAGTCTCCTGCGGGTGGGGAGCCGGGCGGAACTTCAAGAACCATACACTAGATGAACTCTCTTTTTGCTGATTGTTTTCCTCCTAAACTTTTAATATCAAAGTAAACCGGCAGCTCATATCCTTGCGTTAAGCATCTTTTGTTCAGTTAAACACTTTACAATAAGTGTCTTCATGTCTTGTCTGGAGTGATTTATGTAAATAAAGCATTTGAAAAAATGTCTAGTAATACTGGTGGTCCTCAGCTGTATACAGGTGACACTCACTAATGATTAGTGGAATGTGCTGCGGGGGTGGTTAGCAAAATTTATATCAAACTCAACCCTGTTTCGTTTGTTATTCTTCCAGTCAACTGTCGCCAGAGTGTCGTAGAATATTGACAACCTTGAAATGTCACGGATGTCGACCGAAGTATAAAAGAGCAAACAAAAGAGAAAATTTTTATGCAGTTTGTCGCGGCAAATAATTTATTCATTTACACCGAATATACGAACGCGTCGGCGAATATTGATTGGGAATATACTAAGATTGCTAGAAGAATGTAAAGAAAAGACAACATCTATAAAAAACTAGTACTTATGAAGTTACTAGCAGTAATAACCGGTGTTGCCCGGGGTTGTAAAAATACTACATAACAGATATAATGGGAATTTATATGCATAGAAGACAATATATATATATATATATATATATATATATATATATATATATATATATATATATATATATATATATATATTTAAAGGAGATTAGAACAATAGTCTAAAGAGCTGAGTGTATTTTAATGTAACAGTGAAATTACTAGTTTAATTAAAATACAGGAAATAGAAAGTGCTCGTTGTAATTTAGATATATAATAAGCTCGATAGTTAAATGTCCTAGAGCTAATTCAATATTAAGTAATGTGATTTATAATTTAAAATTTAAAAATCAATTTTTAATTAAATTAAAAATCCGTTTCATAAGAAGGAACAACAACAAAATCAATTATTTGTTGTTCCTTCTTATGAAACGGATTTTTAAATATATATATATATATATATATATATATATATATATATATATATATATATATATATATATATATATATATATATATATGGGGGGAGGAGCTCCTTAAGTCTTTTGACGGACTATGGATATCCACGAAGGGGTGCCTGCGCGTGAAATTTTTGTTGCAGGAGGTGCGCAAACTTCAACCACACCTCTCCTGATTCAACATTGTTAAATACCAGTGGCAAGTGAAGTGTATGTACAGGACGACTGGAAACAAATGCCGAGATAAGCGGAGAGTACATACAGCGCCTAGAATTCTCAAATGGTAACCCATCTGGTACTTACTAGGCTCGACGTTGCTTAACTTCGGTGATCTGACGAGAACCGGTGTGTCAACGCGACTATGCCGTATTATATATATATATATATATATATATATATATATATATATATATATATATATATATATATATATATATATATATATATATATATATATATATATATATATATATATATATATATATATATATATATATATATATATAAAGTTGAAATTTACAATCAAAATTTAATGTTCGACTGAATACTCCAAAAAACAATTTAAAAAGTCCTTATTCCGCGGATTTTCAAAGAATGCTATTCTTATTATTCTTCTAATCAGAAATCAGCAAATTATATTTGTTGCAATGCTAGAATTTGCTAGCTAAGGCATTAAGTGAAACCAAAATTTATTGTAGTTATAAATTGCCAAATAAAAAAAATAAAAAAAATATTGGATATATAAAAATCTCATATAAAAACAAACCGCGCATTATATTTCAGCTTGAATGAAACTTCTCAAGTTGATCCAAAATGCAAAATAGTTCTTTAGATAGAATTTATTCCAAAATAAGTCCAACGTGTTAATGCATATAATCCGATCCGAAAGTTTTCAAAAATCCGATTGGAAAGTTTACAAAACAGCTGATATAATGAAAATTGTTTTTTTTCGGGCAGTGCAGTAGTCCAAAGAGAAGTCTGTCCCCTACTCAAATGGGACCTAATAGTAAGAAGAGAGAAATCCAAAATGAGAACCTGCATCATCGGCTTAAAAAGAAAAAGTGATTTCAAGCGGGGGGGGGACCCGTGAAAGCTCGTATTATTGTGACCGGAAGTTATCTAGACAGAATGAAACAGATATTTCTATAAAGAAATTCGATTTCATTATTTAAAAAAAAGTGTAGGAGTGATGATTATAATTTTTAAGTGTTGTAGAATCATAGTTTATTAAGGCTGTCAAAAAGTCATGATGATGATAAAGATGACAAAATAATAATAATAATAATACTAATAATAATAATAGTAATAATTATAATACTAGTAATAATAATAATAATAAATCAAAAAAATTCCAATACATACACATATACATACATATATATATATGTATATATATACATATATATATACAAACATACATATACACACACTCATACACACATACATACTTATACATATACACATAACATATATATATATGTATATATATATATATATATATTATAATCTAAAGAATTTAACTTTAATTCTTATATATATATATATATATATATATATATATATATATATATAGAGAGAGAGAGAGAGAGAGAGAGAGACAGAAAGACAGAGACAGAGAGAGAGAAAGACAGACCGACAGACAAACAGACAGAGACAGAGACCGAGATTGGTTGTTGCTATTTTTTCTGATTAGTTAATGGCAAAATAGATTCATTGATGAATATAATAATTAAGTGATTGATTTTGCGCTACGAAGCAGACACCTCCAAGAATTGTAAAAGTCAACTGAATTAAAGGAATAAATTATAAGATGGTCAACATCATGAATTTTGGAATATAGTCTTTTGTCATTTATTCTCTATATTGCTCTGTAATTACATTGAGCTTCTTAAATAAGGATTGGTATATATTATAAGAAAATATATTTTTACATATATATACTTAATTTTTAAACACCAAATAAACTTAGTCACTAAAATTAGTAATGGCAAAATTTTGCAAACGAATATATATGTACGCATACAAGCATGTATATATATATATATATATATATATATATATATATATATATATATATATATATATATATATATATATACAGCGTATAAGCGACGCTCTTTGTGTAAACAAATCGAGCGGCGGTATTTCGGACGATGTCAAAACATCGTTAAATTCACTACTCGTTCAGCGGCCGCCAATAGCGTAATGGTTAGGAGCCTTGACTGCCATACAGACAGTCGGGTTTCAATCCAGGCTTGAGGTGGTTGCCTGTCTAGCCGCACTGATGAGCTGTGAAACAGCGAAACAGTACTGTATGTGGATGACTATATATATATATATATATATCTATATAATACTAAAAGTCTATGGATCTTGTATGTTTGCAATCAGATTTCCGGTTTTCAACATCCGGTTGCGCATGCGTAAATAGCAACGTCTTCAATCCGTTATTCCAATTCCGGAATTTTTATATCGCTTTTAATACAAACAATTTCATTTAATTTGATCAAATAGTTTTTTGGTTTTTTTTAACGGCTAAAAACATTCAACTTCGTAAAGTCTGTCGCTGTTTCAAAAAAACTTCTCCCTTTTAAAAAACAACACTCATTAATAGAAACAGCGGCGGTGAAAGAAAACACCTCTCACTTTCCCTCTAATAGATTTCAACACTCCTACTCCCTCTGTTTTCGTTACGTACGCGAGAAATCTTTAATTCATGTCATTATAAATAAATAATTTTATAAAATCAACCGTAGTTTTTTTTTTTTTTTTAACGGCTAAAAACATTCGGTTATCTTTCAGATGCAAGGTTCATTGTTTACTTGCGGTTTTAACGATGTAAGATTCCGTTGTACGGAAGACCAAATCGGCCAAAATGTCTATGATGTTTTTATTGGCGCTTTTCTTCGTATTTTTAATAACATTTTTTTGCACCATTTACAAGTTCTTTTTACAAATAATTTTTTTAATACTGTAATAGTAAAATAAAAATACATTTATTAATTATACGGAAAAAGTATCTCGTAATGTTTTCACACGAGATTTTTTTCCTGTTGATTTCTCTTTTTTTTTTAATATTAAAATTGATTTAAAGTGATTTTCAAGCCTTTAACATGACGGAGTTTATAATGAAAACCAAATTACCGTTAAAATTAAAATAATCTTTATTAGAAATTTGTAACAAAATAACAAAATTATAAAACTATTAGATTAAAATTGAGAACCTTTAATTAAACAACGTGAACATTTTATAATGAGTGTTTTCATGAAATGTATTTTTAATAATAAAAAAGTGAACTTTTTTTACTTAAACTTCATAAAAAAAACGTATCCAATATAGAATTTTACTAAAATAATTTTACTATTACAGTATTAAAAAAATTATTTGTAAAAAAAAACTTGTAAATGGTGCAAAAAAATGTTATTAAAAAATACGAAGAAAAGCGCCAATAAAAACATCGTAGACGTATATTATCATTTAAACAGTATATCAATTTAAATATTTAAATTCAGTAAATAAATTTAAATATTTAAATTATGGCCGAATTGGTCTTCCGTACAACGGAATCTTACATCGTTACAATCGCAAGTAAACAAGGAACCTTGCATCTGAAAGATAACCAAACATTCAACTTCGTAAAGTCTGTCGCAGTTTCAAAAAAACTTCTCCCTTTTAAAAAACAACACTCATTATTAATAGAAACAGCGGCGGTGAAAGAAAACACCTCTCACTTTCACTCTCATAGATTTCAACACTCCTTCTCCCTCTGTTTTCGTTACGTACGCGAGAAATAGTTACGTGTATGTGTGAGAGAGAGAAAAAGGGAGCGATGTAAAACTGGATAGTTAAGCGAAAGGAAAACATAAAAGTTTTTTTAAAACACTCACATTGTACAAAAAATGTTGTAAATAGAAAAGTATTGTCTTAGTTTTAGTGACCTTATTATTAGCATATGAATACAATATTTATTTTCTGTACAATAAGTGCTTAAGCACCCGTGCTTTTCAGCGATACATATTCAATAAAATAAATTGATTAATATAATTAATCTGGATATAAGAGAGTTAGAACCTGATAAGAAGTCTCAATTAAGCAAAAGGATAACAAAAGTTTTCTTTAAAAAAAATTAATTGTACAAAAAATGTAAATAGAAAAGAATTGTCTTAATTTTATTGACCTTATTATTAACATACAAATTAAATATTTTACACAATGGGTACTGAATGTTTGCTTAAATTAAATGAAAAAAGTTAAATTTTATTTTCATTTTCTATTTAAAAAGCCATTATTAACATGTGGAGAGTGTTTTTTTTATTATTCTGTACTTTCAACTAACAATTTCATTTAAAAGATGATATATCAAAATTTGAATTTAACTATAATAAGGATTATGATACCTGTTCAGTGCATATTTACCTATAAGTATGACCAACCACTTATAATTCAGTAACTGTAATTAAAAAAAAATAACAATTATAATAAACAGAACGACTCATAGAAATCTATCTATATTCTTTTTTCATTTTAATATACTTTCATAGAAATGCTTCTGTTATGTAAAAAAAAACTATTTTCTTTATGCCACAAGTGTCACGCTCATACATGAATTCCATAGCTAATATAACGTACTGACCCAACGGGTCACGGGTGGTCTAGTATATATATATATAGAAAGAGGTTTGTGTTTACTAAAAGCTTTTTACGCAAATATTACGCAAGTACAAACTATGTAGAACATCTGCATGAATATAATTACATGTAATAATTAACTAAAGATTATCATTCCGAAATTCGAAAAAAAAAAAAAAAAACTAATATGAAATTAATTCAAATGTTTAAAAGAAAATGCAAATTAGGAAGATCTTTTACGGGTGAATGTAATTCCATGATCCATATATAACAAAGTTATGTTTTCTTTTTAAATAAATAGAAAAAAGGGGTTTTAATATGAATATCAATGCACAAAAAAACAAAATTTACAGAAGTATAGATATATACCCCGTGCCAGAATTATATGCAAATTGATATTTTTGTTCTAACTCCGATAGTTCTCGATGAAAATTCGTGAAACTTCACGCGTTATACGGCCACACCAACCCATGCGCAGATATAAAATTTTAAGCTTATCTGCGCAATAGCGTGCCAACGGCAACCATTTTGGTGATTTGCAGTTTTTTATAACTTTATAGACAAAATGAGACGTAAAGGTGCTTTAAGTCAAGCTGAGAAGTCTCAAATTGTTCAAAGTGTCCATAATAAGATTTCCACCTTAGAAATTGACAAACAATTACACTGTGATCATCGTTCAATCAAAAAATATGATACTAACTCTCAACTTTGCAACGAACGTTCTGACAAAGGGAAAATTCGTAAGAAATCATATATATCACGTCGAACAATGAGCAAGATCAAGAGAGAAGTTCGCCGTAACACACTTGAAACTAGCAAACAAGTTTTTGAAAAAGCTGGCGTTCCTGATTTGCCTAAATCAACTCGTTGCCGTATCCTGAGGACGATTGTAAAATTTGGAAAGCCAGAGGTCCGCCCTCAATTGAAGGATATCCACACACAAAAAAAAGAGGATGGAGTGGACAAGAGACCACAAGAAGATGAATTTTCAAACTGTTTTGTTCCCCGATGAGTGTTGAGCGATGATGGACCCGATGGGTGGAGAGGAGAATGATACTATAATGAGGGTCTACGTCCCCAAAGGAGTAGGCGTCAACAAGGAGTTGGTGTGATGTTCTGGGTTGCATCAAGCTGGTAGGAAAATTCAGAGTCGCAGATGGAGTGAAAATTACCGCCAAACTCTACATTGACTTCATCAAGGAAAACTTGGAACCCTAACATTTGGCATTTCGGAAAAAGATGGTATTCATGCACCGTCTCATTCTGCAAGGATAGCCACTGAATATTTGGAGAGAATTTTTGCCAGACATGTGAAAATACTGCGATGGTCAGCCTGTTCTCCAGATTTAAATCCCATCGAAAATCTGTGGAGTATCTTGAAACAAAATATTTATTCCAAGGGAAGGTAGTACAACTCCAAGGATGACTCCTGGAATGCTATTCTGATTGCTGCCAAATACATTTCATCAGATGAAATCGAAAGTTTGACATCTTCAATGGACCAAAGGCTTTTTGTATTTGTCAATAAAAATGGCAATTATATAAGATATTGATTGTACTATGAAACTATATTGATGTTGTTTGTTCTTTATTATTGTTGTTCTCAGTTTACAAATTCTTAGAGTAATCAATGTTTCGATGATCTTTTAGCACTTTACCATATTTTAGCATTGGTTTGCATATAAAGTTGGCACGCTGATTAAAATGCAAATCACTAAAATAGCTGCCAATTATTTATTACTGTGCAAATTAGCTTAAAACTTTAGATCTGCGCTTGTGTTAGTGTTGCCATATAACGTGCTAAATTTCACAAATTTTCATTGAAAACTATCGGAGTTAGAACAAAAATATCAATTTGCATATAATTCTGGAAAGGGGTATATGTGTGTGCATATATATATATATATATATATATATATATATATATATATATATATATATATATATATATGGTTCAAAACTGCTATTGAAGCACATGTTCCCGCACGGAAATTCTATAGCAAGCCCCACTCCCCTCAATGGTTTACTTCTGCTTGTGCAGCTGCCATTTGTCAAAGGCAGCATGCGTTCCGCAGATTCAACCGACATAAGTCCAGCTCAAATAAACAGAAGTTTATAGAAGCTAGAAATAATTGTAAGAGAGTGATAGAGACAGCTAAGACAGATTACTCTGAAACCACCAGAAAACGCATCGAAGCACAGAAATTAGGAACCCGGGATTTTTGGAAAATCTACAACAGCGTAGTAAATAATGGACAGTCAACTATTCCCCCACTATCAAACGATCATGAGGTTGCTTGCACGGCAACTGACAAGGCTAATCTGCTTGCCAGTCGGTTTGCCTCAAACTCCACACTGAACTCGGTACACCACTCACTCCCTGATTTTCCTCTGCGAACAGACGCCTCACTAGACGATTTGAAAATCACCCCTTCTCAGGTACATGCTATTATAAAAAACCTAGACACCTCAAAAGCATGTGGACCAGATCTCATCCCGGCTGTGCTATTAAAAAAATGCTCTGCCGAGGTTGCTCCAGTTCTGTCCAAACTTTACAATAAATGCCTTAACGAATCTTGTTTTCCCGACTGCTGGAAAACCGCCTCTGTGGTACCAGTCTTCAAGAATTCTGGTGAAAGAACTGACCCACTAAATTATCGACCCATTAGCCTCCTCCCGCTTTTCGCCAAAATATTTGAGTCCTTAGTTAATGAAGCCCTAGTCCAGCACCTAACAGCTGCTAAACTCCTGACTGACAAACAATATGGATTCAGGCAAGCCCGTTCAACAGCAGATATCTTAACTGTAGTTTCTGAACGTATATACCGTTCATTGGATAAAACAGGGGAGGGTAGAGCGGTGGCCCTCGATATATCTAAGGCTTTTGACAGGGTATGGCACGATGGTCTTCTAAGGAAAATTAGATCATATGGAATCACTGGAAGAATTCATAATGTAATTAAATCCTTTTTAAGTAATAGAAAAATCAAAGTTGTCCTCGACGGTCGTACATCCAAACAATACGACATAAATGCGGGAGTACATCAGGGGTCTATCCTTGGACTTCTATTATTCCTGATATTCATAAACAACCTCCCTGATAAAATTGCTTCGGAGATGGGTATATTTGCCGATGACACCACTCTCTATAACAGATATGAGGGGAAAACAAATGAACGCATATCCAAGGAAATGGCAGAAACGCTAGAGGATGACCTCCAATCCGTAGTGGAATGGGGACAAAAATGGTTGGTCACATTCAATGCTGCTAAGACTAAGCTTGTTTCCTTCAATGACTACAAGAAACCTTCTCTACCACCAATAGCAATGGCCAAGAACACATTACCTGAAAGTACTTCTTTTAAACTCCTCGGCCTAACGTTTACAGGGAATATGAACTGGAATAGATACATTGAGAGCATTGCCAAGGCTGCTGCAAGGACGGTTGGATCCCTCTACCGTGCTAGAAAACTACTTACGTCTGACAGTATCCTATACCTCTATAAGGCAACCATTCGCCCATGTATGGAGTACTGTTGTCACATCTGGGCTGGTGCATCTGCTTCTTGTCTCTCGCTCCTGGACAGGGTTCAAAAGAGAGTCGCCAACCTGATAGGTCCTGAACTGTCATTTAGGCTTCAGCCTCTGTCCCATCGACGAGATGTTGCATCCCTCTGCCTGTTCTACAAATACTTCAATGGTGAATGCTCTGACGAACTGCAAACACTTGTACCTCCCCGACGTAACTACCCCCGACAAACCCGACAAGCTACTAAGTCTCATCTCTTTACAGTAGAGATCCCTAGGTGCAAGAAAGCCTTTTACTCCAATAGTTTCTTCCCCAGAACTGCGGGTCTTTGGAACTTCCTTCCGGGATTCTGCTTTCCCAACTGCAATGATATGCAGAAGTTCAAGTGTTATGTTAACAAACATCTTTCTACTCATCTCCCTTCATAATGACCCCGCTAATTAAGTCCCTGATAGTAGCCCCCTGCTTCAAAGTGGCACTGTGTCTTGTTTGGGGTGAAAATTGAATATATATATATATATATATATATATATATATATATATATATCATTATTGTTTATTTTAGGGGTACAAAACTTTATTATAGACGTTAGAAAAAAGAAGATTGATTATTTTTTTATATCTCTGGTAAAAATAAGGACGAAGGAAAAACATTTAATGGCGATTGAAAAAAAACTATATAAGGGAGTAGACTCAGCCGACTAGGTTTCGTCCTCACTTTACAAAGCCGAATTAAGGTTGTATTTTGTAGAGGGAAACGAATTCAAACGCGAGAACAACTAAAATCAAATCAAACTATCGGAAAGAAAAAAAAAAAGGTGGGAACGACTAAAATCTATCGTTATGATAATTAGACAGTGAAGAGTGAGGGCGAAACCCGTCGGCTGAATCTACCCCTTATTTATTTACTTTTTTGTTTTCAACTCTATTAAATGTTTTCTCTTCGTCTTTCTTTTTACGATGGATAAAACAAACTTAGTCTTCCGGTGTAATAGTTCTCATATATATATATATATATATATATATATATATATATATATATATATATATATATATATATATATATATATATATATATACTATAATAATTATTAAATACCTACAGACACTAGTGTTCCATCCTTTCGGAAATCATTACTGAAGGGTGTCACGATGAACATCAGTGGATAGATTCGAACCCAGCGCCAGAATCAATCTCTGGCTTCATTAGCAAGGACCTAATCCATTCGGCTATTATTAATCGCGATCAATGCTGTTAAAATTTAAACATTTATTCATAAAATGCTTTTTCACGTCTGTCAGAGTGATCTAATCATTATATGATGATCTGCGCACAAGAGCTAAATTGACCGACTTTAATTCAACTGAAAGTGCTCAACGATAAGAAACGAGTTTCATAAAGGGGCTGACACACATGCACACGCACACACACACACACACACACACACACACACACACACACACACACACACATATATATATATAAACATAAACTGACACTGTCATTAATAATACAAAACCACTTTGAACTTATAAATATATATATACACACACACACACACACACATATATATATATATATATATATATATATATATATAGGAGCAAACAGTTAATAAAACATGTTAAAAAACACGTTGAAAAATTTAATATTTAGAATATACTTTAGTTTTACCATCTTGGATCATTTTGGTAAATTTAATTTTAATTCTTATTTTATATATATACTAGCGGGGGTACCCGGCGTTGCCCGAGTGTTTGTTTCCGGGACGGGGGGGGGAGTTTTAAAAAATGTTATGGTAGGTAAGTAGGAAGGATCAAACCCGGAGTCATGAGTAAAAGTAGGAAAATAAAGTGTGAAAAAAAAATACAAAAAAAACAACACATCTGCAACGTTAACAGTTCGGCCACCAAGAAAAGTCCATTTCACTTGTTCAGGAAAAAAAACAAAAAAAAAACGACTACGGTCGGTCGGCGCGAACGTGAAAATATAATGTGAATTGCCCAGCACGCTAACCACTACGCCACAGAGCACTGCAGTTTAGTTTAGTGATTTTAAATAACTTCACATGAAAGAACTACGAAGCCACACCGGTGTTCTCTTCTCAACTGTTCCTTGTGAACGATCCCCAAACGGTGTTAAGTGGTGGCAGGGGGAGGAGGAATTTATTAGAGAGAAAATATTTTACCACTTCCATTGATCTTAACCGATTTTGGCCGTGACTTCTCAGCAGAAAAAGTATAGAAATCTAAGATTATCGAGGAATTTGAGAAATAATAAGCCTATAACACACCTCAGATATTGTTCTGCCGTTTGTGCATATTATATTTGCATGAAATATCTTGATTTTTAATCCTATTAATGTCAAAATCCGCGGGGAAAAATGAGTTCATTTTATTTATATAGAATAGAAAAGAGAAGAGAAGAGAAGAGATAGAGACGAGAAGAGAAGAGAAGATATATATATATATATATAAAATAATTTTTTTTTACTATAATAATTATTAAATACCTGCAGATATTAGTGTTTCATCCTTTCGGGATTCTTCAGTGTAGGGTGTCACGATTAACACCAGCCGAACGAATCGAACCCCGCAACACGAGACATCTCTGGCTCGATTAGCGGAGACCGTATCCAATCGGCTACCATTAACCGCGTGATACAGCGTTGAATTTTAAAGATTTTAATTTTAAATGTTCATTTCGTCAGTCAGAGAGTGATCTAATCGTTATACGATGATCTATGCATAAGAGCTAAGTTGACCGACTTTAATTCAACTGAAAGTGCTCAACAGTAAGAAATGAATTTCTTAAAGGGGCTGTCATAATTATTTTTTTTACTATAATAATTATTAAATATCTACAGACGCTAGTGTTTCATCCTTTCGGGATTCTTCAGTGCAGGGTGTCACGATTCGAACCCCGCATCAAATTAGAACTTACAAATATATTAATATGTCCACATAAAAGTTATATATATATATATATATATATATATATATATATATATATGGACATATTAATATATTTGTAAGTTCAAATTGGTTTTATGTTTTAAATAAAAGGAATGCGTTTTTGAGACCTTGTCAATTTAGAAGCATAATTTAGATCCAATGTTAGACTTAAGACGGCGTGATACGTTTGAATCTTGCTAGATACAATGTCAAGATAAAGTCGTTTCTCGCAGATGCCCACAAATCTGGATGGTTCCGAATCGCAATCCAGTTCGTCACGTCAACGGCGGAGCAAGACGTAACACACTTCCCGTGATCTGACCTTTTTTGACCTCGGGGTCAAGCGCTCAGCTCTATCTAAGATCAGTCATCACTCATTGCCACATAAGTTGGCGTTTGGCGGTATTTTGATCAGCAGATGAGACGGACTAAAACACAATTATGACTTATCACGATCCAAGCATACGCTAATGTTGATAAATAATCTATCTTGCGTTAAAATGCCAACTATTAGCAAATATGCCGACAATAATATCATATATATATATATATATATATATATATATATATATATATATATATATATATATATATATATATATATATATATAGCTAGTTTTTAAAATAAATAACAAACACTTATGAGTGGGATTTAATTACATCTTATGACTTGACTCCAGTAAAGCAACTTGCCCCGACGGCATTCTGATTATAGTAATAAGAAAGATTCAATCAAAGCTCCCATAATTGCAAAGCTATTTAAACTTTGCCTTAAAGAGAAATGCTTCCCAACAACCTGGAAAACCTGATCAGACTGACTCGTGTTTAAAAATTGAGGAGATCTATCATCTCAGGACAAACCAATCAGTCCTCTGTGCGTCATGAGTAAGTAGCCGGAATCTGTGTAGAATAAAGTGATCAACCACCTCAGCAAAAAAAAAACAAAAAAACAAAAGAACAAAAAAAAAGCAAAAAAAAAAAACAGAAAAGAAAAAAAAACAATAAAAAACAAATAAAAACAAAACAATAAAAAACAATAAAAACAAAAAAAAAGAAAAAAAAGAAAAAAAAAACAGAAAATAAAAAAAACAAAAAAAAACAATAAAAAACAAAAAAACAAAAAACAAACAAACAAAAAATTTACTCCACATGCTTGATCTACCTATGAGCAAACTTTAATATAACCCTGGATTAGTGTATCTCTCTATGGTGGAATTCCTTTCTAGAGCAATTGCTCTTGACATATTAAAGGCGTTTGATATCGTATGATATAAAGATCTGCTGCACAAAATCTCCAGTTACGGAATAGCTGGAAATCTCCTATAAGTTATAAAATCATTTCTCTCTGATAAGCTTATAAGAGTACTTGTTATAAGTGTACTTGTTATAAAGTACTTGATAAGCACAGAAGCTCATATTATCAACGCTGGCGTCTCTCAGGATTCCATCATCGGCTCAACTCTCCTCCCAAATCAGATGTTTAGATTAGTTGTAGACGTCTATGCAGACACCAGAACAATCTACAGCAGCACTTCTAAGACCGTAAATGAACAATCTGATTGTGATTTTCAGCAGCTGGTGCAATGAGGAAAGAAGTGGCTGTTAAAATTTAATTCATCTAAAACCAAGCTTCTCTTGGCACAAATTAAAATGAATGGCTTTCGTCTCAGGGAAGTACTATGTTTGGCAAGCTCCTGCCTCTGACTTTCACTCCTGATCTGAAATGAAACGCATACATAAAATCCTTTGCCAGATAAATGGTTGGACTATTGTACTGCTCCAGTAAATATCTCACTTCTGACACAGTCCTCTACATGCAGAAGAGCCAGGTACCTCACATATATATATATATATATATATATATATATATATATATATATATATATATATATATATATATATATTAAGCTGAATTTGGTTTCGTATAAAATAGCATGTTTTTCTGTGACTGTCAGTTTATAAATCTTTCAAAATCAGTTTATATACGTATTATTATTTATTATTTAGAACTGCTTTAATCTTTATTGGACCGACCATAGCATTTGCTTTACGATTTCGTTCATTTTTAAAATATGAGTTCACCATAGCTTAATGACTTTATATATAAAATTTGAACTTTATACGATATCAATTTTTTATTTTATTGTGTGTTCCATTTAAGGAACATTGGGAGGTTACAGATGAACGACATTGAAATCCTGACAATTTATTCCTTTGTAAAATAAGTGATCTCTTATAAAGCTATAAAATAAAATTCCATGTATAATATACTAGATCTAAAATATAAGAAAAGAAGTGTTTATTTTATATGTTTTCATTGTTTCTTATGATATTTTTCAAAACACAATTTTCCCCTCCGCATGTAACCGAATATTACACTTTCTGCACATATTTTTTAGTATTTTTGCTGCACACTTTGCATCTCCCTTGTGTTGTGGACCCTAATGTATGATCCATTCCATCAAATCTTACATTGGCGGGCAATGTTCCAGCCGACATAGATATTCTTCCACGTTGTGGTCCTGCCTTTAGCAAACACAGTGTGATTTGACTGCGAAATTCCAAATGAGATAGTATTTTTTGGTCGGTTTTGCAGTGAAGCCTCCATGCTGCTATCACTGACAAATTTATTACATTGATGAAGAGTGGCCAGTACCACTTTTTACCCCGTATACTAGGTCGATAAGATTCAGCTAGTCTATCCATTAGGTCGACACCACCCATTCCTTTATTGTAAGAGTGTACGAGATGCGGCTGCGGAACCTGCTTTTCTCCCCCTTTGACACGACGTCTTACCTTATGAACAGGCTTATGGTTTTCCCAATTGCTTGCGATTGTTACAATTAAGTTGTCATGCCATTTTGCAACATAAACTTTTCCATCAGAACAATAATCAAAAGCTCCCCTTTCTTTTTTCTTGAGAATTTTGCTGCAGATGAGCTTTTTCGTTGCATTAGATGTTCTTGTTTCTCTTACTGTTCCAGTTGCTCTAACACTTTTATCACCTAGTTCAGACAGTAGGTTGTAGCTTGTAAAAAAGTTATCAAAGTACAATTCGTGGCAAGTAATATCCGTATTCGACATTATAACATCTACCATGCCGTTGATTACCCTAGTACCAAGGGGCAAGTTTTCAGGGTTATCCTCCTTTCCCTGGTAGACTTTAATATGATAAGGAAAGCCATCATTGCCGCAAATACACCAGATTTTATATCCGAAACGTATTGGCTTCCCTCTGATGAACATTTTAGCACTATGACGTCCATAATATGGAACCATTGACTCATCTATACTGAGCAGTTTGTGAAAAACACCAAATTGCACAAGATTTTCATTCATCATATCATATAATGGTGAAATTTTACTCATTTTATTACCTGCAGTAAGCTTCAGATTATCAGCAAAGTGTGAGTACTTTTTTATTTCAAGATACCTGTTTCTACTCATAGTTTTAGCAACAATTTCTACACGAAAATCAGGCTGGGTTGACCAATACAGCTTCTCTTGTGGTACAAGATGATATCCTGATAACAAGATGATCCCTAAAAATTGTTCCATTTCATGTTTTAATATTATGAATTTTTCAACGTTTTTATCCCTATTAGCATACAGGTTAGTTTGAAAAACTATATGTTGCAACATTTCGGTAGAAAATATTAGCTTCCAAATTTCATAAGGTGTCATTCCTTCAAGTTTTTCAAGCTTCTGATCTATAACAGCATTTCCAACTTGCATTGGCTTGCTAAATATAGCACTCTTCTTCCAAACAATGTTACTATTCTGTTTCCTTTTTTTTTTCATGAAGTGGCAGGATTTCGTGATCAGACTCGCTTTCCGTATTTTCTTCTATTTCAATTTCTCCAGCCGGCTCATACTCAACTTCCGGGTCTTCGGGAATTTCCTCGATATCACTTTTTTGATCTGCTGCATCTCCTGCAGTAGGAGGTAGCACAACAATGGCTGCAGGATCTGATGATTGCTCAATTACCTCACGAGCTTCAGCAAGTGTAGAAACTCTTGTCGTCTTTCTTCCATAAAATTTATGAGGATCCATCTATGAAAAAAAGGATGAATATTGTCAGGAATATAAAATTTATATCTATAATTTTTAAAATATTTAGTGCATACCTCATAAAACGTACAGTATTAGGTAATACAATACAAGATATATGTTGCTACCTTTGGAGCAGTAACCTCCCAATGTTTTATAAATGGAACATTTTTTTTATTTTTCTCATATCAAATTTTTTGTTAGGTGTATTATATTTTTAACAGCATACATACAAACCTTGATTGCTGCTGAAGGATATCCTCTTGATCAAAAACTTCTCTCAGGTTGCTTTATGGTTATTTCAGGCCTTCCAATTCTAATCCAGAAAAACAGTGATTATAGCTCTATTTTAAATTCCATTTATTTTAACTATAAGAATAATTTATAAAAGTTTTCATAAATCTGGAGTAAAATGAAGCTACTTTAATAGAAATAACTTATAAAAATTGAATTTAAAGCAAAATTACAATTTCTATAGTATGTTGAAAACTATGTTCCATTTAAGGAACATTGGTACAAAAAAGGTTAAGGCTTCACCGCTCACTGATCTTGCGGTCAAATTTCAAACAACTTTTACAGTTTATAGGTCACCTTCTCAGCTATATTTTGAAAAATAAATTCAATTTTCGTTCAGTAAAACAAAAGTTATAATAAAATTACTATGTTCAAAAATTTTCAGAATATGTAAGGAACGTAGAAACGTTTTTTTTTTTTAGTTTGGTGTTAGTTACTATAGGTGGAAATATTCTCAGAAAACTTTTTTTGCAAAGTTACTTTATTCCTTGTGCCACTATTACTTGAGGAGAGGCTTGTCCAACTCGAGAATGTTTCTGTCGTACTCAGAAATTTCGAGCGGAACACTTTATTTATTCACGGGGGTAACGTGCTTTTGTCCCGTCATGACTGGATAGAGGTCCTAGATAATTCGCAATTGTATCTTTCGGTCGCCCACACTTAGGATGGAACCTTGAACCTCCAGATTGAGAACATCACTTTTTCAATTGATTTTTCCCCAGTACCCCAACCACTTCGCCACGGGTCCTTGCGGACAATTCTAATACGAATTTTAGAAGCCTTAAACCTATTTTTATTTCTAGTTGTAAATATCACCATTTATTACTAATTATTATTATATATTAATGCATATCTTTTTTTATATATATTAATGTATATCTATTTTTATATATATTGATGTATATTACTTTTTATATATATTAATGTATATCTATTATTATATATATTAATGTATATCTATTTATATATATATATATTAATGTATATCTATTTATATATATATATATTAATGTATATCTATTTTTATATAATAATGCATATCTATTTATATATATATATTAATGTATATCAAATTATATATATATTAATATATATCTATTTTTATATATATTAATGTATATCTATTTTTATATATATTAATGCATATCTATTTTTATATATATTAATGTATATCTATTTTTATATATATATATTAATGTATATCTATTTTTATATATATTAATGTATATCTATTTTTATATATATTAATGTATATCTATTTATATATATTAATGTATATTTATTTTTATATATATTAATGTATATCTATTTTTATATATATATTAATGTATATCTATTTTTATATATATTAATGTATATCTATCTTCATATATATTAATGTAAATCTCTATATATATGAATGTATATCTATTTTTATATATATTAATGTATATCTATTTATATATGTATGTACATCTATTTATATATATTAATGTATATCTATTTTTATATATATAAATGTATATCTTTTTTATATATATATTAATATATATCTATTTTTATATATATTAATATATAGCTATTTTTATATATATTCATGTATATCTATTTTAATATATATTTATGTATATCTATTTACATATATTAATGTATATATACTTTTATATATATGAATGTATATCTATTTTTCTATATATTAATGAATATCTATTTATATATATATTAATGTATATCTATTTATATGTATTAATGTATATCTATTTATATATACATTATGTATATCTATTCATATATTAATGTATATCTATTTAATATATATAAATGTATATCTATTTATATATATATATTAATGTATACCTATTTTTATATATATTAATGTATATCTATTTTCATATATATTAATGTATATCTATTTATATATATTAATGCATATCCATTTATATATATATTAATGTATATCTATTTATATGTATATTAATGTATATCTGTTTTTATATGTATATTAATGTATATCTATTTTTATATATATGATTGCATATCTATTTTAATATATATTAATGTATATCTATGTTTATATATATTAATTTATATATATTTTTATGTATATTAATGCATATTTATTTTTATATATATTTATGTATATCTATTTATATATATTAATGTATATCTATTTTTATATATATGAATATATTTCTAATTTCTTGTATATTAATGTATATCTATTTATATGTATATATAGGTATATCTATTTCTATATATATATTAATGTATATCTATTTAAATATATATTAATGTATATCTGTTTATATATATTAATGTATACCTATTTTTATATATATTAATGTATATCTATTTTTATATATAGTAATGTATCTCTATTTTTATATATATTAATGTATATCTATTTTTATAAATATTAATGTATATCTATTTTATATAAATCAATCTATATCTATTTTTATATATATTAATGTATATCTATTTTTATATACATTAATGTATATCTATTTTTATATATATTAATGTATATTCTTTTTATATATATTAATGTATATCTATTTATATATATATATATTATTGTGTACTTATTTTTATATAAATATTAATGCATATCTATTTTATATATATTAATGCACATCTTTTTTTATATATATTACTGTATATCTATTTTCATATACATTAATGTATATATATATTTATATACATTAATGTATATCTTTTTTATATA
Organism: Euprymna scolopes; assembly: GCF_053919585.1. NCBI lineage: Eukaryota > Metazoa > Mollusca > Cephalopoda > Sepiida > Sepiolidae > Euprymna > Euprymna scolopes. The sequence continues at coordinate 38,311,002 of NC_136525.1, forward strand.
TGTATTAATGCATATCTATTTTTATGTATATTAATGTATATCTGTTTATATATATTAATGTATATCTATTTTGTATATATTAATGTATATCTATTTTATATAAATTAATGTATATCTATTTGATATACGTTAATGTATATCTTTTTTATATATGTATTAATGCATATCTATTTCTATATATATTAATGTATATCCATTTTGATATATATTAATATATATTTATTTTTTATATATATTAATGTATATCTATTATTATATATATTAATGTATATCTATTTATATATATATTAATGTGTATCTATTTATATATATATTTATGCATATCTATTTATATATATTAATGTATATCTATTTATATATATATTAATGTATATCTATTTATATATATATTAATGCATATCTATTTTTATATATATTAATGTATATCTATTTATATATATATTAATGTACATCTATTTTTATACATATTAATGTATATCTATTTGATAATAATCAATGTATATCTATTTCTATATATATTAATATATATCTATTTATATATAATAATATATATCTGTTTTATATATATTAATGCATATCTATTTTTATATATGTATTAATGTATATCTATTTTTATATATATTAATGTATATCTATGTTTATATATATTAATGTATATCTATTTTTATATATATTAATGGATATCTATTTTTATATACATTAATATATATCTATTTTTATATATCTTAATGTATATCTATTTTTATATATATTAATGTATATCTATTTTTATCTATATATTATGCATATCTATTCATGTATATTAATGTATATGTATTTATGTATATATTAATGCATATCTAGTTTTATATATATTAATGTATATCTATTTATATATGTATTAATGTATATCTATTTTTATATACATTTATGTATATCTATTTTTATATATATTTATGTATATCTAGTTTTATATATATTAATGTATATCTACCTCTTTACTTATTACTTGTGTATATTAATATTTTAACTTATTACTTGCATATATTATCTATTGTTTTACAAGATACACTCGAAGAAGTTTGGTGATTATAGTGACCGAAACGTTGTGAAAATCACACTCAAGATGAGAACAGTAGTCCGATGAATAATACCCCCCTTTACTTTCTAAATGCCAGAAACCCTTATATTTTTATAGTTTCTACTCTCAGACTGCTAGAGTTTGGAAGTCTTTGTTTTTTACCTGCTTTCCTGTATCTACTTACAAGCAGTCTAAATGTTTAAATGTAATGTAAACCACTCAGCTGCTCTGAACATGGTCTAAATTGTTCATATTGTTGCGTCCGAGTGTCGATATGCCTTGTTTGGGGTAAACATATGATAAAGAAATAATTTGGTGGAAATGACCATAGTATCGCAACATTGTCAGGCGAGATATATAGACTCCGAAACAGTTGAACAGATGCTCTTTAGTGTATACGTCTGGGAGTGATCTCAGAATACCCCCGATGATTACCGCTAATTGCTAATCGAAACAGTTATTTTAATTTATCTGTCATCAGTAAAGCCATTTTTCCCTGTCGTCGCTCAGTAACAATGATAGAACAACGGGCCGTGAAAATTCTACTGTTGATAAGTTTTTTTTTGCATGACGTGGTCTGTAGGTTCAAACCCCACACGTAAATTTCTTAATGTTTTTTTTTCGTTAACTGGAAAGAAGCTTATATAAAATAATTTTATAAAACAGTAGGTTCTCTGCAGTGCAATGTAGAATAACATATATTTTGAACCAAGATACTGCATGGAGGCATGTGAAGCTTCATTTCGGGCGATTTCACGGATTTCGATGACAATAAATATATAGGAGTGTGAAATATTCGATGATCATCATTCAATCCCGGGAAACGTCGGGTCTCCTTGCTAATGTTCTTATAAAAGTGAGAATTTATGTTTGTTTGTGAAGAAACTTCTCAACCTAAGTTACTCAGCGAATTTTTGATCTACAAATTTGAAATTTGGTATATAGGATATTCAGACAGGTGGAACATTTTAAAATCTTTTTATATCCAGAAAAAGGCTGCTAAAGGGGTCAACATTAGCAAATTGATACGTGGAGGGGGGGTCGTCAGATTTTTATCTCTTTGTCAACTGTTTCACGAATGCGCATGCGCGGTCGAAAAATATGACAGTTTCCTTATGTTAAGGATGAGTCGGTTTGGAAACACACTTAAAGGTGCCGTCTAGCTGGTCTAATGGTTATCGTGTTCGACTCACTTTCTTAAGGTTTTCGTTTCGATCTCAGCTCGAGTATTACATTTTGTTTTTATTTACAAGAATTGAACTGTTTAGAAAATATGCACATGTTTCAGTTTATTTCCGTTTTTTTTTTACTTAATTTTTTTATTTTTATTTAACGTTACCTTTAATACTTACGGTATTTCTGTTTTTTTTTGGTTTTTTTTACATAGGCATCACCACATTATCAAGGCCCAGAGGCCACTCAAGGATAAGGGTTAAAGAGTGTACAGTAGAAATTGGACAATATAGTAATCATTAGTAATGAAAATTTGGTAAATTTGATAACTTATATGGAACGGCTCATCAAGAACTTATTTACTTTAGACTTGAACACAACCATATTGTAGTCAGCCGGAAAGCAGGAAAACGGAAGACAATTCCACAGGCGTGCAGTTCTAAGAAAGAAGCTTTGTTCATGGAATCTACGTTTAGGTTTAGGCACAGATAAAGAGTGGGGGGAATTATTGATAGTGTTTACAGCTAGACGAATGTTTCTTGTGGAAGTTTGGCGTTCATTATCAATAAGAAATCAGCATTAATAAAAATATTATATGTGTATTGTACGACCGGCCAACGCCGTACGGCCGGCTAGTAAATCTATGAATTTAAGTTAAATAGCCATTTACGTGTTATTTCCATTGTAACCTTGCAACGCACCTTGCTAACCAGAAAATCTATTTCAAATTTCAATTATCCAGATAACACATTGAGATTTAAAATGTTTATTGTATTCATCCAAGCATTGTGTTTTATGAGAGCCATAAAGCGCAAGTGTAACAACAATATGTAATTTACCTTGGACAAGTATAATCTGAAAATTCAAATGTTTCAGATTTGAATTAAATTTTACCCATAAACACCAATTAAGTAAGTAGATCTGTCAATGCACCAAATGACACGAAAAATTAAAAAATATATATTTTTTAATCGTTTTATATCAGGTTGCGTTTTTTCTCACAGAAAAAAGAGACGTTGCGAGCCTGTCTATGCTTTATCGTTATTTACATGGCAAGTGATCGTCTGAGCTCCAATTTATGGTCCCCCCCTCGCCAAACTTTAACGAGTAACACTCGTCTAGCTGAAAGCACTATCAATAACCCCCCACTCTTTATCCATGCCTAAACCTAAATGTAGATTCCATGAACAAAGTTTCTTTCTTAGAACTTCTCACCTGTGGAACTGTCTTCCATTTGCCTCCTTTCCAGCTGGCTATAATATGGTCCGTCTTAAAGTCCAACGTAAACAAATTCTTGATGGACCTTTCCCCTTAAGTAATCCAATTTACCAAATTTCCACTACTAACGATTACTACGCCATTGTCCTATTGACCATTGTACACTTATTAACCCTTATCCTCGAGTTGCATCTGGGCCTTGATAAGTGGTGACTCTTTGTAAAAAAGAAAAAATAATCAGCTTGCGTCTACTCTACATCATCTTAAAAATTGAACAATGCTTGAGTATAGTACAGTTTCAAATGTCGAGCTAAACATTTTCGACTTACAAATCATTTTCCTTGACGTTCTAAGATTCTAACTCGGTCAGTTTTCAGATAACTCACTGCTGATGCAATTCTCTATCTATATAAGAGACAAGTACATCCAAGGATGGAGTGCTATTGCCATGTCTGGGCAGGAGCTGCTGGAAGCAGCTTATCCTGCCTTGACAAAGTTTAAAATACACTTCGTAGCTTAGTGGGGGATGCCCTTTTCTCTTCCCTGCAACGTCTACCCACCAGAAGAGACGTTGCCTCTCTCTGCTTTATCGTTATTTTCATGGCAGGTGATCGTCTGAGCTCCAAGCTATGGTCCCCCTTCATCAAACTTTCACGAGAAACACTCGTCTAGCTAAAACCACTATCAATAATTCCCACCACTCTTCATCTGTGCCGAAACCTAAACGTAGAGTCCATGAACAAAGCTTCTTTCTCAGAATTGCACGCATGTGGAACTCTATTTCGTTAGTCTTTTTTCCGGCTGACTACAATTGATTGTCTTCAAGTCCAACGTAAACAAATTCTTGATGAACCGTCCCATTAAATAATCCAATTTACCAAATTTCTACTACTAACGATTACTAAGAAATTATCCCATTGACTACTGTAAACTCGATAAGTCTTATCCTCGAGTGGCCTCTGGGCCTTGATAAGTTATGACCCCCTTTGTAAAATAAAAAAAAATCTATCATTTCTACTCATCTTTTCAAGGTCAATTTTTCACATGAACTTGTTGCTAGTGATGTTGAATTACCCCTTATACAATACCTATGGTTACCCCTACGCCACCCTGATTTACACATCATAATGTTTTTTCGAAGGTTTTCACACTTCCTTTTCCTCATCTATGACTGTAGCATTTTTCATATAATCACAGTAAATGGCAAAAACACTAGAGGATGACCTCCAATCTGCAGTGGAATGGGGACAAAAATGGATTGCCACATTTAATGCTGCCAAAACTAAACTTGTTTCCTTCCATAATTACAAGAAACCTTCTCTACCACCAATAGCAATGGCCAAAGCCTCATTACCTAAAAGTACTTCTTTTAAACTCCTCAGCCTAACATTCACAGAGAACATAAGTGGAACAGTTACATTTAGAGCATTAGAGCCAGGACCTCTGCGAGAAAGGTAGGCTCTCTCTACCGTGCTAGAAAACTACTAACGCCTTAAACTATTCTGTACCTCTATAAGGCCACTATTCGTCCATGTATGGAGTCTTGTTGTCATATTTGGACTGCTACATCTACTACTAGTGTCTCGCTCCTAGACAAGGTTAAAAAAAAGAGTCGCCAACCTGATAGGTCCTGAACTGCAATCTAAGCTTCAGCCTCTGTCCCATCGACGAAATGTTGCATCCCTCTGCCTGTTCTACAAGTATTTTAATGGTAAATGCTCCGACGAACTGCAAGCACTTGTACCCCCCTCGGCGTAAATACCCCCGACAAACGTGACTAGCAGCTAAATCCCACTCCTACACGGAGATACCTAGCTGTAAGAGAGCTTTCTACTCCAGTAGGTTTTTTCCCCCAGAACTGTTGACTTTGGAACTCCCTTCTGGGTTCTTGGTTCTCCAACTGTACTGACATGCAGAAGTTTGGGGTGAAAATGTAAAAAAGAAAAGTTGCCATTTTGGCAATGCCCACATGCACGGGTATTTCCTAGTCCGCGCTTTCTGATATTGCATCCTTTCAACTGAATCAGTTCATCTGGAGCATGACCTTAGACTGTATGCTCTTTTACCTTCCATTCCGCCTTACATGGTGCCATTTCATTTACTACATCCCATTCACTCCAGGACCTATTAGTAGGTTCGCAAAGAATTAAATATACAGGCAGAGGCGGTTGGATTATATATATATATATATATATATATATATATATATATATATATATATATATATGTGTGTGTGTGTGTGTGTGTGTGTGTGTGTGTATGTGTATGTATGCGTATATACGTATGTATGCGTGTATGTATGTATGTATATGTATGTATACCAATGACTGTCTTCAGTGTCATGTCTGCTTGATCGTGTGAATTCGCTTGCAGGACTAAAAAGTCATCTTCGGACCCATGGACTTTCAGTGTCAGAGTGGAACTCGTCTGACAAGACGTTGCAATCATCATGTTTGATTTTCACGAGATTGGTATCGTTTTGAAGCTCGACTCTTCGGACGACAAATATCGAAAAATTGGCTAAAAACATTAATTCCTTAACCCGCAACTGGGCACTTTTCTACGGGGAGGGGTCGCTTTTTTCGCCGATCTTTTCGAAAGTCATCCCCTCTTTTCGATTGACTAGCCTTTATTTAAACTTAAGTCACTTCCGGTTTGGCGATAGGCGCAACAACAATTAACACGTGAAGTTTTTTTTTTACGTTTTTTCTTCTTTCGCGGTAGGAGTTCGAGCTTTCCTGCCTACAACACACCTTCAAACACCCGGGAAACGCCGAGTACCCAGTCTAGTATAATATAAAGATTATGTTTATGCAATCGCAGAAGTCAGTGCATTATTATTATGACATTGTCATAAAGGTCAGAGGTCACATTGATGCAGATGGTGAGGGCTTAGAGTGCACTGTCCTTGTTTACAGATACAGGCAGCCGCTCATATATATTTTATAACTTAACATATATATATATATATATATATATATATATATATATATATATATATATATGTATATATATATAAATGAATATATATATATATATATATACATAAATGAATATAACTACTTAATTTACTCACATAAAATTAATATACGAAAGTATAGATTTATGCGTAAACTTTAAGTATTTACTTCAAAAGTGCTCAATACGTAGGTAGAGCTAGTTAGTAAGTTATAAAATGTATATGGCGATTAAGCCATAATATTAACCGCCATATACATTTTATAAATGAATATATATATATAAATGAAAATTTGGAAATAAATTCAGTAAATTAAAAAAAAAAAATAGGACAAATTTTTTTCGACAAGATATACAAAAATTGAAAGTTTTTTTTATACATGGATTTTCAATATCATCAGAAGAAATAGTTTTAGAAAAATAATTAATGTACCTTATTAATTCTTTAACCTGACGAGAGCCTAACATTATTTACCATTAACTGGTCCCCCTTCTGTTAGGCTTGAAAGCGACGGAATCAATGTTCTTCCGACCTTCTGTACGGTTTTAAATTAATAACAATTAAGCTCTTATGTTGAAATTTTTTCTTGTAATCAAGTACTTTGATGGAATTCCTTCTCCCAAAACAGTGAACAGTTACATAAGCCGACTTCTAAAAAGTCTACAATTATAAGAGAATTCAACTATAGAAAGATAAGAAAGAAAAAAACCTTAATTGAAATTGTTAAACGGCGATCATAAGCTGTCTATATACTCACGCCCCCCCCTCTCATATATATATATATATATATATATATATATATATATATATATATATATATATATATATATATAACATTAACATGTTTTATTAATCATTTGTTCATATATATATATATATATATATATATATATATATATATATATATTTATATCAGATGAACTTATCTCGGCCCAAACAAAAAAAAAAAATATTGATCGAAATAAGCACTGTTTCCCCCTTTTTTTTTTCATTTTTCTTAAACTTTTTTCTTCTAGGGGGTGGGACATCCAACCAGATGTCTGACATTTACTCCTATTTTAGTGAGTCCAACAAAGAGATCTTTTCATTATTCTACAGAATAAACACACATGTGCCAACGCAAAACAAGTGTATTTATGCAAGTAACGTAAAAATCTTGCGTTCTGATGGCGATGTCGTTACTGAAGGCGTTTTTGATATCGCTGAGGTTTTAGAAGCATTTCTCACGCAGAAAGTTGTCGAAATGCTGTAAAATGTTGTAGTATGTAAGACATCTGGAGAGTATGGCAGTTTCGTAGCACAATCCGTCCAACTTCAGCAAGTGTCGGTTTAACAACGTGCGGTCGGACATTGTCTTAGAGTAGAATTGGAACTTTTCTTTTGACTAATACTGGGTGTTATTGTCGAAGTTTCTGATGCATTTCATCAATTTGTTATATATATATATATATTATATATATATTATATGTTATACATATTATATTTTATATATATTATATGTTATATATATTACGTTATATATATTATATGTTATTAAAATATTATATATATTTATTATATATATTATATATATAATATATATTTATTATATATATTATATACATAATATATACGTATATTATATATGATATATATGTATATTATATATTATATATGTATATTATATTATACATGTATATATATATTATATATATTATATATCAGATATATTATATATATGATGTATCTTATATATATTGTATATATATTATATATATTATATATATTATATATAATATATATTATATAGTATATATATTATTTATATATATATTATATATTATTTAAATATATATTATTTACATATATAGTATATATAAATTATGTATATATTATCTATATATTTTATATATAAATTATATATATATATATTATGTATATCTATATTATATATGTATATGATATATATATATATTATATATTATATATATATTATATATATGTATCGATTATATATATTATATATATATATATTACATATATATATTATTTATATATACATATACAGAGAGAGAGAGAGAGAGAGAGAGAGAGAGAGAGAGAGAGAGAGAGAGAGAGAGAGAGAGAGAGAGAGAGAGAGAGAGAGAGAGAGATTGAAGTTTCAATCGTCAATACAATTGTGAATTATTTAAGATTTTGGTTAGAACACCGACCACTCTAATTTGTTTTTTTTACGGGTACGAATCTGATAATCAAACCTGTCGCAAATTTACAACAAAAAAAAAATGTTTTTTTTTTTATCTTGCGATCTCTAGATCAATTAGAAAGCATTAAAAACCACGTAAGACAAAAAAATTTACCACATTTTTTTTTAAACTTCCTTATTTCAAATGGCCGCTTTAAGATTCCTACGCGATGTCATAAGACACTTCACTATGCGCGTATCGTGTAAGAAAAACACTATCGAAGGCGGTGAAATGGCACAAAATAATCCCAAAGTTCAGGGGTTCATAACATGCAAACAGTAAATTTGCGGCAGGTTTGATTATTAGATTCGTTGTCAGCGACCTCGAATCCCCCTAAAAAAACATGTTAGAATGGTCGGTGTTCTTTTGTAGCGTAAGGTAACATTTATCAAGATTTTTGACGCGTCCTGGCGGAACGCTAACATGCTACCCCATAGATTGAATAAATAGTTCCGTTCAAAATTCCGTACAAATTCCCGAGTTTGACCATATACACCTGAAGAAGTTACATCGACTGAGACATTGCGAAAAATAATACTCAATATAAGAACAATTCATATAATACGTGTTATTATCTTTTTATTGTATTTTTTTGTATCCAGTCATCAGTTAGCAAAGCCAAAAGCTACTCGTGGATAAGTTTTAATGAAATTGCCAATTAGATAATTGTACAGGAAAGATTGAAAATGGTCGGTTTAATTATTTGAGTGGAGACAAGCTTGACACGTATTTGTTGGCATTTTGAAGAAGATTGGGTTGGAGTCTGCACGGAAGCGTTTTAGTGTGTTATTGTGTTTCAAGGGAGTTTCTTGGATTCGGCTGAAACGGATAGGAACTTCGAATCTCTTAACTGCATTCTCAGCAATCACTGCCATCCGTAGTTGTTGTCGTCTCACCACGTTTTGGCCAAGTAAGCCTCTGGCCAGCTTTGGGTAGTATTGAAATCGCTATCTTCAGATAATGCTCATCTGGAACCGTAGAGATTCAACATCTCTACCCACTGCGCCACGGCCACCGAAGGGCGATTAAGATTGGATTTTTTGGTCTTATAAATCCATGTTTATTTATTATTTGATCTTCCATCGTCGAATGGTATATATATTATTCCTTAATTGGAATTCATTATTGAGATGAGTATTATTTATTAATTTATTTATTGCGGACTATTATTCTCATCTTTTATTAGTTGTTATTTCACGACCATTCAACCAACTATTCCTCTGGCCTTCGTCAGGTTGTAACCGCGACGGGATAGGAACTCCGAATCTCCTAACTGCATTCTCAGCAATCACTGCCATCCGTAGTTGTTATCGTCTCACCGCGTTGGCAGTCATTGCAGTTAGGAGATTCGAAGTTCCTATTCTAACTTTTTTTCTTGATACACTTTTTTTTAATACAACACTTTTTTATACAACATTTTTTTATACAAACACTTTTTTAATGCAAATACTTTTTTGGTACAACATTTTTTATACACTTTTTTTAATGCTTTTTTGATACAACATTTTTTGATACAACATTTTCATTGATACAACACTTTTTTATACAACAGTTGTTTGTACGACACTGATTTTTTTGATACAACACATTATTTTGGATACAATATTTTTTTGGATACAATATTTTTTTTGGATACAATACTTTTTTTGGATACAATATTTTTTTTTGATACAATATTTTTTTTGGATACAATATTTTTTCATACAATATTTTTTTCATACAACACTTCTTTCTTGTTTTGATACAACACATGCTTTTTGAAACTATATATTTTTATACAATGTTTTATACAATATTTTTTATGCAATATTTTTTTATACAATATTTATTTTGATACAATATTTTTTTGTACAACACTTTTTTGTACAACACTGTACAACACTTTTTTTTGTACAATACTTTTTTTGTACAACATTTTTTTGTACAACACTTTTTTTTGTACAACATTTTTTTGTACAACACTTTTTTGGTACAACACTTTTTTTGTACAACACTTTTTTTGTACAATACTTTTTTTGTACAATACTTTTTTGTACAACATTTTTTTGTACAACATTTTTTTGTACAATACTTTTTTTGTACAACATTTTTTTGTACAACACTTTTTTTTGTACAACATTTTTTTGTACAACACTTTTTTGGTACAACACTTTTTTTGTACAACACTTTTTTTGTACAACATTTTTTTGTACAACACTTTTTTTGTGCAACACTTTTTTTGATACATTATTTATTTTTGAAACAATATTTTTCTTTTTGATAAAAACAAGTATAATTGGGATATCCGTTATTTTCGTCAAAGTTGAATTTTTTTTCGAATTTTTTTTTTACGAAATCCACATTTCTTTCATCTGACTCTTTTTTTAAAAGAATCATTTAAGGATATCGTATTATTTTTGATACAACTATAAATACAATGAGGATCTCTTATTTTCATTAAAAGTAGATAATATTAAAATTTCACCAGCTATGAGTAGGGCTGTGACAACAGAATATTCTTTTCATTCTTTTGATTCTCAAGTATATATCCGACACAGTTAGACACAGTTAATCAACCGAGAACCACATCAGTCTATATAAAAACATCTAAAATATTAACGGATATATACTCAAAAGTCAAAACAATGAAAAGAATATGCTGTTGTCACAGCCCTAGCTATAAGCTAATAGCTCCCTTGCCTCGTAGATGTCTTGGGAAAGGGAAAAGAAAAACGAAGTAAAACTCTGACAAAAATCCGGTTCGGAATCACGATAGACTGCACCCGGAGAGCCAATTCCAGCTTCGAACTGCATAACTACAGCAGATACTGCAGTGTATCAGTCCAGTTCAGTCCAGTCAAGTTCAGTTCAGTCCAGTCCAGTCCAGTCCAGTGTGATCGTAGCCGAGATTGAACTCACTGCACGAGTTTGTAGTGTAATTCAAATCTTTTCGGTAGCTGAATACTTGATGCTTCGCCAGGGCTATCAACGGCATTTTTTTTTTACCGTGATGCCATCACTAGATGGGGTTGCCTACCACGGTTTAAGAGTCCCATCTACCCTCCAGAGAAGGATAGACCTCGCCAGTTTCTCGCGGTACATACAGCGCTTCGCCTTCCCAAATGGTCAACTATCTGGTACTGGCTAGGATCAACGTTGCTTAATTTTGGTGATCTGGCGAGAACCGGTGAACGTGATTGTGTCGCGCAGTGCACCAGACTAGATGCAAGATGCCATTGTCTTGTTAGAAAGAATATTTGTCATTGTAGAAAAACAAAAAGAGTTATATTCCAGACAAAGAGAACGTAAGCCCTGGGAAGCTGAACCGCTTAGAACTGAACAGAATTATACCGTAAACGGACACTCACTACATCGCCGTCGGACGGAGAGTCGTGTACGTGTCCCTAGCTGGTAGAAACGTCTATTCAGATGTGTTATGGACTGTATAATGTCGTTTTACTCCATGGAACAAAAATAAATACTTTTTTTTATATAATGGAGTCGAATCTTGTCAACGGATTTTTTTCTGATCGTTAGCGATGATTAATGGAGTAATATACAGGATATACGTCTGATATTTTGATTTATCGGAACACACTCATTCAACTCTGCTTCGTCCGGCCGCTACATTCTACGATCATCAATACGTAAATGTCACACAGGACATTTCTTTTTTTCTTTGGTTTGACAGAATCGAACCTTTACTCCCAACAGCTGGCGCCCTTATCTCTTACGAGACGGAATGGCCGACATCAATTCATTTTACCTATTAGAGCTGTTACGCGCTTTGCATATTTTGAATAATTACGAGGAGAAGCCGAATTTGATGTAGTTTATTTGCGCCAAAGCATCTATTTATGACGCGCTGTCCGCCAACCTATTACGCAAGCTCGTTTCACATTTATACCAGATTTCTAACTTTGGAAAGATTGAAAATGGTCGGTTGAATTATTTGAGTGGAGACCAGCTTGACATGTATTTATTGGTATATTGAAGAAGTTTGGTTTTGCAGTCTGCAGGGAAGCGTTTTAGTGTTATTGTGTTTCAATGGAATTTCTTGGATTCGGATTAAACGTTTTGAAAATAATACGGGAGATGGGAACAGTCCGAATTATGTAAACATTTTATATACAACACTTTTTTTTTGATACAACACTTTTTTTGATACAACACTTTTTTAATACATTATTTTTAAACGACACTTTTTTTGATACAGCACTTCCTTTTCATACAACACATTTTTCGATACAATACGTTTTATACAACACTTTTTTATAAAACACTTTTTTAATACATCATTCTTTTAAACAACACTTTTTTATACAACACATTCTTTTCATAAAACACTATTTTTGATACAACATTTTCTTTTAACGCAAAACTTTTTAAAGCAACACGTTTTTTGATACGGCAATTTTTTTACACAACACATTTTTTCATACCAAACACATTTTTGACACAACACTTTTTGACTCAACACTTTTTTTGACACAACACTTTTTTGGCACAACACATTTTTTGATACAACACTTTTTGACACATACTTTTTTGACACAACACTTTTTTGATACAACACTTTTTTGACTCAACACGTTTTTTGACACAACACTTTTTTGATACAACACTTTTTGGCACAACACTTTTTTGATACAACACTTTTTTGGCACAACACTTTTTTGATACAACACTTTTTTGACACAACATTTTTTGACACAACATTTTTTTGAAACAACACTTTTTTGACACAACACTTTTTGACACAACACTTTATTGACACAACGAATTTTTTGACACAACACTTTTTAGACACAACACTTTTTTGATACATCACTTTTTTGACACAGCGCTTTTTTTGACACAACATTTTTTTGACACAACACTTTTTTGACACAACGCGTTTTGACAAAACACTTTTTTGACACAACGCATTTTTTGACACAACACTTTTTTGACACAACACTTTTTTGACACAACACTTTTTTGACACAACACTTTTTTGACACAACACTTTTTTGACACAATACTTTTTTGACTCCACACTTTTTTGGCACAACACGCTTTTGATACAAAACTTTTTTACTCAACACTTTTTTTGGCACACAACTTATTTTTATACAACACTTTTTTGATGCAACACTTTTTTGACACAACACTTTTTTGACACAACACTTTTTTGACACAACACTTTTTTGACTCAGCACTTTTTTTTTATAAAATACTTTTTTTCATACAACACTTGTTTGACACAACATTTTTGACACAACATTTTTTTTGACACAACACTTTTTTGATACAACACTTTTTTGACTCAACACATTTTTTGGCACAACACTTTTTTTGATACAACACTTTTTTGACACAACACTTTTTTTACTCAACACTTTTTTTGACACAACACTTTTTCGATACAACACTTTATTGACACAACGCATTTTTTGACACAACACTTTTTTGACACAACGCTTTTTTTGACACAACACTTTTTTGACACGACACTTTTTTGACTCAACACTTTTTTTTGATACAACACTTTTTTGATACGACACTTTTTTTGACACAACACTTTTTTGACACAACACTTTTTCGACTCAACACTTTTTTTGACTCAACACTTTTTTTGGCACAACACTTTTTTGATACAAAACTGTTTTGACACAACACTTTTTGGACTCAACACTTTTTTGACACAACACTTTTTTGATACAACACTTTTTTGACACAACACTTTTTTGATACAACACTTTTTGACTCAACACATTTTTGACACAACACTCTTTTGACTCAACTCTTTTTTGACACAACACTTTTTTGACTCAACACTTTCTTTTACAGAAAACTTTGTTTTGACACCACACTCCTCCACCAATTTTGGGTCTAAACACTTGAAATCTTAGATACAGGTTACTTTGACATGGATCAAACTTTTTAATTCAATTTGGGCGCAAAACAATAAATGTTTAGGAGTCAAAATTGGTGTCAAGGTTAAAAAGAATCTTACCTCTGCGGTCTCTACCAAATTACTCAGCCAATTTTTGGACCAAACATATCACATTTTACATAAAGTTTATTCAGACATAGCACAAAGCTTTTTAATCATATTTTTAGCCGGAAATTAGGTTGCCAAGGGGTCAAAGTTCAAAAGGTTTTTCCTCTGCAGTGTCTAGCGAACTATTCAGCCAATTTTTGGTCTTAACATTTGAAATTTTACATAAAAAGTATTCAGACATAACACAAGCTTTTAAATAATTTTTTTTTACCGAAAATTTGGTTGCCAAGAGGTCAAAGTTGAAAGAGTTTTCTCTTTTCAGACTCTATCAAACTTTTCCGCCAATGTTTGGCCTAAACACTTGAAATTTTAGATGTAGGTCACTTGGACATGAGTCAAAGTTTTCAATGCATATATACATATGCACATGAAGTTATGAACAGTACATGAATATTATAAATATTAAATTGAACACTGGCGAAGCATACACACATCTCTGTCATAATTGGCGAAGATTGTAAACTAGTATTATTAATATGAGGTGAGGTATTAACCCCCAAATGAGTCAGCATACATGTTTATCTGTCATTCATGGCGGAGAGTGTACACAACTATTAATGAAATTATGAATGTATTAACCGACAAATGGGCAGGTTTTCACGGAGACGCCCTCTACTTTGATTTTTAAATTGTTCACCGAACGGTATGATAGTTTCTGCCCTTAATGAATAAATCTTTTCTATTTGATATTTGCGCTTTCACTGGAAAGTTACGCTTGTTTGTTTCAGGTGAAAATCACATTGTTTGCAGCCTTTTTATTATTTATAGATCCATCCACCCCTTTGTCCACAAACACAGGCTGTGTACAAATTTTACGTTTGAAGTGTATTTTTTTTAATGTGTCTGTAGACGGTCTATCATGCTCAAGTTTGAATAGCCTTTTCGCCAGTCTATTACAATTTCAATTTGAATTAGCATTTTGATTGGTCAGTTATTCTTAAGTTTTAAATTTATTTGATAGTCTGCGGCGTTTAAATTTAGAAATAGCATTTTGTTTGGTCTTTCACGTTTAATATCGTTTTTGTTAGTCCGTGACGTTTCAATTTGAAATAGCATTTTGTTTAGTCTGTCATTCTTAAGTTTTAAATAGTGTTTGCGTTGGTCTGTCAGTTTTCAATTTGAAATAGCATTTTGCTTGGTCTGTCATTATTTAGTTTTAAATAGTGTTTGTGTTGGTTTCAATTGGAAATAGCATTTTGTTTTGTTTGGTATTCTTAAGTTTTAAATAATGTTTGCGTTGGTCTGTCATGTTTAAAATTAAAATATCATTATGTCTGACTGATATTTGTAAGCATTGACTGCACAAGTGCAGTGGCATGACAAATACGTTAAAAAATGATAACTAGTTTGTGTGCACAAAGTGTGAAGCAATCGCAGCAAATGAGAAGTCAACCGTGGCGAGCGAACACTTGAGTGGCCATTAGGAGTTTAGTTACCTTGGTGATACCATTGAATCACACGGAGGAGGTGGTATCGTGAGTATGAAAATTAGTGTTGCATAGCAGAGACCCTACGCTAGTAATGTAACAGCACGAACGGCTACATGCAAATACCGTGCCGTGACGGAAATGACGTCAAATCAAGAAAAAAAAATAAAAAGTACGTACGAGGAGACGATTACGTTAGAGACGTGGAAAACGTTTGAAATCACGTTTTAGGAAATGATCATGTGAGAGACGTCATAGCCGTAACGAGAAGTCACGCGTGGCGGGATAATGTGTAAATAGATTTTGTTGTTAGACAAAAAAATAACAAGTTAAAGTTACTTTTCTATTCGTTGTCTACTTTGCGACTGAGGCTACAACGTGTTGGGTAACGTTACAGTAAGCGATTAAGTTAGCTGGTGTGAATTTGATGTGGATGACTCTTTGTGCATGTCACGATAGGCCAGATTTGTATAACAGAAATGTTATTAGCGTTGAAAGACGACTGAAAAGGCCGAAGCTAGAGGTCAAAGTCCGTAGGACCCCCCCCCCCCCAAACAGGATTTGAACAATAACCTGATATCACGTTTTCGAGCAAGAGAAACATAGGTTTTCAGACAAGATCTCCTCAGGAAGCCATACGAACGAGACACACCAAGAATGTAGAATAAGCTACGGCGAATGTTACTTCGATATCTGCCCGTCTGCATCGCTTGTTTCTTAAGATACCAAGTTACGTTTAAGAATAAATAATAATTAAGATACATTTGTCTTTCTCTCAGTATCTCTCTTTTCATAAATATATTCTCTCCAATAAAACCGTCCAGAAACTCAGCGACCGTCTCCTTTTGTCTTTCCATGCATGAAAAGTGTTATCCGTTTAAGTTAAACAAACGTGGCGATTGATAACTACTAGACAGAACGGATACTCATGATACGGCGACGAAAAAAAACAGAAAATTCAGTCAATAATGAAAAGGAAAAAAAGGTTATTCACATTTTATACTTAAAAGAAACATTTATGATTGTCGCTGACTGAACAATTAAGTAGAAAAACGATTGCATGCAATAAACGCGAAAGTTGCGCGAAAGACAGGAATCAAAATGTTCGTACAAAGATGTTAAATTTGTTAATGAAAGCGTTACGTTTGGATTGAATCGATTAAATTCAGGGAACCCCTGCGGAGAATGACCATTGTCGACCAACGGAAAAGTCTATCAGACGTGTGTACGCAGAGTAAAAGTTTAATCTAGCCAACAAGAGAGAATATTGCATAGGATACCTATTGACCTTATACAGCACAATTACGTTGACACACCGGTTCCCACCAGATCACCGAAGTTAAGCAACGATGAGCCTGGCCAGTACCAGATGGGTGACCATTTAGGAAGGCTATGCGCTATATGTACCGCGCCGAGTCATAAAAAAATTGCAAGGTTAGTATCTGAAGGCGCATTAATTTACTGGGAGAGATGCATCCCTTGTCTAAGTTAAGGCATGCGTCTAGGAGAAGGTAACTCTGATGACGTCGGCAGCTGGACGTTGGATGGCCGTGGAGGAGGATGAATCTCTAGCAGATGAACGGTTCTATGGTATTAAGAGCGGATGATCTAAGGACAACGGATATGTGTAAACAGGCGAGTCAGATATCACTGTGCTGGTGAAGGTAATGGCAACCCAGCACATGTATTCTGCCAAGTTCAAATCATGTGATGTCTTCAGAGGAATCGGACCAACAATGGACCGAAGCCGATGAAGAACACTAAGCATGATTTCATCTATGGCATGAATATGCGACGATACAAGAAGAAGAAGAAGAAGAAGAAGAAGAAGAAGGAGGAGGAGGAGACTGACCTTATTCTTGAAAAGACAAAGCCTATAGTAAGAAGTAAAACACTTGTCAGGACAAGACTAGTGTTAGATCGATTAATCGAAATCGGGAATCGAAAAAATCGTAAATTTTTGTGGTATCGGAATCGGAAAAATTTGTGCCTATTTTCCGATACCAACAACGATTCTTTTAATTGTCTTTTGTTATTTGATTTTCTTGAAAGGAGAAATATTCTACCGCTGATAGTAATACTAAAATATTGAATATCTATCGATTTTAACCTATTAGTAAAACTAAAATCGATAGATCATCCCTCAAAAGTGTATATTTACGTTTAAGAAAATATCTGCACATTTAACACGTGTTTTTACGGTAATCGATAAAAATAACAACTTTATTGTTAAATATTTAGAGATTTAGAAAGAATCGGAATCGGAATCGGTAATTTTATGTCGGATTCGGGAATTTAATACAGAATCGGTAATTGTATCGGAATCGGTAAAAAATACAGGAATCGTCCCATCCCTAGAGAGGACGTCAACAAATATGCAAAGAAGAAGAAAGGGATGCGGCTATGCATCACATCAAGAACCCTCAAAAGGGATAGAGATTCATCAATATGACAGCGGTACTCCTTACAGAGCTAGCTAACTTAATCGCTTACTATAACGTTACCCAACACGTTGTTTCCTCAGTCACAAAGTAGACAACTAATAAAAAAGAACTTCAACTTGTTATTTTTTGCCTAACAGCAAAATCTATTTCCACATTATCCCACCACGCGTGACTTCTCGTTACGGCTATGACGTCTCTCACATGATCGTTTCCTCAAAACGTGATTTCGAACGTTTTCCACGTTTCTAACGTAATCGTCTCCTCGTAGGTACTTTTAATAGTCTTCTTTTTCCTTGACGTGACGTCATTTCCCTCACGGCACGGTATTTGCATCTAGGATGGCCATGGAATTGTAGATAGAGAATCGACTCCAACGTAAAAAAAAAAGTGGCTCGCGTGTTAGAGAAAACCGATTTTACAGAAAGCAGAAAAGGTAACGAATTAACACCAAGAAAGATATGATAAAAAAAAAGAAAAAAAGATCAAGAAATTCATAGTCGATTTTTCCTACAAGAGCAGAGCAATTTATCAGAATCTCAGGAAGAAAAAAGGCACATCTACGATTTGTAATGTAGTACACGTTCACACAGGCGTTAACATGCAGATACTCGGGACCCAACACGTTGTAGCAGAGCACGTCGCAGGGAACATAAGACGCGTAATAACTCCATTATTTATTTAATGACTAATAGCTTCATCTTCTAGTTGCTGTTTTACGACGTTTTGGCCAACTATTCCCCTGGCCTTCATCAGGTGGTTAAACGCAGAATCTCCTAATGATAGTCCACGATAAATAATGAATAAATAATACAAAGTTACTCATTTCAATAAGAATTCCAAATTAATTAAATAATAAGTAATAAATCGACTCCTTTTTTCTTGTAACAGCAGCATTTATTTTCTCATTCCCCCGCCACTCGTGACTTTTCGTTACGGCCGTGACGTTACTCGCACTCAAACGTGATCTCTTTTTCCTTTTTTATATTTTATTTCTTTGTCCTTACCGTGACGTCAGTTCGCACACGGCTACTTTTAGATTAGCTGAATATTTTAACGAATCTGAGCAAGCTGGGTAAAAAAATCATATTAAAACAAAACAGTGGTAACGTCAGCATAGATATGAGAGTAAAAAAGGGATAAATAAAGACCTGGGCGGAGATAAGTTGGTTTGGAATTTAATTTGTAAAACCGTCAATCACATGCTAAACATAACAATGATGACGACGACGATGACGATGATGATGACCATGATTATGATGATGACGATGATGATGATAATGATGATGACGATGATGATGACCATAACCCTGATATCGAAGATGACCATGATGACGATGATGATGATCACGATGGCGATGATGATGATGATGATGATGATGATGACCATGATAATGATAAGGACGATGACGATGATGATGATGATGACCATGATAATGATTATGATGATGACGATGATGATGATGACGATAAAGACGCCAATGATGACGATCATTACGATGCGACGAGGATGATGACGATGACGGTGATGACGATGATGATGATGAAGATGATGATAATGTTTAAAAAAAGGTAGTGCTCCTAATCCTGCGAATCCTACGGTCACAGTAAAGTTTAAAATAACATTTTCACGGCGAAGCGTAAAAATGAGGAGCGCCCGTACCTTTCTGTAACTCCTTTCATTGGTGAGTTACGCTTACTCGGTTGAAGGAAAGCACATTATTGGTTCAAGCATTTTTATATTTATTCATTTATTCATTTACCTTAACTTATTTTGCTGTAATTAATTTTACCTACAAGTTTACTCGCCCCTGCCTTGGTGTATGTATTTGAGACCGAGATATATACACACATTACCATAAGCTTTTATGGGATCAAGTCAAGCGCAAACCATAATTGAAACGAGCTAGTAGAAACAAAAGGATCTAAAGGTTCTAAAAAATAAAAATAAAATTTTATTATTTCATTGCGTTGATGATAATGATATATATATATATATATATATATATATATATATATATATATATATATATATCATATTATAAATTTTCGTTCTGTCTGTCTGTGTGTGCGTGTGACGCGGTTTATCTCAGCCTACAGGCAATCCACTCAGCGGATGTTTTAGTGATATTCATGTCCATGTTTTGCGTATGGAAATGCAAAAAATGCACACAAAAAAAAATAACGATTTACTAAACAACGTTTTATTTAATGGATACTTTTCCGGTATTCACCGGAAGTTATTATCTCTCTTATTTAATCTGATTTACTGTGTGTGTGTGTTTGTGTGTGTGTTTGACGCGGTTTATCTCAGCCTACAGGCAACCCACCCAGACAAGTAAGGTACCGAAATGAAGCTTATGACCCAGCGGATGTATTAGTGATATTTATATCCATGTTTGGTGTATGGAAATGCAAAAAATAACGATTTACTAAACAACGTTTTATTTACTGGATACTTTTCCGGTATTCGCCGGAAGTTATTATCTCCCTTAGTTAATTCGATTTACTGTGCGTGTTTGTGTGAGTGAGTGACTGAGTATGTGAGTGAGTGAAAGAGAGAGAGAGAGAGAGAAAGAGAGAGAGAGAGCGCAAGACAGAGACAGAGATAGGCAGGCAGGCAAGCGGTTCGAAATGAAGCTTATGATCCAACGGATGTTTTAGAGATATTTATATCCATGTTTGGTGTATGGAAATTAAAAAAACAAAAAAACAAAAAACAAAAAAAAAAATGAAAAAAATAACGATTTACTAAACAACGTTTTATTTACTGGATATTTTTCCGGTACAAGGACCCAAGTTTGTCCAGCTGGGCAAACTTGGGTGCTTGTATATATAATATGTGTGTATTTTCCATGAACCATGCTTCTTTCTTAGAATTTCACGCCTGTGGAACTCTCTTCCGTTTTCCTGCTTTCCAGCTGACTACAATTTGGCACAGTGGATAGAGACGAGGCCCGTGGCACAGTGGATAGAGACATTGAATCTCTACGGTTCCAGGTGAGAATTGTCTGAAGATAGTGATTTCAATCCTACCCAAAGCTGGCCAGATGCTTACTTGGCCAAAACGTGGTGAGACGACTACAACTATGGAAGGCAGTAATTGCTGAAAATGCAGTTAAGAGATTCGCACTTCCTATCCGGTTTCGGTTACCAACTGACGAAGGCCAGAGGAGTAGTTGGCCGAAACCTCATGAAACACCAACTAAGAGGAGATGAGACTAAAAGTCCGCAAATAAATAAATGAATTTCAGTCATGAATTTACAGATTTTACTGAATTTCATCGAACATCATGATTGGATCTTATTGCTGTCTAAATACGAGGGGGCCTTCAATAATTTTCCAAATTTTAAAAATTGCTGTAGACTCTTGAAAATTCAGTATGTTATTGCTATACATCTTATGGCATGACTGACTAATGATTTCAAGTTCAAGTGAACAGCTAAAACAGGAATTGGAATACAACCTACTAAAGCTTATGAATTTCAAAAATGCAATCTGGATATGTGGGCTCTTCTTTAGAAGAACGATATGCAATAAAATTCCGTTTTAAACTTGCAGAAATCTGCAGAAACGCATGGAATTCTTCAGACAGCTTTTGAAGCATCTTACACGAATCAAGCATCAGTTTTTGAGTGGCATAAGAGATTCAAGGAAGACAAAGAGCCTGTAAGGCATTATGAGAGGTGTGGGAGGAGTAAGGAAGTCAGAACACCAGAGTTGATTGGCCAAATAAAGAATTTTATGGATAAGGATCGTTGAATGTCTATAGAGACAATAAGTGCACAGTTTGATGTCAGTGTGGGAACTGTACACACAATTATTCGCGATGAACTGAAGATGCACAGAATTTGCGCGAAGTTTATCCCAAGAGTGCTCTACCCTTGTCACAGACTATTTGACCAAAATCAAGGCAGTTCCTCATCCTCCCTATATTCCAGACCGTTCTGGGATTTTTGTTATTCCCTAAGCTCAAGGAAGACCTTAGAGGCTGTCGTTATGAGACAATTAGGGAGTTGAAAGAGGTTTTGACGAGGGTCAGTGACACACTCAAACAAGAGGACTTCTGTGAGGCCTTCTAGAAGTTACTGGAGTGGTACGGCAAGTTAATTGCATCCGGAGGAGATTACTTCAAAGGCAAGTTAATTGCATCCGGAGGAGATTACTTTAAGAGTTTTATGTCTGGAAACTGTCTGTAACGATTTATGAAATCGCCAGAAGCTTCTTTCTTTTACTTCTTTTATTTCATAGATCCCATCAGTTCAATACAAATTGCTCCACACATCTTTTTTATGCGAAGCAATTTATGGCAATTTTAAAGATTTGGTCGGTTACTATACTCATTTGTTTTACTATAAAAGAAAAACAACAGAATTAGTTTACAAAGACCGTCTAATCTCCAAAATGAGCTCTGACATAATAATATTACC
This sequence comes from Euprymna scolopes, assembly GCF_053919585.1. NCBI lineage: Eukaryota > Metazoa > Mollusca > Cephalopoda > Sepiida > Sepiolidae > Euprymna > Euprymna scolopes. The sequence continues at coordinate 38,333,961 of NC_136525.1, forward strand.
ATTCCCAAAACCATTCTTAACATTGGGAGGAGTCTCTGATAATCATGCCCTACCTTCCATCTATGAAGAGATGTTCATATTTTTCTCACAATTATAAAGTTCTGGTCGGTTATTAAAAAACAAGATAATAATAATAATAATAATAATAATAATAATAATAATAATAATAATAATAATAACAACAATAATAATAACAATAACAATACTACTACTACTAATAATAACAATCACAGTAATAATGATAATAATAATTACAACAATAACAATAATAACAATAATAATAATAACAATAACAACAACTATAATAATAACAACAATAATAATAACAATTATAATAATAATAATAATAATAATTACAACAATAACAATAATAACAATAATAATAACAATAACAACAACAATAATAATAACAATAACAAGAACAATAATAATAACAGCAATAGTAATAACAACAATAATAATGACAATAACAATAACGATAATAATAATAATAGTAATAATAATAATAATAATAATAATAATAATAATAATAATAATAATAATCATGAAAACTGAAACTGTATAATTGAAAAATACCGCCTCCCTTTTTTCTCTGTGAGTGTCACCATAAACAGGCACCACACTAAATAATAAGGGTCAAGGAGGATGACGAGACCCAGAAGAGAATTCACTAGCCAGACCTCCACTCGAGGAGTGAAAAAAGAACTGGGACCTTGGGGAGACTTATTGCCACCCGAAATCTAGTGAAGACCAATAGTCGCCGCCAACAACAGATCAATGATAAGCGGCTGTTGCGATAACGCAAATTCTTTTGCAAAGGTTATCGAAAGAGGTAGAGAGTACTGGAAATCTGGGGAGACTTGTCACTCAGATCCCAGGGAACACCACAAGTTGTCCTCAAAGAGCAATCTTTGATGATGGCTTGTGTGAATACTCCAAGTGAGTAAATAATAATAATAATAATAATAATAATAATTATTATTATTATTATTATTATTAATAATAATAATAATAATAATAATAATAATAATAATAACAGCAACAATGATAATGATGATGATTAATTTATAGATTAACACCCTAAACTAAGTCATTTCCCCTACAGGAATTTCTACTTTTTTTTTAGGTGACTACGTTTAAGCACTTTAAAAAGTTTCGCCCAAAGAACAAAACAAACAAAACAATTGTTTAAAAAGTTGTTTCTTATTTAATATAAACTGATCCTCATTTAAGAGCCATTCTAATTTTTTAGGGATGTTCACTAAGTTTTTAAATACTAACTCTAATTTCCTTTTATTAGGTCATAAAACCATGCGTAATCGCTTAAAAAGTAACATAAAAAAATAAGGAAAACAATTGTTAATTGCCCCAAAACGCTAAAACGAAAATGGTTCTCTATAAAAATCGCGCCAGAAAAATGGCCCTGTATAAATAGCAAAGTGAATAAATAGGTAAAAATGGTCATTTGTTCACGAAAAATTAATATCGTTCAAGAAGTGCGAGCTAAGTTCCTATCTCCCTAGTTTAAAACAGAGCTTAACTCTTTAGCTTCAGTTTGAAAAAAAAAATGGGTTTGGTTTGGTTCAAATTCTGTAGAAGCACCGATAAGAGTAATTGTAAGGTTTTATTTCATAATTATTTTATAATCTTCAATAATGTTTATGTTACCACTGTCATATTTATCTAAATTCATTTTTTAAAGACTTCAAAAACAGTTTCGAATGTCGTTGGGTCTAGCCACGCTGATAAAATACCAACTCACATGTAATAGGATGTAATATTCAACATATAGATATCAGATTAGATTTAAAACTTCTAAAAGTCATATTAAAATTGTCCACGCAACGGATACAGCCTTCATCAACAATAAATTCCGAGATAAAGTCTTTGCGAGCATAATCGTTCAGTTATATATATATATATATATATATATATATATATATATATATATATATATATATATATATATATATATATATATATATATATTTAGTGGAGATGGTAATTAATAAAAACCGAAGAAAGTGCTCACTACTGTTGTAGAGCAAATATGCCCTTTCATCCCAAAATAGCGAACATTTCTGTAAAAGTCTGAGGACGCTACAGATGGCCAAAAAAAACGGCCGTGTAGCCGAAACAATAATGTAACTTAACAGAAAGATACGGTAATAAAAATAAAACGTATATATATATATATATATATATATATATATATATATATATATATATATATATATATATATATTTTATTTTTTTATTACCGATTTATCTGCTTAGTTACACATGTCTCTAACATGTGTAGCTAAGCAGATAAATCGGTAATAAAAAAAATAAAACATATATTTGCTCTGCAATAGTATTGAACACTTTCTTCAGGTTTTTACTAATTACCATTTTTATATATATATATATATATATATATATATATATCACTACTGATGCAATTCTCTATCTATATAAAAGCCAAGTACGTCCAAGGATGGAATACTGTTTCCATATCTGGGCAGGAGCTGCTAAAAACAGCCTATCCTGCCTTTACAGAGTACAAAATAGACTTCGTGGCTTAGTGGGGGATGCCCTTTTCCCTTCCCTGCAACCTCTCTCCCACAGAAGATACGTTGCAACCTATCTTTGTTTTATCGTTATTACCATGGCAGGTGCTCGTCTGAACTCCAATCTCTGGTCCCCCCTCGCCAATCTTTTACAAAAAACACCCGTCTAGCTGAAACCACTGTCAAAACTTTCCCCACTCTTTATCTATTCCTAAATCAAAACGTAGATTCTATGAAGAAAGCTTCTTTCTTAGAAGTGAACGCCTACTTCCCTCCTGTCTACAACTTGGATGTCTTCAAGTCCAACGTAAACAAATTCCTGATGAACCGCCTCCTTAAGTAGACACTTTAAATATCCACACTAAGTATTGTACTTACAATAACCCTTATCTCTGAGTCACTTCCGGGCCTTGATAAGTGGTGACCACCTTGTAAATATAGATACATATATATATATATATATATATATATATATATATATATATATATATATATAATTTTAAACAGACATTGTTAAAGACAACAGACAGCTGTTTTGTAATACCTGTTTTATTTTTTTCAATTTTCATATTATCTTTTTCGTTGAAGGGCTGGTTGTAATTACCACCGAGCCCCTCAACACAAATTCCTGAAGATGTGTAAATGAGTACTCGAAAAGTTAAAAAAAAAGATATAAAACCACGGACACTTCGAAAAGAAAAAATGGTACTTGTGCACTTTTGCAACCGTGCTGAAATAATAACGTTATTATTTTGAAAGCCATTTCAAAATGAAGAACACTACTTCTAAATCAGATAACATTGCCTAGTAACACTTGTCTAGTAAAACCTTCATCCTGAATTCGCTCAAAACCAGATAAACTGGAACCACCTATTTTATTTTACATTTTTTTTAAATTTTGAATTCTATAATTCATTTTGTTTTTATTCACACATTTATCGATATTAAGACTTTTTTATAAAAAGCTTAATATACATTAGTGATGTGATGATTCCAATATTCTTCCCCGATTCCGATACAATTACCGATGCCGTACTAAATTCCGGGTTCCGATACAATTACCGATTCCGTTTTCGATGATTTATAAATCTCTAAATATGTAACTATAGAGTGGTTCATTTTTTCTCCGATTACTGCAAAAAAAAAAAAAAAAACCATATTAAATATGCAGATATTTTCTTAAATGTAAAAATACAATTGTGGGAGGGGTTATCGATTTTAGCTTTTCTGGTATTTTAAAATCAATAAATATTTATTAATTTATCATTATTCCTAGAAATTAAAGTATCTGCTTTAAACAAGATTAAATTTAAAAAAAAAAATACAATTTATAAAATCGTTTTGGCATCGGAAATCCGATATCCCCAAATGTTCCGATTTTCCGATTCCCGATTCCGATTAATACTCCCAACACACACACACACACACACACACACACACACAC
>NC_136525.1:38345456-38397956 GCF_053919585.1 Euprymna scolopes
ATGAAAGATATGTATATATATATATATATATATATATATATATATATATATATATATATATAAAGATTAAAAATTAAAAAAAAAGATTAAAAATTATATATATATATATATATATATATATATATATATATATATATATATATAAAGATATGCAGGCACAGGTAATTTGTTTCTCTTTTGCTTGATTTTTGAATTTTATAAAAGATATATATATATATATATATATATATATATATATATTGTTTTAAATTATTTACTTTAAATTTGGAATCTTATAAAAGATATTATATTATATTATATTATATTATATTATATTGTTGTGGGCGAATCACCCTCCAAATTGACTGTTCTATTCATTATATAAACCATAGACCTTTTGATCCCAGGTGTGGATTAAACACCAGAGCTACCCTCGCCTGCTCGGTGACGTTTACTACTCTTTTCAGTTGTAACCTTTTTACGTTGTTGTTCCAGCAATACATTGTTTAAACTCTACTCCGTTGTTCTGTTTTTCTTTATTGCTTATTGCAAGCCATGACGTTAATTTAGGTTTGTTTAAAATTATGTGTAATTTAAACTTATTAGGAAGTTAATACATGATTAATTATTATTATTTTATATCTGGAAGTCACCGCTTATCAAGGCCTGGAAGCCAATCAAGGATAAGGGTTAATGCGTGTTAAGTAGATGGTGCGACAGCACGATCAGTAATGGTGGAATATGGCTGGGGATAGATAATCGGCTCAATAGGAACTTATCTCCGCTCAAACAAAAAATTATTGATCGAAATAAGCTCGATCAGAATCAACACACTTTTGCCAACCCCCAAAACAAGTGTTAAAAATCTTGTATTCTATTGGTGATCAAGTCTCTGGGGGCGGTTTTGATTTCGCTTAGTTTTTTAAGCATTTCTCATGCAGAAAGTTGTCGAGGAGCTTGAAAAAATGGTAGTCAGTAGATGAGATGTTTGGCGAGTATGGCGGGTGAGGCAGAGTTTCGTAGCTTAATTCGTTCAACTTCTGACGGGTCAGTTGACCAACATGCGGTCAGGCACTTTCGTGAAAGAGAATTGGGCCTTTTTTCTGTTGACTAATGCTGGATGCTGTTGTCGAAATTTCTGATGTATTTTATCCATTTGTTATGAGTTCTTTAATGTTATTTGTTATGAGTGTCGCCTGCATTAAAAAAAAAAAAACGTAATGGATGAAACCAGTCGCAGACCAACAGTCAGCATTACCTTTTTTTGGTGCAACTCTGTCTTCAGGAAGTTTCGTGGAGCTTCGTCGGCGTCTAACCACTGAGGTGAGCGTCGCCGGTTGTAGTAAAGAACCCACTTTTCATTGCAACTCACAGCCCGTTCGAGAAACAGATCGTTCTTGTTGTGCAAATGAAGAGAAGATGGCACTTCATAACGACGTTTCTTTTGCTTGTCGTTCAATTCGTGGGGCACCCACTTATTAAGTCTTTTTTTTTTCCAATCTCTTAAATGGCTAGAAACCGTCGTATACGTTATGTCTAATTCAGAACCAAGTTCTCGAACAGTTGTACTTGGATTGGCTTCGACTATAGCTCTTAATTGATCGTTGTAAACATCCGATTACCGACTACTACACTAATCATCTTCAAGACTTTCGTCGCCGCCATGAAATTTCTTAAACCACCATTGTGCTATGCGGCCAGTAGTGGTTCCTGGGCCAAACGCCTTGTTGATATCGCGAGCTGTTTCTGCAGGTTTTTGGCCTGATTTAAATTGAAATAAGAAAATTGTGCAAATTTGCTTTTTTTCTTGTTAGTATTCAACTTTCTGCAAAGTCAACATAATTGTTTTAAAACGATTGTAATTAAAATAGATCGAACGAAAAACTCTTTTTAAAATTATAGGTCTTAGATATAGGTATAGGTATAGGTCAGAGAGTTATTTGAAAATACATCATTTGAAATCAAAATTAAAAATTCTGCAAGCACTTTCCTTTCAGCCTTTCCTTTCAATACATTAGATTTGTCCATGTTAGTGTCCGTCGGTATTTTGTTCAACAGATGGACAGTTCTAGGAAAGAAACTCTGCTCATGGAATTTTCGTTTAGTTTTAAGCACAAATAAAAAGTGAGGGTGTCAGACTTCAGAGAAAACCAGACGTTCTCAAAAGGAAATCTTGGAGTATGGCTTGTGTGACTACTCCTAGTGAGTAAATAATAATAATAATAATAATAATAATAATAATAATAATAATAATAATAAAAATAATAATAATAATAATAATAATAATAATAATAATAATAATAATAATAATAATAATAATAAAAACAGCAATAATGAAAACAGCTAAAATATTAAGGGAAACCCTCGAATGTGGAGACTAACAGACATGAGCAACAAGCGTGGACCAGACAAACTGCTGCAGAGGCAAAACCTGAAACGCCACATGGAACCAAGAACGTTGAAGCCGCATATCTTTAAGTTCTCTAACCCGGCCTGCTTCCTCAATATCAGATCACTGCCCTACCCAATGAGACCAAACAGTCAAGTAGAGTCAGGGAGGAAGGAAAGATGGAGACGAAAACACTGACTAGATTTCCGCTCGACAAGTGCGTAGAATTAGGACCTTGGAGAGGCTTATTGGCCACTCAAATTTCAGTGAAGACCAATAGCTGCTGCCAACGAGAAATCAATGGCAAGCAGCTGTTACGATAAAGTTATTTGCAAATACTATGGAAAGAGGTGGAGAGTACTGGAAATCTGAGGAGATTTGTTATCACTCAGCTTCCAGGGAACACCACAGGCTGTTTACGGGGAGAGATTTTTGATGACCTGTGTGAAAGCTCCTTGTGAGCCAATACTACTACTACTACTACTACTACTACTACTACTACTACTACTACTACTACTACTACTAAAGATGAAGGTTGTCAAAATAACGCAAATAATTGTCGGAACACAATGAGCAACCCCCCAAATATTTCGAAAAAAGAATGGAAGAATTTGGAATTACGGAGAGGGCTGAGAAATTACAACAGCTAACAATAATGAAAATGATTGAAATCTTAAGGAAAAATCTTGAATTTGAAAAGCAATCTACATAAACTGCGAACTTTAATCAGTAACTAGTATACTATCATAGAATTAAAAAAAACACACTAAACCTAACAATTGGTAACCAGAAAACCGAACCCGCAAACTGTTAACTCCGCTTCCCCCACAAAGATGGAGGCATACCAAAGATTCCCGAAGGATCCGAAAGGACCAGGGAAAACGAATTCTAACCATATGTTCACTGGCAGAGTGCGGATAAAAGGAGGCAATTGAGAGGCTTTTAGTAAAAACAACCCCCAAGAAATACAAATGGCCGTTGCCATCGAAAGATCAAAGATAAACGGCTACTGCGATAATGTGGATTCATCTGAGCTGATTATCAAAGGATGTGAAAATCAAGTGAAAGTCTAGGAAGAAACTATTAGAGTAGAAAGCTTTCTGGCATCTAAGGATCTCAAAGTGGAAAGGTGGGATTTTGCTGCTTGCTGGGTTAGTCTGAGATGTGTACCGCGAGGGGACACAAGGGGACACAAGCAAAGCCTATTAATGTACTTGTAAAACAGGCAATACTGGGGCGATGGGACAGATATTGGTGCATGGTGAATAGTACTGGAACTATCAGAGTTGAAACATTTTTTTACATGGAAGCCACCACTTATCAAGACCCGGAAGCTACTCGGGGATAAGGGTTATGGCGTGTACAGTAATCAATGGAATAATGTAGTAATCGTTAGTAACGGAGATTTGATAAAGTGTTTACTTAAGGGGTCGGTTTATCAGGAATTTGGTTATGTTGGACTTGAAGAGATCCAAGTTGTAGTCACGTGGGAAACAGGCAAACGGAAGAGAGTTTCACAGGCGTGCACTTCTAATAAATGGAATCTACATTTAGGTTTAGACACAGATAAAGAGTGGGGAAAATTATTGACAGTGGTTTCAGCTAGACGGGTGTTTTTCGTGAAAGATTGGCGAGGGGGGGGTCCAGAGATTGGAGCTCAGACGAGCACTTGCCATAGAAATAACGATAAAACAAAGACAGGCTCGCAACGTCTCTTTTGTGGCAGAGGTTGCAGGTAAGAGAAAACAGCATCCCCCACTAAGCTACGAAGTCTATTTTGTACTCTGTCATGGCAGTAAAGGCTGGTTTTTTTCGTTTGCCTGCTTCCCACCTGACTACAACTTGGATGTGTTCAAGTCCAACGTTAACAAATTCCTAATGAACCGCCCCCTTAAGTAAACACTTCATCAAATCTCCACACTAACGCAATGTACTTGCAACAACCCTTATCCCTGAGTGGCTTCCGGGCCTTGATAAGTGGTGACCATTGTGTAAAAAAAAAAAAAAAAGCTCCTGTCCAGATGTGGCAGCAGTACTCCATCCTTGGACGTACTTTGCTTTTATATACATAGAGAATTGCATCGGCAGTGAGATATCTACTGGAGCGGTAGAAAGATACCACCATTTTCCCAGCGACGTCTAGAAAAAGCTCTTTTGTGGATACTTGTATTAGAAGGAGGTGTATGAGTATGATATCTATGAATAAGTTTGCAAGATTTTGTATTTTTTTTTAAGGGCGTTACAAATAGTGTCTTTTTCTATCGGTCCCCTTCTGCCGCCCAAATAAACGCTTGGTGCTGCCAACTTCGCGACATTTACTGATAGAGCCGCCATTGTTATTTGTCAACCCTGTTTTCTATTTTGAAAAGGAAGGGAAAGAAAAACACAGAAAATGGGAAGACTAAGAAATAAGATAAGCCCCATCTTAATAGTTAGGGTTAGGGTTAGAGTCATGGACAAAGACCAGACATTTTCTCAAGTAGAAGATTTTTTTTTTTTACTTCCGCTTTGTATATAGCGTGCGTCTTACCCAATATTGCCGGTGTATACCTATACTCGCAAGAGTGAAGGGGAGGCAGTTTAGTAAGCCCTGCCCACTGGTGGTTAGAGCGTCTCACTGGTCAAGACTCGCATGCCACCTCCTCGTGGTACATCACGGTTTAACTGGGTACCTTGCGGCCCCAGGCTAAGTGTATGTGGGATCTCGGAGTAGTCTGGAGCCCCAGAGGTGTTGAGTGCATGGCCCTCCGGCGTGAGGACACGCCCTGGCTTACACCAATCCAGACCCCAGCTATGTGGTCAAATAGCAAAATGTCATCTCGGCAGCAGGAGTTGGCAGTCATGGTATGAGCGCAGCTGATATATTTTTCAACCACCGGTCTCCCATGGCGGATCACTGAGCGGATGAATCAAGAACGATCAACGGTCAGGGATCAACACCCAGTTAGCGGGTACTGCGGGGCAACCTACCACTGCTCCAGCTGTCGCACTCCTGTGCTCCGCTGGGGTCCGCAATGTTGGGTCCAGAGGTGGATGTTCTGTTCTGGGCATGCACTCATCCACTACTTCCCTGCCCCGGCGCTTGACGTTTCAGGCAACTACTATGGATATGTCAAGAATAAATTCTCAGCGACTGGCAATTCGGGAGCCCCCTGCAGTCGGGGGTGCTGTCGTTGCTCGGCAGGGCCCGCGTTCTAGGCAGGCGCGCCCCGGTCGACATCCTGCTACTGCCTCCCCACTACACCTGGCCTGCTGGAATGTCCGCTCCCTTGGGGTGACTTCCTCTCTTGACAGTTTTCATCCTCGGAAGTCTGCTGTTATCGACCTGGAATTACTCCGGTTGGGGGTGGATGTCTCAGCACTAGGCGAGACATGGCTCACTGGAAATGGCTCCATACGTGAAGCTAACTTCACATTTTACTGGACTGGCTACCCTGACTTGGAGAGACCAAAACATGGAGTGGGTTTTGCCATCTGCAACAAGCTGCTCAGCTTTGTCGAAACTCCCGTCGCCATCTCTCCCAGATTAATGTCACTACAGCTATACACCACCTCTGGTCCAGTGTCCCTATTGTCTGCCTACGCCCCAACCCTCACCTCGCCGGATGACCAGAAAGATGCTTTCTATCTCCAGCTGAGTGAGACCCTCTCCAAAATCGACCGCGGTCACCGCATAATCATCCTGGGTGATCTCAACGCTCGAGTAGGCAGTAACACCAATGCCTGGCCTGATGTCCTGGGTCCTCACGGAGTGGGCTCTATGAATGAAAATGGACAGCGTCTTCTGGAACTCTGTGCTACACACAGGCTGTGCATCCCATCAACCTTCTTTAAGGGCTCACCGTGGTCGAAGATGACATGGCAACACCCACGCTCTAAGCGCTGGCACCAGCTGGACCATGTGATCACTCAAAAGAAGCACCTCCAGGATATCATCCACTGCAGGACAATGCACTCTGCGGACTGTGACACAGACCACTCACTTGTGCGCTGTAAGCTTAAACTAAAGCCAAAGAAAATCCACCTGTCTTGCTCAAAACCACTTTCAACGCTCAATGTTCTTGCTACTAAGTCCAAGGAGAAATGCCAACATTTTCAAGCTTCAATACAATCCACCTTTGTCCAGTCTGCACCCCCTCAGGATGCTGCCTCTGCCTGGCTGCGGATTCGTGACACTGTTGGAGTTTGCGCACTCTCCAGTTTTGGTAGACGTACAGTAAAGCAGCCGGACTGGTTCAGACACCACGCGGACACACTCCATCAAGCACTAGCAGAAAAGCGAGCGGCAAGACTGGCTGTGATGCAGGACCCCTCTCCTCAAGCTACTAGCCTCTGGAAGCAGAGCCGCTCAAAAGTGCAGCGCCTAACTCGAGAGGCTAAACACAACTATTGGAGTGACATCTCCAAGCGTGCTGAAGACTGCTCTGCCACCGGCAACACCGGTGGCATGTACCAAGCTCTGAAAGAGGCTCTAGGTCCTCCTGTGAAGAAATCATCTCCTTTGCGATCTCTGACCGGAGAACTACTCACCAATCCTGATGATCAGCTTGACCGTTGGGTGGAGCACTACAGCTCACTGTATGCTCAACCTGTAGCAGCTAGTGAGGCTGCTATAATAGCTGCTGTTCCCCAACTACCAGTCCTCCATGAGCTAGATTACGACATCACCATCGATGAAGTACACAAGACCATCAAGCTACTGAGGAACAACAAAGCCCCCGGCGTGGATGGGCTACCTTCAGAAATCTTCAGATGCGGTGGTGACTCACTAACTGAGGAACTCCATCATCTCTTCTCAATCTGCTGGAATGAAGGTACTATTCCCGATGAACTTCGTAACGCCAACATAGTTACCCTGTATAAGAACAAAGGGTTTCGCTGCGACTGCAACAACTACCGTGGCATATCTCTACTTTCCCAGCCTGGAAAGATCTATGCCCGCTTAGTCCTGCCACGTCTCCAGATTATTGCCAACAGAATTCTTCCTGAGAGTCAATGTGGCTTTCGACCTGGCCGCTCTACCACTGACATGATCTTTTCTGTTCGTCAGATCCAGGAGAAATGCATTGAGCAAGGCCGTCCTCTCTATGCAGTTTTCGTTGACTTGACGAGGGCCTTTGATTATGTTAGCAGATCAGGGCTATTTCTAGTCCTCCGTCTACTGGGCTGCCCTCCCAAACTCCTGAAAACCATACAAGAATTTCACGATCAGATGAAGGCTACAGTACAGTTTGAGGGCTCTCGTTCTAAAGAGTTCCCCATCTCTTGTGGTGTCAAGCAAGGCTGCGTGTTAGCTCCTACTCTGTTCGGAATATATTTCTCAGCTGTTCTGCGCCGAGCCTTCCCAAACCCAACTGGAGTGCTCCTTCACACTCGCAGTACTGGAGGCCTATTCAACCTGGCCAGGCTACGCTCAAAAACTATGGTTAACCGCGTACAGATCCGTGAACTCCTGTACGCTGATGATGCTGCCTTCATCGCCAACTCGGAGGTTGAGCTTCAGGCAATGTGCTCCTCCTTTGCTTCTGCCTGCGAGGAGTTTGGTCTCAAAATCAGCCTAGGCAAGACGGTGGTCTTTGCCCAGCCTGCTGGGCTTTCACCCATAATAACCGTAAACAATCATGTACTGTCAAACGTCACCAAGTTCACTTACTTGGGTTCTACAGTTGATAACACCAACAGTCTTGATTGTGAACTGGACTCCCGCATTGGAAAGGCATCAACAACTTTCGGCAGGCTTAGTGAGAGAGTCTGGAAGAACAAGTCCCTCTCGCTACACCTAAAGATCAAGGTTTACGAGGCCTGCATCCTCAGCACTCTCCTGTATGGCAGTGAGACTTGGTGCACCTACCGCCGACACGAACACCGTCTGAACGCCTTCCACTTCCGATGCCTGCGCACAATTCTTGGATTCACATGGAAGGATCATGTACCAAACACAGCTATCCTCTCCACGACCAAGAGTACTGACATGTACACAGTGCTGCGCATCCGTCGCTTACGTTGGGCTGGCCACACCTGCCGCATGGACGACAGCCGGCTACCAAAAGCACTTCTCTTTGGAGAGATAGCTGATGCCCCTCGCTGTGCTGGCAGGCCACGCCTCCGCTACAAGGATGTCCTGAAACGTGACCTCCAGGTCTTCGGCATCCCTCACAACACTTGGGAAACCTCTGCCGGCAACCGAGCAAAGTGGCAAGCTGCTATAAGATCTGGTGCCAAAAGATCCTGCCAGCAATACACAGACTTCCTGAACTGTAGAAGACTGAAGCGCCTTGCCAATCGTCGTCCTCGACGTTAAGGGCCTATGTGTATGCCAGGGAAAAGTCCTTTCTGGTTAATGTTTAAGTAATTCCAGTTTAACTCTATATAAAAAAAGTAGGCGTCATATTTAAAATAAATATTAAAACTTTATATAAAAAAATATTTTTAATACCATGTAATCTATTATATCTATAAAAGTGAACGTGTCTGTCTGTCTGTCTTTCTGTGTGTCTGTGTGTCTGTATGTCTGTCTGTCTGTGTACATTTCCCTACGCAATAACTCTGTCAATTTTTAGTCTATAGACTCGAAATTTGAAATACCGGGTACTGAGATTTGGGAAAATCGATGTGACGGGTGTCAGCCAGAAATTTGGCTGTTAAGGGGTCAAAGTTCAACGATTTGACCTTTAAGAACTCTACCAAACTCCTCCGACAATTTTGGGTCTAGACACTTGAAATTTTAGATATAAGTTCCTTGAACATGGATCTAACTTAATAAAGTGATTTGAGCCCGAAACAATAAATTTTAAGGGGCCATAATAGGGGTCAAAGTTTTAAAAAATTAACCATTTTCTGTTTTTTTGCTTTTTTTGCACAGCATACACCTCCAAACACCCGAGCAACGCCGGGCACCCCTGCTAATAAAAGTATATTTTTAATTTTAAATTAAAAATATTTTAAATATAAACGTTGAAAAAACATTGGGATTTAAGGACTAAAATATGTCGATGTCTCCGTTCAGTTTCACAAGACAAAGGATAGCCGTTTTAGGGGCAGCTGCGTGTGTAATTGTGAGGCAAGTGTGGCGCCATTCTCAATCGGCACTGTTTGAGTTTAGTGGCAAGGTGAAGTCCAGAACGATTGGAAACAATGCCGAGATAAGCGGAGAGCACATACAGCGCCTAGAATTCCCAAATGGTCACCCATCTGGTACTAACCAGGCTCATCGTTGCTTAACTTCGGTGATCTGACGGGAACCGATGTGTTAAACGTGATTATCCAATAAAATATATAGTCTGATTACAAGCTATTTAAAACCAAACATTTTACTAAAAAAAAAAAACTATTTTTTCATGTAAACGTATAATCATTTCAATGCAAAAACTAAAAACAAAAAAATTTTACGAGAAAAAAAAGCATTTAAAAATAAAACCTATTTTTTACGTAAACTTCTACAATATATTTTTTACAAGGCGCCCGGCGTTGCCCTGTCATAAAATACGCTTAAATATGATATTTTAATTCATGCATTTTCTATTGATTATTATATTGTACCCAGTATATCTAGTAATAATTAAAAAAATTTTTTATATAACTTTGATGCGAAACAGAAAATATTCAACTTTAATAAGTGATATTCGTTACCATATGGGCTAACAAGAAATGTATATAAAAGTATTCATTTTAAATTTAACGCTGTTTAACATATGAGCATGAGTAGAATAAGACTTTAAGTCGACTTATGCCTGCGAAGTTCCAATGCTTTTGATTTTGACCACTGAGCAGATATTTATACCGAATAAAAATCAAATACAATTTGTTCCAACGAGCCGAATCCCCTACAAATCGTGTTTCAAGTCAGGGGCCAGAAACTGATAGAGTTGTTTGGTAGAGACTGTTCTACATATACACAGACTCTGTCATATATATATATATATATATATATATGTATATATATATATATTGAGTAAAAAATTGATAATTGTGAATTATCAATCCGTTTCTAAAGGAAAAACAAACAAAAAATTTGAAACTAACTCTAATAAGTATGTTTCAGAGTTACTTACTTTGAAAACGTTATTTTAATTATAATTGAATAAATGTATATTTAAGTTAAAACTTTATACATTTATTTAATTAATTAATTACTCTCTTCCAATTTTTGGATTTTAATCATGTCAAATCACACTTCAATTCCTTTTGACGGATTGATTGTTGCTATTTCTTCTGATGAGTTAAGGGCATAATAGATTCACTGATTGATATAATAATTGATTGATTTTGCGCTACGAAACAGATACTGTCAAGAATTGTATAAGTCCACTGATTTAAAGGAATAAATTATAAGATGGTCAACATCATGAATTTTGTAGAAAACGGCCCTCTTGAGGATGAAGGAATTAATGTTTTTGGCCAATTCTTCGATATTTGTCGTCCGAGACGTCGACCTTCAAAATGATACCGAAATACATACATACATATCTTCCTTCAGTTTTGACAGATTATGAATACCCACTGTAAGGGTGCCTGCGCGTGAAATTTTTGTGGCAAGAATTGTACAATCTCCAACCACGCCTCTCCTGAGTCGACATTGTTGAATACCAGTGGCAAGCGGAGGTTCAGGACGACTGGAAACAATGCCGAGATAAGCGGAAAGCACATACAGTGCCTAGAATTCCCAAATGGTCACCCATCTGGTACTAGCCAAGCTACACATTGCTTATAAAAAAATATGGACCATTTCACAAATTTGCATACATACATACATATATACATACATGATGATTGCAACATCTTGTCGGACGAATGCCGCTCCCTCAGACACTTAAAAGTCCATGAGCCCAAAAATGACTTTCATCTCCACAGGACCATTTTAATAGGCAAATGCCTGAGGGTGTATCTATACACAGATGGTGTCACAGAGTCTTAGCTTTGTACAACAGTTAAGTCTCTCTCTCAGTTCAAAATGTTGAGATCCAGCAACAAGCAAGAGCAAGATAGCCAGCAACAAGTTAAACTGCAGACCAGCTTAATGCGGGTACTGGTCTCCCGCTTTATGGTTTTTTTAAATCAGAGATTTGCTTCTCCTAGAAAGGTTGCCTTCACCACGGCTTACAGGAGTCCTCTCCACCCCAACACACACACAAACACACACGATGCTAGTTGACCGTTGGCCCCGAAATAGGGTTCATTCGCCCTTTGGAAGGTCTTTTTTTTAATTCTTCAAGGAGACTAGCCACCCTCCTCACCAAACAAGTCTGGTGGGGGTACAAGTTTAGTCGCTGGTGATCTGACCATGAGGTATATAGTACTGGGTTCCATGGGACCTGGACATACATACATACATACATACATACATACATTTAAACAGACAAGTGAGATTTATATTATTTTAAATAATGCGATAATATTTAAATATTTCGATCATGTTAATTCAATAGATATTATTGCTTTTAGTTGAAATTGACACAAAAAGTCAGTAGGTGTCATCGATTTTTTAATCGATTTTTTTACTTTTTCCAATTTCGCTTTTAGTATAGTTGCAACTAAAAAATTTTCATATAGAATCTATATTATATATTTTTTAGGTGCAACTTCATTATAATATCTTAAAGATGGAGCAGGTAATTTCTCTACACATTTTATAAGTAGAGCTTGGAATACAGCATATTCTTTTCATTGTTTTGACGCTCAAGTGTATATCCGTTGATATCTTATATGCTTTTATATAGAGTGATGTGGTTCTCGGTTGATTAATTGTGTCTAACTGTGTCGGATATATACTCGAGAGTTAAAACAATGAAAAGAATATGCTGTTGTCACAACCCTAGTTATAATTAGTTATATATTTCCACCGTGGAATTACCGTCGAATCCGCATAAGAAAAGAAAACGAATGATACGCAAGGGCTTATGGGTATTTTTTATGCTTAGATCAGTTTTTGTTTATTTCGAGGGTGAGGGAGCGACAATACATTTGCTTATCTTTTTTTAAAAGAAAATGTCTGTTTTTTCTCAAGAATTCAAGAGCTGGCATTTTATCTTACGTTGACCTTTTAAAAAACGTTCGAAGGTCCCATGAACAAACGGTTTCATTTGATTCGTATGCTGTTTCGATAAACTTTCAGCCTTCTTCAAATATATAAGGTTTTGTTTGGTTGTTTATTTTGTTTTACGGCATATCAAACCTTTCCGGGTTATTCAATGTCGAATCCAGTAATTTTGGTAAATCCGGTAATTTTAATTTAAAAAAAATTTTTTTACTTGGGAGTCACCATTCATCAAGATAAGAAGGCCACTCGAGGATAAGGGTTAATGAATGTAAGGTGGCGGTGTAGTGATCGTTAATGGTGTAGATTGGGTAGAATTTGATTATTTACGAGGACGGCTCAACAAGAATTTGTTTAGATTGGATTTGAACGCTAGTATGCTGTATTCAACCGGGAAGCAGGACATCGAAAGTGTTCTACAGGTGAGAAGTGCTGGGAAAGAAGATTTATTCACGGAATCTGCGTTTTGGCAGAGATAGAGAGTATGGGACATCATATATAGTGGTTGTAGCTAGTCGAGTGTTTATGTGAAAGTTTGGCAAGTCGAGACTATTTAAATCAGACTGGGATCATTCTTCTTAACACATATAGAGGGGAGGAGGTACTTCAATTATGATGGAGGAGGCACATATAATACTTGGAAGGGTTATACAAAGTTCGTTACAAGATGATGATAAAAACACATTTGCCTTTTCTGATGAAAGGAATTACGATACGAGACAACAGTCCCACACATAGTTGGTTCCTTTATTATTCAACCGGCCGAGTAGTGATGTCAGGAATTCAAACTTTGATCTACATGGTTCACCTCCCTCCGCTTCTAAGGGGCTCTCCTCTAGATCTCTCCTAACTGACTCTCTCTCATCAACTTCCTAACTTCGAACTCTCAGATTCCTATATTGAGAAATCTCCTTTGTTTATGACGTCAGAAGTGTACTGTCGACCAACGTGACTATATCACGTTTTCTACACATGTCCGTCCAACACAGTTTTGGCAAACAAATAATCCTCAGTTCTAATTCTAACCTATTTTTAAACAATATATTTCAATTCGCATTGTGCATTCATTTAACTGACATATTTAATATCCAGCTTTCTAAAAGAATGGACAATCGTCTCTTTCTCTGACATTAATTAGCTATTCTTATAGAATTAACAATGGACTGAAATTCTGACATTCCATTTGATGTCAGGAACTCAAGACTTTACGACCACATGATCTACTCTACTCTCTTTGCTTCCGAGACCTCTTCTCTCGATCTTTGTTTATGACGTCAGAATGTGGTTTACAAACGTGGCTAATTTTCACGTGGCTTTACCTATGTCTGTCCAAACACACTTTTGGCAAGCAAAGAATCCTCAATTCTAATTGTTTAATATATAACCTATTTTTAAACAGTATATTTTAACTCGCATTGTCCATTCATTTAACTGACATATTTAATATTCTATTTAGATTTCTAAAAGAATGGACAATCGACTTTTTTCTGACATAATTAATAATTAGCTATTCTAACAGAATTAAAAATGGACTAAAATCCCAAGATTCCAATTTCCATTATCTTTAACACTTGCCTACAGGGTTCGATTCTAGCCTTTTCCTAATATCATTTTCACTTATCTAGTATGTTTTTTTTTTTTTACTTATATGAGAAGGGGACAGCCCTTTCATGTGACAGCGAGGAAGCAAAGAAAAGTAAAGAATCCGACGCATTTGATTTTAATTGAAAATACAGACATTTATTTACAGGTACTTTCCAGAGTAACGCCTTGTTTCTTGTTAAATCTTCTCGTATTCCAATGTACTTAACAAGATTATCGTGTCTTTGGCCGGCCACGTTTATGATACAATTTTCCCTGGTCGTTCGCGGGCCACATGTGTAATAGGTCTATTTCCTCTCTCTAGTGACTCTAACATGTTTCGAATCCTCTACGTCTCAAATACCTTTTCTCTGAACATATGTCTTTTTTTATCTCTGCTATTCTATCGCGCAGTCAAATTGGTCATTTACATGTGGGTGCTGCTGCTGCTGGTAACCCAACGTGTTACATGAGTGAGGTCGGAAGTTTATATCGGCCGAAACGTCGTAAAAATGATACTGAAGGTGCGAACAGTTGTTTGAATACTCCAGAACTATCACACTGTATAAAGAATGACATTATCCAACGTACGAAAAGAGTCCGTTAAGTGAATTTAGTTAAAAATCCAAATATCTACTGCCCAGTAATCTGAATAATCAGAGATGTTAAAATCTTAAAAATTATAAAAATGAATATTAAGAATTAAATTGGTAATATTGTTGCATAGGGGTCGATATTGGAGATAATATTAACGGTAACGTTAGTGACAATACTGAGGGAAACGTTTATAACAGGATGAGATGACAAGAGAGAGAGAGAGAGAGAGAGAGAGAGAGAGAGAGAGAGAGATACATTTCTTGTAAGAGTTACATAAAGTTCATAATACGATGAGGGAGACAAAGTTCATATTAAGATGTTTCACACATTACCTTTTGCTGTTGAATGATGACACGACACAGTTTTACAAAAACATGATGATAACTTCTTTATTTGGATCGAATGATGATGACGTCAAGGAATTCAAAGCCGCTCTACATGATTAACCTTCTCCCTTCGCTTCTAAAAGGACCCACCCCTGATCATGTCAGCTCTGTCCGATCGATTCTGCTGACTGTTTGATCCGGACTCGACTGCCTCTGATCTTCGACTGACTTTCTGCTAATCCTAGCTTCTATTATTGAGAATCTCTCTTTCTGCTATGACGTCATATGCATAACTCTAGACGTGATCGACTCACGTGGCTTAAACATACGTGGCTCGGCACATGTTCCCAAAACACACTTCTGCAGACAAAGCATTCTCACGAACCTGTTTTTCAATATATATTTTAAATTGTATTGTTCATTATTTTTTAGCAGACCTTTTTTAATTCAATTTTCATAAAAGAATAAACAATTAATTCTTTTTACAAACAAACATATCTAAACTATTTTATATGAAATTTGACAATGCGAAATTCTAACATTCCATTTTCTGAATCTATTTCTAAACCTTGCTTACAAAGTTCAAATCTCGGTCTATCCCAATCTCATTTTCCACTTATCTAACGTTCTTCTTACTTACAGGAAAAGGGGAACCTTTTCTTGCAACAATATGGGGTTCAGAGCTGGGAGCATACGTATACTTTTGTCTTTATTCGTTCCCGGACAACGCTATTGTAAAATAACGAGAGAATTAGACGTAGAAAAAAAGAATTAAAAGAACGTATGTTTGGAACCCCTGATGGCCAGGGACGATCATTTGTTAAAACAAAAAGCAAAAACAGGCAGGCGAATACATTTTTGATAAAATTCATAACTGGAGAAAAATTGAAGTCAATTGAAAACACTGAAAAAATGTCAAAGAAAAATTACATGGATAAATAATGACAAATGAAAGACGAAGAAAGTAATATTTCATTCTTCAAGAATGTGAATTTTTATTTTATCCGCTACATAATAGAAAGTGTTAGCCACCTGGCATCGATCTTCTACACAATGCGACAAAATAGTGTATGAACAATCTGTAAAAAATTTGAACATATAGCCTAACAGCAAATTCTTGTTTTTTTTACAAATGAGTCATTACTTATCAAAACCCAGAGGCCACTCGAGGATAAGGGTTTATAAGTGTACAGTGGTCAATGCGACAATAACGTAGTAATTGTTAGTAGTGGACATTTGGTACATTGGATTACTTAAGGGGAACGGCTCATCAAGTATTTGTTTACGTTGGACTTGAAAACGACCATATTATAGTCAGCCGGAAAGCAGGCAAATGGAGGAGAGTTCCACAGGTGTGCAGTTCTGAGAAAAAAAAAGCTTTGTTCATGGAATCTACGTTTAGGTTTAGGCACAGATAAAGAGTGTGGAAAATTAGTGATAGTGTTTTAAGCTAGACGAGTGTTTCTCGTGAATGTTTGGCGAGGGAGGACCATAGATTGGAGCTCCGAGGAGCACTTGCTATGAAAATAACGATAAAGCAGAGACAGGCTTGCAACGTCTCTTCTGTGGAGAAGAGGTCACAGGGAATAGAAAAGGGCATCCCCATTAGGCTACGAAGTCTATTTTGAACTCTATCAAGGCAGGATAAGGTCTTTCTAGCAGCCCCTGTCCAGATGTGGCAACAGTACTCCATCCTTGGCCGTACCTGGCTAGAGAATTGCATCAGCAGTTTGATATCTACTGGATCGATTTTCCCAGCGACCTTAGCAACAGATTTTATGTACGTGTTCCATTTCATATCAGTAATTGTACAGCCCAGGAGCTTGTCGAAACATGGAGCCTCCTTAAGACAAGATCCATTCATTTCAATTGATGCCAGAAAGGGATCAGAGCGTTTTCTGATGTAAAAACAAAAGCTTGATTTTAGATGCATTAAAAGTAGCAACCACGTCTTTCCCCATTGTATCACATGCTCGAGATCAGAAGAGAGAGAAGCAAAGAGAACTTGGTCGTTTACGGTCTTTGATGTATAGATGGTAGTGTCGTCAGCATAAATATCAACGAATGATCCAAGGATATAATTTGGAAAATCATTGATGTAGATTAGGAAGAAAGTTGGGCCTAGGATGGAACTCTCAGAGACTCCAGCATTGATACTGTGAGCTTCTGATTTCTGCCAATGAACTACTGCTCTTATGAACCTATCAGAGAGAAATGATTTAATAATTGAGAAGATATTTCCAGCTATACCGTAACTGGAGATCTTGTGAAGTAGAGCTTTATGCCATACTCTATGAAAGGCCTTTGATATGCCAAAGCACTGTCCTAAAAAGAAAGTCTCCGCCAAGAGATTCGCTAATCCTATAAGACATAACCGTAAGCACATCTGCTGCAGATTTAGCAGGATGGAAACCATATTGTATGCCACTTAGAAGTTTATTTTTTCTGAGGTGGTTTACTACTAGTTCTTGGAGTATATACGATAAAAACCTGTTGGAAATAAGTACTATGCCACCCAATAGAATTGTACAATTCCTACAAGTATTTACCTAGTAAATGGAACTATTAATCTTGATATAGTGACATAGGTGAAAATGTTAAGAGATAGGAAGTAGTAACCGTGGTTGAAGTCAGCGTTTTTAACGATGACCAATGATTTTCAAAAGACAAGTAATGTCAACAACAGAAAAAAAATGCAGGGTCTGCCAAACTAAAATAGAAAATGTAGGCCGCCTGATATCAAAATTGTAAGGTTCTTTCGGGGACCGGCTATCATGCAATGCTGTTGTGTCATGGGTGGTTCATGTGGAAACATGTGTAACGGGGACTCAACAAAGATGATAATGACGTTTATATAGATTACACTCGACACGAAGACTGTAACGATTCTTGGAGACTTCATATTATTAATACAGAGCTGGGACATTTGCACAGCAGGTCTTGCTAACACAGATAGAGAGAAGATACATTATTGATGATGGCGGAGGGAACAGACAATTAATACTTTGAGGGTGTTATATAATGTTCATTTAAGATGATGATAGTCAAAACACATTTACCTTTCAGTTGGAATGACGACACGAAGAAAACAGTTACAAAATATAGATGCTGATCTCTGTATTCATCAGCCGGCTGATTGATGACCCAGGGATTCAAGCTTGTATGAGTACATGGTCTACACATTATTTATGGTGGTGGGGACACATTACTTATAAGGGTTATACAAAGTTCATTAAAGGTGATGATAGACAAAACGTATTTACGTTTTCGGCTGTAAAAACGATACGAAGACAACCAATTACAAAATATGAAATGATTTCTTTATTAATCTGTCGGCCGATTAATGATGTCAGGAATTCAAACTTGTATGACTACATGGTCTACTCTAGTCCCCCTTGGTCTCTAAGGGGATCAGTTCGGCTAAGTCGCTCCCGACTCTCGTCTCTAACTGACTCTATCACTGTGACTGTGTTTGTGATCTTCGATTATCTCTCTAACTTCGAACCCTCGTCTCAATATATTGAGAAACTCCTTTGTTTATGACGTCAGAAGTGTGCTGTTAACCAACGTGACCAAATGTCACGTGGATTTTACATATGTCAGTCCAAACACACTTTTGGCAAACAAAGAATTCCCAATTTTAAATGTTCAATATCTAACCTATTTTTAATTATTATCTATGAACTCGCATTGTCCATTCTTTTAACTGACATATTTAATATCTAGTAATTTCTACAAGAATGGACAATCGCTCTTTTTCTGACTGAAATAATATTCAGCTATTTCTAATAGGATTAACATTCGTAGGATTTCAATTTATCTATTACCTTTTAACACTTGCCTACAGGGTTCGATTCTAGCCTTTTTCTAAAATCACTTTTATAATCTAGTCTGCCTTCTTACATACATAAGAAGGGGAAAGCCCTTCTTATCTAACAATGAGATTCAGTGGGATAAGTAAACATCCTCACTGGACTATTTGAAAAAGTTGAATATTTGGAAGTCCTAGATACATATACCAGAAGGAACTGTTGGAAACGCCTTCCTCTATGAACTACATACCTAGAAAACGGAGGTGCTAAACGTGACATCTATAATATAAATCTCACCTGTCTGTTTAAATGTATGTATTATGTATGTATGTATGTACGTCTGCCTTAAACGTTTGACAGAGGCGATGTATTTTCACAAGATCGATCCTACGCACGACAAATATCAAACAATTGGCTAAAAACATTAATTCCTTTACTCTCAACTGGGCACTTTTCTACAGGAACGGGTCGTTTTTTCGCCGATATTTTCGAAAGACACCCCCTCTTTTCGATTGACAAGCCTTAATTTAATCATTCGTCACTTCCGGTTTGGTGATGGACGCAACAGCAAAGACGTCTTTTCTATTTAACTATTTATTTAAGAAGAAAAATCACAGATTTTACAAAATTTTAAATTAAAATTATATAAAATAGGTAAGTAATATTTTTAAATGTGGCATGAGACCAAAAAGGGTGTGGGGGGAACTGGGGTCGTCCACTTGTCTATTCCCTATAACTAGTTGCATTCACCACAATACCGCATTCACTCTAGGGGTTGGATCTACTTAAAGCCCCAGATGAAAATATTTACAACTTCTTTTTTTTTTTTAAATATTAACTTTTTTTTTTAAATTTATATAGTGATTTTTATTTTAAAGAGTCGACGACAATTTTAAACACTTCCACAAAATAAGCCTGGAAAATTATTGAACGCACCTCAAATATATATATATATATGATTATTTTTCATTTGTATATATATATATATATATATATATATATATATATATATATATATATAATTATAATTATTTCCACAACCAAACAGCGTTGCAACTCACACGAACCATGACAACCAACAAACCGAAAGCCAAGCCTCGAATTTAGCCCTAATTTGGGCTCACGTTGGAACTCGGTATTCGAAACTCGAGCATCTTGCAGGAGAGGCGAGTACTATAGAAATGAGGCTAGGGTTTCGAATCCTGGGACCGGATATGTTTAACTGATGAGCACAAATGAGGGCGAAACTCGAATCTTGGACTTCCAGTTTGTTGGCTGCCATGGCTCTTGTGAGCTGTGACGTTTAGATGTGGAAATAATTCTATAATCACTCATATTCTGAAAATTATATATATATATATATATATCATAACACTAGTTTTATCTGAAATATATATATGTTTGTATAGTCTTACTTAATTATTATTATAATTATTATTATTATTATTATTAATAATAATAATAATAATAATAATAATAATAATAACTAGCGGGACCTGTGGAAATTCCACAACGGCATTTTTCATATGTAATATGTTGTTGCTGGCCATTCTGTGGGCGTTCTGTTCAGCATGAATGAATGAACAATTATATTATTCTAACCCTTTAATTAAAACTTTATCGCCCCCTTAATAAAATAATAACTGATATATTTCCTGAGCCGATTATTTCATTACAAACACACCGGTTAATTAACTCACATTTCATCATTTCTCATAATTATTGAATATGTTACTATGTTCGACAATAATGTATCATAATTTTAATCGCCTCTCCCCTTACTAAAATAAAAAAAATTGATATATTGTATGGGCTGATTATTTCATAAAAAACACAACCATCAATTAACTCACATTTCGTCATTTTTCATAATTCTTGCCTGCGTTATTAATTTCGACAATCATTTTTCATCATTTAAACTTACCATATCGCACATATTACTAAAATAATAACTTTTATATATTGTCTAAGCAGGTTATTTCATTACAAACACAAGAATCAATTAACTCACATTTAATCATTTTTCATAATTCTTGCATATGTTACTAATTTCGAAAATCATTTGTTATAAGTTAAACACACCTTATAGCTTTCACGCTTACTAAAATAAACACTTTGATATATTGTCTGGGCTGATTTTTTCATTACAACACACCAATCAATTAACTCACATTTCATCATTTTTAATAATTCTTGAATATGTTACAAATTTCGACAATCATTTTTATCATT
Organism: Euprymna scolopes; assembly: GCF_053919585.1. NCBI lineage: Eukaryota > Metazoa > Mollusca > Cephalopoda > Sepiida > Sepiolidae > Euprymna > Euprymna scolopes. The sequence continues at coordinate 38,366,406 of NC_136525.1, forward strand.
TTTACCGACATCATTGCCCCCTTACTAAAAATAATAACTTTGATATATTATTAATAAATTGCATTTCATCATTTATCGTAATTCTTGGATATGTTACTCATTTCAACCATATTTTTGTAATAAAAACCACCTATTATCGCTCTCTCTTACTAAAATAATAACTTTGATATATTGTCTGGGATTATTTCATTGCAAATACATTAATGCATTAAATAACATATTATAATTTTTCATAATTCTTGGATATGTTACTAATTTCGACAATAATTTTTCATAATTTAAACCATCCTTATCACCTTCTCTTACTAACATAATAACTTTGATATATTGTCTGGGCTGATTATTTTAGTATAAACACACCAATTAATAAACTCACATTTCATCATTTTTCGAAATTTTTGGAAATGTTACTAATTTCGACAATAAGTTTTCATAATTTAAACACACCTTATCGCTCTGTGTGTGTGCATAAATGATAACTTTGATATATTTCCTAAGCTGATTATTTCATTACAAACACACCAATCAAGTAACTCACATTTCATCATTTTTCATAATTCTTTGATATGTTACTAATTTCGACAATAATTTTCATAAATTTGACATGTCGCTGCCCTTTACTTGAGTAATAACTTTTATTATTTGCCTGGACTGATTATTTCATTACAAACACATCAATCAATTCCGGGTATTTTCATAACATATATGTTCCACCTATCTTATCCAATACCGGGTGACATCGCATATTCTGCTAGTATATATCTTTCACCTATCTCATTCGATCCCGGGCGACACTGGGTATTCTGCTACTATATGTTTTCCACCTATCTCATTCAATATTGGGCGGTGCTTTCTGCGCCTATATATTTGCACTTATCTCATTCAAACCCAGGACTGACTTCATGTCCGACACCCCACTATTAAATATATACATGAAATAATGTAATGTTTAAAACGTAAACTGTTTCAGCCATTTCTGTGACTGACTTTATATTCCCAGCCCCCTGCTAAAAATATACATGAAATAATGTAATGCCTAAATAGTAACCTGTGTCAGATCTTTCCGGGCCTGACTTCATATCCCCGACCCCACTATTAAATATATACATAAAATAAAGTAATGTTTAAAACGTAAACTGTTTCAGCCATTTCTGTGACTGACTTTATATTCCCAACCCTCTGCTAAAAATATACATGAAATAATGTAATGTCTAAATAGTAACCTGTGTCAGCCCTTTCTGGGTGTGACTTCATATCCCCGACCCCACTGTTATAAATATACATTAAATAAAGTAATAAATATACTTGAAATAAAGTAATGTTTAAATCATAACTGTTTCAGCAGCTTTTCGAAATTAATACCTAAAAACATTAACACGGTTAGGATTTGGGCAACCATTGCTTCAACATGAATTTCTGAGTGTAATATCAGTCTCAGCATTCCAGTGACTTAACCCCCCCCTTTTTTTGGTCTTGGTTAATGGAGAAGAAATCCTTCGTTACTGATACATTTTTTATTTTTTGTTACTGACGAGAGTGCCTCTTTTGGGAACTGGTTACCCCCCCCCCCCCCAATTTTAAACCGACCTCCTGTCCAACTCTGCTTTTGCAGGGAGCCAAGTAAAAAAAAAAATAAAATAATCAGAAGGGACATTTTTCAGGGCATTTTATAATTAATCAGAAGAGGCATTTCCACGACATTTTTTAATTAAATCAATAATTACTTTTCCTGGTTACATTAAATATAGTACCTATTTACAATGCCTCCCCACGGGACTGATTTAAACACCAGGGTCGTTTTTTTAACGTGGAAAAAAGAAAGGAAAAATTGTCTTAGTCGTAAAGGATTTCTCATCCACTGAGAGAGAAGAAATTGAAATGTAGCGTCTGAAGAACAGATGGTATTTATTTGCTCCCCCACCGAGCAAATTAGGCACAAGGCCGATTTTTAATGTGAGGAGATAAGGGGAATGGGGACCAACTCCCCGGGGAGTAGGGGAGCTGGATAGCGACAATTGGTATGAAGGGTTGCCCCTACATTGACTAAGGTCTTATATGATCTTTGCTTGCAGTATCTGCCGGAACAGATGGTATTTATTTGCTCCCCCACCGAGCAAATTAGGCACAAGGCCAATTTTTAATGTGAGGAGTGAAGGGAGGGGGAAGGGAAAAGGGAACCAGCTCCTCAGAGGTGGGAAATGGGAGCTGGTTAAAGGTCAGGCATGTGGGGTTGCCCCCACATCTGGTCTTTGCTAGTCATAGCTTGCAGTATCTGCCGGAACAGATGGTATTTATTTGCTCCCCCACCGATCAAATTAGGCACAAGGCCAATTTTTAATGTGAGGAGTGAAGGGAGGAGGAAAGAAAAAGTGGAACCAACTCCCGAGAGGTGGGAAATGGGAGCTGGTTAAAGGTCAGGCATGTGGGATTGCCCCCACATCTGATCTTTGCTAGTCCTAGCTAGTCATAGCTTGCAGTATCTGCCGGAACAGATGGTATTTATTTGCTCTCCCACCGATCAAATTAGGCACAAGGCCAATTTTTAATGTGAGGAGTGAAGGGAGGGGGAAGGGAAAAAGGGGACCAGCTCCCGAGAGGTGGGAAATGGAAGCTGGTTAAAGGTCAGGCATGTGGGGTTGCCCCCACATCTGATCTTTGCTAGTCATAGCTAGTCATAGCTAGTCATAGCTTGCATCATCTGCCGGAACAGATGGTATTTATTTGCTCTCCCACCGAGCAAATTAGGCACAAGGCCAATTTTTAATGTGAGGAGTGAAGGGAGGGGATAGGGAAAAAGGGGACCAGCTCCCGAGAGGTGGGAAATGGGAGCTGGTTAAAGGTCAGGTATATGGGGTTGCCCCCACATCTGGTCTTTGCTTGCAGTATCTGCCGGAACGGATGGTATTTATTTGCTCCCCCACCGAGCAAATTAGGCACAAGACCGATTTTTAATGTTAGGAGTGAAGGGGAAATGGGGACCAACTCCCCGGGGAGTAGGGGAGCTGGATAGTAACAATTGGTATGAAGGGTTGCCCCTACATTGACCAAGGTCTTATATGTGGGGTCGCCCCCACATATGGTCTTTGCTTGCAGTATCTGCCGGAACAGATTGTATTTATTTGCTCCCCCACCGAGCAAATTAGGCACAAGGCCGATTTTTATGTGAGGAGTGAAGGGAGGGGGAAGGGGAAAAGGGGACCAGCTCTCGAGAGGTGGGAAATGGGAGCTGGTTGTCAGGTATGTGGGGTTGCCCCCACATCTGGTCTTTGCTAGTCATAGCTAGTCCTAGCTAGTCATAGCTTGCAGTATCTGCCGGAACAGATGGTATTTATTTGCTCCCCCACTGAGCATATTAGGCACAAGGCCAATTTTTAATGTGAGGAGTGAAGGGAGGGGGAAGGGAAAGGGGGGACCAGCTCCCGAGAGGTGGGAAATGTGAGCTGGTTAAAGGTCAGGCATGTGGGGTTGCCCCCACATCTGGTCTTTGCTAGTCCTAGCTAGTCCTAGCTAGTCATAACTTGCAGTATCTGCCGGAACAGATGGTATTTATTTGCTCCCCCACTGAGCAAATAGGCACAAGGCCGTTTTTAATGTGAGGTAAAAACCAGCTCCCCTAAAAGTAGGCAAAAAGGGGGCACTCTGGTTACCAAAAATAATAATTGTCCCAGTATAGAGGGTTTCCCCTCCATTGACTGGTACAAATTATCTTAAGTGCAGCATCTGCCGGAACAGATACTACACTTTGATCCTGGCCCGAAGGCCAAGAAGAACAAATCATTTTTGTTAGATTGGCCTCTGCAGTGACACCAAGTTTTTCCTTTGTTTTAATGGCTCAAATTACTAACAATTAAACGACCCGTATGAAAGCGTGATACACAACAGAACACCCGCGCTATCGTATTAGTATATAAATAATAATAATAATAATAATAATAAAACATCCCTCGATATACATCTTGACGATTGAGAACGAAACCAGTCAGTTAACTTTTTCTTCTCCTCTCTTTTATCGCTATTACTTATTTATAGCCGTGCAAGTCATCTCTTTCCTATTTGCGATATATATATATATATATATATATATATATATATATATATATATATATAGAGAGAGAGAGAGAGAGAGAGAGATAGATAGATAGATACGTATGTACATATGTATATATATATTTCTTATAATATATAGATGAAATATACTTATTCCAGAAGACATGCGTAAGAAGCCTAAAAGTTTAGAATATAAAACATTATAGACAGCAAGATGTATGGTCTGGGCTGTCTATATAGTCAAAACCTTATATACATATTATGTGTATATATATGTGTGTGCCTGTGTGTGTGTGTGTGTGTGCTTATATGTGTGTATATTTATATTCTTTATATATATATATATATTGTATATATATACATATAAACATGTACATCTATTTATATATGTATCTATATATATATTTAATATATGTGTATATATATATATATATATATATATATATATAGATATATAGATATATATATATACACATACAGATATATATTTATATATATATATATATATATATATATATATATATATATATATATATAGACAAGCGGATTGGCATAAAGGTAAAAAGACTGAACCGTATAAATAAATAAAGAAAGGAATAGAATAAAGAATATATATAGGAGAACAACGCAGAATGATCGGAGTAGAGCACCGTGGGGTAACTTCTTTTTATTCTTGCTTTGCGAGCAGCGAGACGTCTGTCAATGGATGACAGACGTCACATCCGGGCCCGAACGCACAGACCCACTTGTTTTTAGTTAGCAAAAGAAAGAAAGCATCTAAAACAAAATACATAAACAGATAAACAAATAATAGAATACTAAATAAGTAAATAAATGAAAATCAACCGAAAATAAGTAAATAAAATTTTAGAATAATATAAATATATAAAAAATAAATACAATCTCTTTTTTTTTAATGGCGATCGGAGCAGCGCTGGTTCAAGTCTCTTTAATTCAAGATCTAAACGAGAAGTACATACGGTTTTCTGTACGTATCAAATTGGATAGATATTTATTTAGACAAATAGACCCTGTGTATTTTTAACTATACATTCTTAAATATTTATATAGTTAAAAAGGAATAAATTATATGCAACTAAACTTTGTGTGTGTGGATGTGTGTGTGTGTGTGTGTGTGTGTGTGAGTAAGTGAGAGAGACGGAGACAGAGATATTTCGTTCACTATGCACTCGAAAACCGATTTCTATGATATTTTACACAAAAGGTTCTTTATGTGCCTGGCAGTATTTCTAGATAGGTTTTGTATTGTATTCAAAATTGTCGCAGACTCTTGAAAATTCAGCTCAACTATATAGTAAAAGAACATTGACCATTGATATTGTTCAGAATTTTATTTACCGTGATTATACCATTGACGCTAATGTACATGGAGGTGCTATTGTATAATGTACATGGATGTGCTATTGTATAATGTATATGGATGTGCTATTGTATAATGTATATGGAGGGGCTATTGAATAATATCTATGAATGTGCTATTGTATAATGTGTATGGATGTGCTATTGTATAATGTATATGGAGGTGCTATTGTATAATGTATATGGAGGTGCTATTGTATAATGTATATGGAGTTGCCATTGTATAATGTATATGAAGTTGCTATTGTATAATGTATATGGATGTGCTATTGTATAATGTATATGGATGTGCTATTGTATAATGTATATGGAGGTGCTATTGTATAATGTATATGGATGTGCTATTGTATAATGTATATGGAGGTGCTATTGTATAATGTATATGGAGGTGCTATTCTATAATGTATATGGAGTTGCTATTGTATAATGTATATGAAGTTGTTATTGTATAATGTATATGGATGTGCTATTGTATAATGTATATGGACGTGCTATTGTATAATGTATATGGAGGTGCTATTGTATAATGTATATGGAGGTGCTATTTTATAATGTATATGGAGGTGCTATTGTATAATGTATATGGAGGCGCTATTGTATAATGTATATGGAGTTGCTATTGTATAATGTGTATGAAGTTGCTATTGTATAATGTATATGGAGGTGCTAATTTATTATGTACATGGAGGTGCTATTATATAATGTATATGGAGGTGCTATTGTATAATGTATATGGAGGTGCTAATTTATTATGTACATGTATATGCTATAGTATAATGTATATGGAGGTGCTATTGTATAATGTATATGGATATGCTATTGTATAATGTATATGGAGGTGCTATTGTATAATGTACATGGACATGCTATTGTACAATGTATATGGAGGTGCTATTGTATAATGTATATGGAGGTGCTATTGTATAATGTATATGGAGGTGCTATTGTATGATATATATGGACATGCTATTGTATAATGTATATGGAGGTGCTATTGTATAATGTATATGGATGTGCTATTGTATAATGTATATGGATGTGCTATTGTATAATGTATATGGAGGTGCTAATTTATTATGTACATGGAGGTGCTATTGTATAATGTATATGGAGGTGCTATTGTATAATGTATATGGAGGTGTTATTGTATAATGTATATGGAGGTGTTATTGTATAATGAATATGGAGGTGTATTGTATAATGTATGTGGAGGTGCTATTGTATAATGTATATGGAGGTGCTATTGTATAAGGTATATGGACATGCTATTGTATAATGTATATGGAGGTGCTATTATATAATGTATATGGAGGTGTATTGTATAATGTATATGGAGGTGCTATTGTATAATATATATGGAGGTGTTATTGTATAATGTATATGGAGGTGCTATTGTATAATGTACATGGAGGTGCTATTATATAATGTATATGGAGATTCTATTGTATAATGTATATGGAGGTGCTAATTTACAATGTACATGGGCATGCTATTGTATAATGTATATGGAGGTGCTATTGTATAATGTATATGGAGGAGCTAATTTATAACGTACATGGAGGTGCTATTATATAATGTATATGGAGGTGTTTTGTATAACGTACATGGAGGTGCTATTATATAATGTATATGGAGGTGTTTTGTATAATGTATATCGAGGTGCTATTGTATAATGTATATGGAGGTGCTATTGTATAATGTACATGGAGGTGCTATTGTATAATATATATGGACATGCTATTGTATAATGTATGTGGAGGTGCTTATTTATAATGTATATGGTGGTGCTATTGTATAATGTATATGGATGTGCAATTGTATAATGTATATGGATGTACTATTGTATAATGTATATGGATGTACTATTGTATAATGTATGTGGAGGTGCTATAGTATAATGTATATGGAGGTGCTGTTGTATAATGTATGTGGAGGTACTATTGTATAATGTGTATGGATGTGCTTTTGTATAATGTACATGGACATGCTATTGTATAAGGTATATGGAGGTTCTATTGTATAATGTATATGGAGCTGCTAATTTATAACGTACATGGAGGTGCTATTTTATAATGTATATGGAGGTGCTATTGTATAATGTATATGGAGGTGATATTGTATAATGTATATGGAGGTGCTATTTTATAATGTATATGGAGGTGCTATTGTATAATGTATATGGAGGTGCTATTGTATAATGTATATGGAGGTGCTATTTTATAATGTATATGGAGGTGCTATTGTATAATGTATATGGAGGTGCTATTTTATAATGTATATGGAGGTGCTATTGTATAATGTATATGGAGGTGATATTGTATAATGTATATTGAGGTGCTATTGTATAATGTACATGGACATGCTATTGTATAATGTATATGGAGGTGCTATTTTATAATATATATGGAGGTGATATTGTATAATGTATATGGAGGTGCTATTGTATAATGTACATGGGGGTGCTATTGTATAATGTATATGGTGGTGCTATTGTATAATTTACATGGAGGTGCTATTGTATAATCTATATGGAGGTGCTATTTTATAATATATATGGAGGTGCTATTGTATAATGTATGTGGAGGTGCTATTGTATAATGTATATGGAGGTACTATTATATAATTTATATGGAGGTGCTATTGTATAATGAATATGGAGATATTAATTTATAATGTTCATGGAGGTGCGATATTATAATCTAGAAAAAAACAAGGCGAATATTCCCGTCTGTGTCATTTCACTCCTTTCCCAAGTTAGCAATTACGTTTAAGAAATAAATAATTATTAGATATACTACTTTCTCTATATATATAATTAAAATTTATCCAAAAGACCTTGAAGAAACTCAGCGAACGCTTCCTTGCGTCTTTCCTGTATGAAAAGCTTTTGTCATCTTGGTTAAACAGACGATGCGATTGATAACTACTAAACGAAATGGTCACTCCGTAAATAGCCATGAAGAGAGACAGACAGCAAAGTGAGGAGAAAAGTCGAAAAAAAGTAGTATTTTATTCTGACTATTCAAAAAGAAGCAAAAACCGATTGAATTAATCAAACGCGAAAAGTGCGTAAAAGAAAAGCACAAAAAGTTCGGATAAAAAACATTTTATTGGTTATTTTATTAAATTTTCCAATTAAATCTTTTAAAAATATTAATACACATCCAAAAATGAAGCAGATTGCCACCGACATGTAAGATATTACTTTAAATTAGGAATTATAATTATAAAAGCATTCTAGGTGAGTTATTGAACAGCGAAATACTTTTTTTTTTACATTACATTTGAATTTCTGTATAGTGTGGAAACCATGGAAACCGGGAACATTAGGAGAATTCCAAAAAAACAAACAAGTTTGAAGAAAAAAGCAAAAAAGCTTTCCAGCATCTAAGGATCTCTGCAATGAAGGGGTGGGATTTGGTGATTTTCAGGTTAATCACAGGTATTTATGCCAAGAGGACACAAACACAAATCCGTCAGAGCAGATTCCATTGAAGCACTTGTGCAAGAAGCATAGGAAAACAACAAACGCGGCGATGGGATAGGGGCTGGATCTTCGTAGAGAGTGTGGAACCTATTAGATTAGAGGCTCTATTTATGCTTTCTAAGACGGAGAGACTATAATTTAATGCATCAGCTCACATGTGGCAGCAATAACTCATACATGACTTTGTAGGATTCCAGTAGGTGTGAGAAGTTTTCTAGCCTTGTAGAAGGAACCCGCTTTCTTTACAGCAGATTTGTCGTTATCTTCTATGTATGTAACTCTGTCTAATCAGAATTTTTAATAAAACCTTAGGGGAAACTCAGCAAACATCCCATTGTGTCAATCTTACTTACATAAAAAAACATTAGCCGTTAAAATTAAAAAAATACGGCGATTGATAACCATTTGAGGAAACGGTCAGTCATGAAACGCGTTGAAGAGAATCAGCGCCGGACAAAGCGATAAAAGACCCACGTATAAATAAACCCACCCGTATGCATAAATATTCTTTTTTGTTTTATCGATTACTTATTAATGAAAACACTACACTGGAAGAGTCCATTTAGTCACGAATAGGGTAGATTACCAGCACATAATAACAGCAAGGTATAAAAATAATTGCAAAAGCATATGTGTCAGAATATGTCCACTGTAAATAAAAAAAAATCAGAAAGAAAATTTTGAACAAAAAAATATTGTGAAAATATCATCAATGGTCTCCATTGTAGCTCGAAAAATATCCATCATGGCTGTCAAAAACGCGCCAAAGTTTTTTGGCGGTAAAAAATAGCGCGTCACTTACATGATGAAGATTTGAAAAAATAAATGCGTAGAAGATGGGGATAAGAGATAAAAAGATAGAGTTAAGGGAAAGAGAAAAGTGAAGGAAAGAAAGAAGAAAAAGGAAGGAAGTAAAAGAAAAAGAAGAAGAGAAAAAGATGTCTTACTATTACAATTCCATAGATCTAATTTGACTAAAATATAATACGCATCAAGTGCGCTTGAAAGCCAAATCACAACGTAATATTAGGAAAATAAACACATTGTATTTGTTTGAAATTTATAACATAATTATATTTCGGAGCTACACGCCATCGTATGTTACTTTCTTTTTCTTCTTTCTTGCAATGCTTAGAGAAAGAAAAGTCTGTTTGTAAAGAGTCGCGCGTTGTATCTCAGCGGTTGGATTTTGAAATGTTGGAACTGTGCGTAGGCAACGCGAGAATAGCATCAATAGAGTGAGTTCCATTATAGAAACGTTGATTTAATTTGAATAAAATAGAATACGCACTAAGTGCGGTTGGAAGCAAAATCACATCGTAAAATAAAATAAACAATGAAAATAAACAAGTATTTTACTTGTTTGAAATTTATAACATAAATATATTTCGGAGCTAGATTCCATCCTCAGTATCTAGCTCCGAAATATATTTATGTTATAAATTTCAAACAAGTAAAATATTTGTTTATTTTCCTAATATTACGTTGTGATTTGGCTTTCAAGCGCACTAGATGCGTATTTTATTTTATTATATAGATCTTGCTTGCTAACTGCACAATGTATGATGTCACAAAAACAGATGCACACTGGGTAACGTCACAAAGGATAATATTTCAGAATGTGAGAGACAATAAAAGAGAAAAAAGAGCAGAGAAAAAGAGGGTAAGTGAAGAATATACATGAGGAAATAGAAAAAGAATAAAGAAGACAGATAAATAGGACATAAAATAAAGAGAGCAAGAGCCATAAAGAGAGAGAAAGAGAAAGAGAGAGATAGAGAGAGAGAGTAGGAGCGAAAGAGAAAGAGACAGAGAGGAAGAGATAGAGAGAGAGAGAGAGAAAAGGAGAGAGACAGAGAGAGAGGAAGAGGGGCTAAAAATCGTAAAACAAATGCCCTATTGGTAGCTGGTTTAATCCGCCGTTCAGTAAAAATGTCCAAAGACAGATAGATAGAGAGAGAGAAAGAGAGAGAGACAGAGAGAGAGAGTGACAAAGAGAGAGAGAGAGAGAGAGAAAGAGAGAAAGAGGGGCTAAAAATCGTAAAAACAAATGCCCTATTGGTAGCTGGTTTAATCCGCCGTTCAGTAAAAATGTCCAAAGAGAGATAGATAGAGAGAGAGAAAGAGAGAGAGACAGAGAGAGAGAGAGACAAAGAGAGAGAGAGAGAGAGAGAGAGAGAGAGAGAGAGAGAGAGAGAGAGAAAGAGGGGCTAAAAACCGTAAAAACAAATGCCCTATTGGTAGCTGGTTTAACCTGCCGTTCAGTAAAAATGTCCAAAGTAATATCCCTCCCCGCCAAATAATTATTAAACGCATTGACGAGAACGTTAAACACATAGTAAACTCCTCATTTAGTGTATAAAATACTTGGCATAATTCAATTATAAAGTTACTTTTTTATGGAAATGCGGTGCAAGCGACACTCAAAATAACATTTCACAAATTACTTCGGCTTCTATCCGGTCATGGCTGACAGAACAGGATTATTCTACTTCCGTGGATAAAATAAAGGGTTCCGTTCGAATTTCCCTGCAGAAAGATTCCTGAGTAAAACAAGAGATGCCTGAAGAAGGCTCGAGGTTACATCGACCAAAGTTTTGTTAAAATATCACTCAAAATTAGAACAGCAGTTAGAAGAATCTAAATTATATGTTTAATAAGCGCCTGGTTAGAATTGTCATTCTTCGCCTTGCGTACATATCTTTCGCGATGGTATCTAACTTAAAGATAAAGAGAGAGAGAGAGAGAGAGAGAGAGAGAGAAAGAAAGAGAGAGAAAGAGATTGAGAGAAGGAGAGAGAGATGGGGGTACTTAATCGCGAGAACAAGTGACGTATGAGTATGTGGTTTAATCCTCCGTCTAGCAAAAACGTCCAAATATCTAAAAAAAAGTTTCCTTAAAATTATTGATGATAAATATTAAATAAATGATAAATATTAAAATTAAACGTAATTTAATAACAATAAGTAAAGCATGTATGGTCCCCGTGAGTACACAGTGAACGAGAGATAAGAAATGACTTAGTTCAGCATTTGCCCCTCCCTCATTTAGCCTCCAAAGTCCCCAGAGTTATCGCCAAGTATAGACAAACAAAATTATATAGAAATCAGGTAGTTACAAAATTTCAGAAAGTTTTATAAAAATCTAAGGCATCAATTTTGTTTAACAAAAGTGTCTATTTTAACTAATTTAACCCGAAAGGCACTCCTTGCAACCGGAGTTTTCTCGGAAAATCCGTTCTGTTTCTTTTTTTTTTTTACTCATATCATGTTTAATGTTTGTGCAAAATTTCAAAAAAAAAATCCAAAGCGTAGTTATTGAGAAACGTGCTGACAAACGAACGGACGAATGGACAAGGGGGGATTTACATACCCACCTTCCTTTTGCCGAGGGACCAAAAACAGAATATCTTTCTCAACACAAACAACAGGGAAAAAAACCATTATTCGAAAGAATTATGAATCTCGATAAAACTTTTACTTTTTATGAAATCTAAGCAAATTATTAATGTAATTGCAGAGAATATCAATTGAATAGTATTGACATTATTTTAAATATTTTTACCCCGAATTACGCTAAAACACACTGAAAGATCGCTAACGTATTTTACTAGTAAAAATTATTATTCTCTGCCTTGATTTTATATCGTTCCTAGTTTGTATTTTAATAGAATGTCCTACACGCCCCGTTTCCTATATAAAGCCATTATTACAGAGTACCAGTTGACACATTTTCCATCTGTTCATTCAATACAAGAATACACTAATACATATACATATACACAAACACACACACACACACATATATATATATATATATATATATATACATATATATATATATAACTATTTCATTTAATCACATACATTAATATATACGGATATAATTTTATGCGAAAATTTTCAGTATTTACTTCAACAGCGCTCGATATATAGGTAGAGCTAAGTAGTAAATTATGAAAATATATATGGCAATTAAGCTACACAGAATGAAACGCGGAATATTCTGTGTAGCTTAATTGCCATATATATTTTCATAACTTATTACTATATATATATATATATATATATATATATATATATATATATATTTAAGTGTGGAAATTGATGAATCGCACAGGTAAGAAATTCATTTCGTAGTATGAAAAGCTTAGTAATTGGAATTAAGAATAGGAAATTGGATCACATGTTTGTAACATGTCTTCTTCCTAAGATTGAGGGAGGTGGTGTTTGATCAACACTGCTGGAGAGCCATGATGTAATATACTGTTTCGGTTTTTAAATCCCCGAAACAGTGTTTCATGGTAAACAACTGATGATTCCTTGAAAAATAAATTATTGGTATTATAGTAAATTCGAGAGCGAGTTGATGCAGTGATTGCAGGTGATTAAATGACTTACTGACTAGATGGTTTTCTAACGAATGATAAAAATATTTTTTTTGTATAGTTTTAAAGGTTAAAAACTTCAAAGACTATATATATATATATATATATATATATATATATATATATATATATGTGTGTGTGTGTGTGTGTGTGTGTGAGTGTGTGTATAATCGTGACACCCTGCATGATGATTTCGGAAAGGATGAAACACAAGTATCTGTAGCTATTTAATAATTATTATAGTAAACAATTATATCAGCCCCTTTAAGAAACTCATTTTTTGTTGTTGAGCACTTTCAGTGGAAATAAAGTCGGTCAAGTTAGCTCGCATGCGAAGATCATAGAATGATTAGATCACTCTGACGGACGTTAAAAACATTTAAAAATAATATACACATACACATATATATATATTTATAATTTTTTTTTTACCGGACCCATTATATAAACAAAGGAAATTGCTCCAAGGAAATGCCTTCATCGGACCATTACCTCGCGATGTAGATTACTCAAAATACAATTTGGATCATTTTACAACACTGCTATCAAAGACATTCACTCCGAATTTTACCATGCAATTTGGATGTGAATTTTTATATGCTTTTCATTAACTTCCCTTACTCTATGACATTTAAATACTTAAACAACTTTTAATTGTGATTTTTCTCACTTACTTTAGCAAATAAGGTGTAAACCATTATAAGTATTTGCCAATATTTTCTCCTCTGAAGAGATGGTGGACATCGAAATTCTATAGGATAAGGAGTTATAATATTTCAAATGTATTCTTTGTCTTACATAGAATAATAAAAACTTTTTTATTTGAAATTCAAACATTTCACGTCATACATTTTTAAATTCATTGAATGACTAAAATTTGATATATATATATATATATATATATATATATATATATATATATATATATATATATATATATATATATATATATATATATATATATATAATAAATTCCACAGCCAGACAACGTCGCAGCTCACGAGCCTCTTGCATGAGAGGCAAGCACTCTACCAACTGAGAGTGCTTGCCTCTCATGCAAGAGGCTCGGGTTTCGAATCCTGAGTTCGGATGTGTCTAACTGATGAGCCCAAATGAGGGCGAAACTCGAGTCTTGGACTTTCGGTTCATTGACTGTCATGGCTCTTGTGAGCTGCGACATTGTTTGGCTGTGGAATTTATTATATACAATCTCTCTTATTCTGAAAAGCATATATATATATATATATATATAATAATTTTTTTTTACTATAATAATTAAATACCTACAGACACTAGTGTTTCATCCTTTCGGGATTCTTCAGTGCAGGGTGTCACGATTACTACCAGTCGAACGATTCGAACCCCGCGACACGAGACATCTCTGGCTCGATTAGCGGAGGCCGTATCCATTCGGTTACCATTAACCGTGTGAAATAGCGTTGAATTTTAAACATTTTAATTTAAATGTTCATTACGTCAGACAGACAGTGATCAAATCGTTATACGATGATCTACGCATAAGAGCTAAATTGATCGACTTTTAATTCAACTGAAAGTGCTCAACGATAAGAAAATAATTTCTTAAAGGCACTGTCATAATTATTTTTTTTAATATAATAATTAAATACCTACAGACACTAGTGTTTCATCCTTTCGGGATTCTTCAGTGCAGGGTGTCACGATTATTACCAGTCGAACGATTCGAACCCCGCAACACGAGACATCTCTGGCTCGATTAGCGGAGGCCGTATCCATTCGGCTACCATTAACCGTGTGAAATAGCGTTGAATTTTAAACATTTTAATTTAAATGTTCATTACGTCAGACAGACAGTGATCAAATCGTTATACGATGATCTACGCATAAGAGCTAAATTGACCGACTTTTAATTCAACTGAAAGTGCTCAACGATAAGAAACGAATTAGCTTTTTAATATATATATATATATATATATATATATATATATATTAAAAAGCTTAACTTATATCCACGTAATCTACATCTAAAATTTCAGGCGTTTAGTCCAAAAATTGATGGAGGAGTCTGCAAAATGCAACGCATTCAACTTGGAAGCAAAAACTAATTAAAAAGCTTGCTGCATGTCTGACTACCCTTATAGTAAATTTTCAAATAGTTAGACCCTAAATTGGCTGAGTCGTTTGCTCAAGATCGCAAAGATAAAATCTTTTGAACTTTGACCCGTTGTCAGCCAAATTTTAGGCCAAAAAACGACTAAAAGCTTGCCCTATGTCTGAATACACTCTATGCAAAATTTCAAATATTTAGATAAAAAATTGGTTGAGTAATTTTGTAGAGACCGCACAGGTTAAATTTTTTAAAAACTTTGACCAGAATTTTAAACCCTTAACATTTATTGTTTTGGGCTCAAATGAGATTAAAAAGCTTGGTCCATGTCAACGTAACCTACATCTAAATTTTCAAGTGTTTAGATCCAAAATTAGCGGTTGATTTTGGTAGGGGTTTTAAAGGCAAACTCGTTAAACTTTGACACCTTTGAAATGGATGGCTCTCGTCTAGGAGAAGTCCCGTGTTTTGACAACCTTCTGTGTTTGTCCTTTACTCCTGATCTGAAATGGAACGCGTACATCAAGTCTGTTGCCAAGGTCGCTGGAAAGATGGTGGGATCCTTCTACCGCTCCAGAAGATATCTCACTACTGATGCAATTCTCTATCTAGATAAAAGCCAAGTACGTCCAAGGATGGAATACTGCTGCCATATCTGGGCAGGAGCTGCTAAAAACAGCCTATCCTGCCTTGACAGAGTACAAAACAGACTTCGTGGCTTAGTGGGGATGTCCTTTTCTCTACCCTGCAACCTCTCTCCCACAGAAGAGACGCTGCAAGCCTATCCTTGTTTTATCGTTATTCTCAAGGCAGGTGCTCGTCTGAACTCCAATCTCTGCCCCCCCTCCCCAATCTTTCACGAAAAACACCCGTCTAGCTGAATCCGCTGTGAAAAATTTCCCCCACTCTTTGTCTGTGCCTAAATCAAAACGTGGATTCCATGAACAAAGCTTCTTTCTTAGAACTGCACGCCTGTTCCCTCTGCCTGCTTCCCACCTGACTACAACTTGGATGTCTTCAAGTCCAACGTTAACAAATTCCTAATGAACCGCCCCCTGAAGTAAACAATTCATCAAATCTTCACACTAACGTATTGTACTTGCAATAACCCTTATCCCTGAGTGGCTTCCGGGCCTTGATAAGTGGTGACCACGATGTAAAAAAACACCTTTACATCCAAAGTTCTGTCCTAAAACCGATTAAAAGATTTTCCCAAATATCACCACCCCATATGTCAAATCTCGAGTCTGCAAACTGAAAATTGACAGAGTAGTTTGTTAGGGAAATGTGCGCCACACCGACACACACACAGATGGACAATTTAACTTTTATAAGTATATAGATAGGTATAATTTATAATACAATCCTCAGCAGATGAAAATGCTCGATATTCGATATATCGGTATATAAGGGAAATAAAAATGTGTTACTTAGCATTTACAAACTTCATTATTCGAAGTAAATGCTTCAGATGAAAAGATGTTTTACTTATTCCAAGACGTTTCGAATCCTATCCTCAGAAGAAAAATAGCAAAAAAGTAAAGATAGTGTAGAACAATTCGCAATGAACTCGTTTGGAAGCAACGGAGATATAGGTTTAAGGAGAAATTTACGAATCACCTGGACAGAAATAAAGACAAGCGAAGAGTCCATGCATAATGTAGAGTGCAGCAGATTATTACTCAATACTGACCATGACAGACAGACACACACACACACACACACACACACACAGACTGACAATTTCACTTTTATAGATAGACTAGCGGGTGTGCCCGGCGTTTCTTGCGTGTTTGTAAGTGTGTGTGTCTGGGGGGAAGGGGCTTCAGACGGTTTGGAAAAAAAGCTTGATATTTGGAAAATCGCCGGAAAAAAGAGCAGAGAAAAACAGCGAACAAAATTCACTGACAGTCTCAACATAGTCATTGGAAAAACGATTATAGATCTAATCAGAAAGACCGAATGCATGGCGGACTGGAGATCCATGGCCATCAATGTCTACAATAACAGACCTGATACCGGAAGAAGATAGAACAACATAGATCTTAACTTACAACATTCTTATATCTCTACAATTATATAAATGCAACTTTGTCTGTGTGTGTGTGTGTGTGTGTGTGTGTGTGTGTATGTGTGTGTGAGCTCGTTCATTATAGACTCAAAAACGACTGGGCCGATTTTTATAAAACTTCACACAAAGGTACTTGATGTGCATGGCAGTGTTTTTTGCTAGGTTTTGGCATCGAAATGTCTCCAACAAGTATCGGCAACAGAAAATCGCTAAGTATTATTGTACGTATGCAAATTAAAATGACGGTCTAGTTTTTCGGGTCGTTGCCTACCGACGAGCCAGACCGACAGTGACACCGTTATTTATGCTATGGAAGTGTTCGTACTACTACTACTACTACTACTACTACTACTACACACTTCACAGTGCACGCACACACGCACACACGACCATTATAGCGTGTTTTCTCTTTCTTTCATTTTCATGACGACGTAATTTCTTAATGCTGTTCCGTTAATTACAAAAAGAAATAGTTCATCCATTTTTTTTAATTAACTTGACTTTAATTAACACTTTAAATAACATTTGTTTATACAAATACTAATTAATTAACTTATTAGCAATGATTATTTTTATTACTAACGAAACACTCCCCATAACAGCAATAAAACCACATTGCTTAAACAATACTTATGCATTTACGAACACTTATTTAAAATTCTCTCTTTTCTCATTTAATCTTCTCATATATTTCGATTGAGATTTTTTTTTCGAAAATTTATAATTCTACATATTTATTTTATCTATCTATCTATCTATCTATCTATCTATCTATCTATCTATCTCTCCCCCTCTCTCTCTCTCTCTCTCTCTCTCTCTCTATATATATATATATATATATATATATATATATATATAAATGAAATTGCCTGTGTGTGTGTCTGTGTGTGTACATTTCCCTACGAAACTGCTTTATCAATTTTCAGTCTACAGACTCGGGATTTGGCATAAGAGGTATTAATATTTGGGAAATGCTTTTTAATCGTTTTTCGGCCGAAAATTTAGCTGCCAAGAGGTCAAAGTTCAACGATTATTATTAAGCGGTAGAATGAACCAAGATTACTCCCTATTTGGGAGATGGAGATCCTATTCACTCTGCTAGGGCGACACAACATTAGTTTAGCCAAAACAGGATTAATAAACTTCCATGGTACAGTTAATCCCGGATATGAAACCAATTGAAAACTTTTAGGGCATATTCGACCGGAAACATCGCAAAAAGGGAACCATCTTCTAAGCTCTGAACTTTTAACATCATTGCATAAGTCTTATCAAGGAATTCCTCAATATGATATTCGTCAACTAATAAATTTCATGCCTAGACCGTCCTTGCATTAAATAAACAGCAAAGGGAATGCCAACGAAGTCTTAGTTAATTTATTTGTGATCATTAATTTTTGATTTTGTTTTATAAATTTTATGTTTATTGAAATAAACTGGGTGTATATTTATTTCTGTCATATTATTTATCGTTTCAGTCAATATTAATATCGTTCTAGCATACATATACCTATTGAGCTTATTATATATCTACAATACTACGGGCACTGTTCTTTAAAAGTATTAATACATTTATTAATACATTAAAACAAGTCTGCTCTTTAGACTCTAGGTCTAATTCCCTCTCTAATATATATATATATATATATATATATATATATATATATATATATATATATATATATCTTATTCAAGCACGTCTGATTGAACATGACTGAGTTCTTTTTCCGATTTTATTGGATAAATTTTCGATTCGCTGAGCGGTCTTTTTTATTTCGGCTGGCATATTGTATATTATAGCGCTCAGTAGTTGTTGTTCAACCATATTCTCCTCAAGCGCTTTTTATCCGATCGTCGTTAGGAGTGGTTGTTGTTGTTGTTGTTGAGGATTGATGTATTTATAGTTAGTTCTATGAACAGATATACACAGGTCATGAAATTTGGAAAATAAGTTTTTGTCATTTGTCATATATATATATATATATATATATATATATATATATATATATATATATATATATATATAGAGAGAGAGAGAGAGAGAGAGAGAGAGAGAGAGAGGAAAAAGGGGAATTAAGTGGGAAAGATGAAAAATATGAGAAAGTATAAATACGAAATATAATATAAATAATCTCCGGATATGCAGTACCGGAAATAAAGAAAAAAGAAAACTATCATTGCTTCACATTTGGGTTAGTCTCTTCCGGTTTCTATAGTCATGCGCACTAAGCAACGTTAGTCAGCCCATCTGCGCTTTGCACAAATAAAGGTCATCGACGCAGTAGAAATACTTCATTGCATGATTTTCTTTTACTTTTGCTGTCGTCGTTTCTTTAATCTTTTTACTTTCGTTTTGTCCCCCCCTCACTGTCTCTGTCTCTGTCTCTCTCTGTCTCTCTCTCTCTCTTTCGTTGGCTTTCTATCTATCTCGATTTTTCTCTATCTCCTTAGTTCTCGTCTGCTTTACGCATGTTTGTTCTTTTTCAGGCGTTCATTTTTTTTTTTTTTTTCATTTCCTTCTTTTTCGGAAAATTTACAAAAAACATAAAAACAAATAAAAATAACGATTCTTTCCTGCTTGGTCTCCGAACGCGCGCGCACACACACACACACACACAAACACAAACACACATACACACACACACACACACAAACACACACACACAAACACACACACACACACAAACACACACACATAAACACACACACAAACACACGCACGCACACACAAACACACACACACACACACACACAAAAGCACACACAAACACACACACACACACACACACAAACACAAAAAAAAACAAAAAAAACAAAACAAAAAACAGAAAAACACACACACACACAAACACACAAACACACACAAACACACACACGCACACAAACACACACACACACAAACACACACAAACACACACACGCAAAAAAAACAACAAAAAAACAAAACAAAAAGAACAAAACACAAAAAAAAGAACACAACTTCTGGAACAATTTCCATTTTAATGGATACGTCCACATTTACTGCAGTTATTTTGCTTACAGGTCTGAGCTTTATTGCATATACTAAGTGCATTCAGTAAGTTTCCAGACATTTTGTTGGGCATTTTATTATGTTGTGCACAGATTATACCCTTGTCCTTTTTCAAAGTAATCTCCTCCAGCTGCAATGCACTTGTACCGTTCCGACAACTTATAGAAGACCCATGGAAGTCCTCTTGTGTAAGCGTGTAAATGTACTCTCGTCACTGTCTCTTTCATCTCCTCAATTGTTTCATAACGACAGCCTCTAATGATTTCCTTTGAGCAAAAGTTACATGGAGCAAGATCTGGACTAGGGGAAGGGTCTTGATGCCCATGACAACGTCTTTCTTTCTGATCTTCTCTGGGGACCCTTGGGACAACCTTCACACAAATCTTCCGCATCTGTAGTTTTTGTGTGTACAGTTCCCACACTGATATCAAACTGTGCACTTATTGTCTCTATAGACACACGACGGTCTTTATCCCTGTAAATTCTTTATTTGCCAACCAACTCTGGGGGTCTGACTTTCTTGCTCTTCCTACACCTCTCATCATTCCTCACAGATTCCCTGCCCTCCCTAAATCTCTTATGGCACTCAAAAACTTATGCTCGATTCGATACGTTTCTGCGGCATTTTTTCCAAGTTTCAAAACAGATGTTTTTTTTGTTCAAGTTTAAAACAGAAGTTTTTTGCATATCGTTCTTCTAAACATTCTCACGTCCAGGTTACATTTTTGAAAATCACCAGCTGTGACAACCTGGCTTTAGTAGGATGTATTCCAATTCTTGATTTGGCTGTTTGTTTGAACCTGAAATCATAGCAATTGGTTAGTGATCTCATAAGATGTATAGCGACAACATACTGGATTTTCAAGAGTCTACGACAATTTTAAACGACTGTATACTGTTTTACGGTTCCTCGTAGTTACCTGAAGCCTCGAACCGCCAAAACACATTGCCCGCTTCTGGCATGAATATTGCTTTTTGTAATTCTGGGTATATTGTTCTTTCAATAATCTGGTCGGTTACTATATTCTTACACTTCTCGGTCTTGCACTTGTATTTTTGCGCATGGAGCGTACATTTTGCCAGAAATCCTCTATGTTCTTTGTTTTTTCCTGCAAGTAATGTTACAAGTAGCAGTGTGCAGTCTGTAAGCAAGTTTATGACTGTATTGGTTGTAGAAACTTTTCCACCCAAATTTCCGCTGAATTGCGTCTCTCGACATCGTTTTCAAATGAACAAGAATTATAACATCTTAAACCATCCTTTCCAGATAGAGTAAATAATAATAAGATTGTTGAAAGTTAATTAGTTATTTATTGTTTATAGAATAAACTGTAGCAACGGGTTTTGGCTGAAGATGTTTACATAAATTATTTAGGTTAAATATAAACAAAATAACCTTGAATAGGCGTACGTGACACATGAGGTCATATTAGGGAGACCTGTCTTTCAATTGGTTACGTTACTGGAACTGAGGTCAAGAGGTCGGGAAGTTTAAAGAGTCGAAGAGTTGGAGTTTGATCACGAGAGTAAACAGACGGGAGATTTGGAGCTTGGTCACGGGTGTGAACAGAAGGCCAGGAAGCGAGTCTGGGTAGAATAAGCATGTAGATAAGAAAGGCAGATTCTATGAAGACCATTTGAGACAGCTGAAATAAATTTATATTTTTAAAAAGATAAAGTGTTGTTCTGTGGTTTCACAAAAGAAGGAATAACAGAGGTCTCAATTGGTTATGGTGTTGGTCATTTCATGTTTTATCACGGAGCTCAGCAGTGAAGATAGAAGAACTCTTGAAGGGAGAAAAAGTATGAAGCATATATTATTCTTCTTATAAAAAAATGATACGTTTATGTAAATATGAATTGTAATATATACCCGTGTGATAACTCTCTGATACAACATGGCTCAGTTTATACGTCGATATCATATCCTCTGGCTAAACGTGGATTCCATGAACAAAGCTTCTTTCTTAGAACTGCACGCCTGTGGAACTCTGTTCCGTCTGCCTGCTTCCCACCTGACTACAACTTGGATGTCTTCAAGTCTAACGTTAACAAATTCCTAATGAACCGCCCCCTTGAGTAAACACTTCATCAAATCTCCACATTAACGTACTGTACTTGCAATAACCCTTATCCCTGAGTGGCTTCCGGGCCTTGATAAGTGGTGACCACCATGTAAAAAAACACCTTTACATCCAAAGTTCTGTTCTAAAACCGATTAAAAGATTTTCCCAAATATCACTACCCCTTATGTCAAATCTCGAGTCTGCCAACTGAAAATTGACAGAGTAGTTTGTTAGGGAAATGTGCGCCACACCGACACACACAGAAACGGACAATTTAACTTTTATAAGTATATAGATAGGTATCATTCATAAGAAAACCCTGGTGACGAACATGTAAACAAAAAAAACAACAACAATGCATACGATTTATACGTTTATAACAGGTGCGGTTCAAAGAACAAAATTTGTCAATTTTCTAATATTTCCCATCCACAATACAATATAACTGTTTGAATATCTCACCCAATACATAACATATGACACGTTCTATCGCTGACTATGCATCAATAAGAGAATAACTCACACTCGCTTTTTTTCTTCACATAATTGCGTGTCTTGTTGTAATTTGAATTTTCCATCTATTATGCAAAGTACTGCCATTCTGAATTTTTGAGATGAGATGTGAATGCTTGTGTTATGTTGATTAATCGAACTATTATTCTAATCTTAGGTGTTATTAGCACAACGTTTCGGCCGCTTCAATCTGCGACCTTCTTCGGGTATTGAAAACATGCTTCTTTTTCTCTACTAAGAAGAAGAGGGTTGGCTTAGGAGACGATTTTTGTTCAACAGATCTGGGTTATCGTGCACAGATTTTGAGTATTGTCAAAATTCACAATCGCTACTGACCTAGGGTCTCTAATATGTGACAAATTAGAACAAATAAAACAGATTTCATTAGACATATATATATACGATAGGGGTGTGAATTCCGTTATAGAAGCGTTGATCTTATTTAAATAAAATAAAATACGCATCAGCTGCGCCTGAAAGCCAAATTGCAACGCAATATTACGAAAATAAACGATAAACTTACTCCACCGGAAAGCCCAGTGGCAAGGCCCGGGAGGGTGGACCTCCTAAGTATTACCCAGGTGGTGTACCTCAGTCCGACGGGTGCTGGGCCGGTTCCGGGACGCTCACCTGTCGGGCTGAGTGTCAAGTAACGAATCCTTGACGAGAACTTCTACCCTGTCTCCCTGCAGTCGAAGCTGCAAGGAGACCATCCTCACCATTAATGAGGGTATATATTTAATTGCTGCCCACAGCAGCAATATGTGGCACAAGGCTGGAAAGTGGGAACCCCGCAGGCTCCCCTAAAGAAGGGGCACTCCTGCAATTTTAAACATTGCCTGAGTAAACCCCGTCGGCATTCTCCGGCCGGGGCGCCTAATGCAGCAAGCAATAAACTTGCCCCACCGGAAAGCCCGGTAGCAAGGCCTGGGAGGGTAGACCTCCTAGGTATTACCCAGGCGGCGTACCTCAGTCGAACAGGTGCTAAGCCGGTTCCCGGCCCCTCACCTGTTGGGCTGAGTCTCAAGTGACGAATCCTTGACGAGTACTTTTACCCTGTCTCTCTGCAGCCGAAGCCGCTAGGAGACCATCCCCATCAGAGGACTAATAGGGGGAGGGTATGACACCAATGATTTCGGCGATCGTTTTTATAACCACCGTTATGACAATCAACCAACCAGAAGCTTCAAAAGTTACTTTAAAAAATGTCGGGTTTTGGATTCAATCAGTTTACCGTCGTCTCCATTAAGGACGTGCACTTTATCCTTTGCAGCCATATTTATTACTAGGAATTACTTAACATAAAAACTGCATTTGATTCGTCTTACTCTAGAACATAGAAACTGCATTTGATTCGTCTTAATCTAGAACGATTTCTAATCAAGGATACAAAATAAATATATGTATTATCATAATACCATTTCTGGCTAGTCAAATATTCAGAGATAATCTTTCTGTATAATCGTTCCGTCAAGGAAAGGTCACAATTAAAAATGACGCCTTATGACAAGATCAACGATGAACTACAATACAGATTTTTAGTTTAAGACGAAATTTGTTTGACCAGAGAAGTCCTTGAGATTTTTTTCTCATTCTCCCTGTTCACGAAATGTGCAACCAACAGGCTTTCAAGTGTTTCAACAGCACGCACATTATTAAAACACGTTAGTAGACCATGTTTTTAATCATACGTTTAAAAAAAAAAATGGCAACTGCATTTAAAAGTGCAATTGACAATTTGCTTTCTCAGTGAATTGCATTGGTCGAAAAAGTAAGTAATTACTATTTTAATGAATAAAATTTAAATAAATTTAACATACATTTTTTTTATATATATTCTTGCTGATAAATGTAATTACTTCTTGTAATATATATATATATATATATATACGCACATATATATACACACATATATGTATATATATACATATATATATATACATATATATTTATATATATATATATAAACGCACATATATATACATATACATACACACATATATCTAAGTATATATACATATATATACATATATATACAGACATATATGTACATACAAATATATACATATAGATATAGATACACATTCATACATACATATACATATGTATATATACAGACATATATATATATATACATATATATATACATATATATGCATACATACATATATATATACATATATGAACAAATGATTAATAAAACATGTTAAAAAACATATTGAAAAAGAGTTAAAAACATATTTAATTTTAAAAGGAAGCACAAGATAAATGGATAGTCCTTAATCCGCGGAGTTTCGAAGAAATACACTCCTTCTCATCAGAGGGCAGGAATTAGCAAAATCCGGGATCGGATTTTGCATGTAAAAGTATTTAATGAAACCACAAGTACGTTACAGATCTTACTTGGTTTAAAAAAAGGATGAGTCAAGGGGAATAGGAGGTAAAAGAAAAAATGATAAAAAAGATTTCACATGAATGGATAGTCCGGTGAAGGGTAAAAAAATCCAAGAATGGTAAAATCCAAACACGGTCGAATTAAAAACTTCCAATCCAACAGGTAAGTTCCAAATGGTCCAAAATGATCCAAAAGGCAGAATTCATTGGAAAAAAATCACAAATGGAATGAGTTCAAAATCATTAAAAGAAAAGTTCAAATGTGCACAGAAAAAAAAGCACTGGAGAGAATATTTAAACCACGTCTGCCAAGGCCGGAAGAATCAAGGAAATACACCTTCATAAATATATATATATATATATATATATATATATATATATATATATATATATATATACATATATATATACAGATATATACATATATATAGTTATATGTGTATATATATATGCAGATATGTATATTATTATCTCTACTAATATATAAACTTTGTATGTTTGTGTGTGCATGTGTGAGTTCACTTCTTATGGACTCGAAAACGGCTAACCCGCTTTTAATGAAATTTCACACAAAGGAACTATGTGCCTGACAGTGTTCTTAGAGAGGTTTTGTATCGGAATGTCTTCGATAAGTATTGATAACTGATATGATCCAATGAAAGAAGGAGCGAACAATTTTAACCAAAGTTAACACCTTATACAACCTAACATCACAAGTGCATTTCAAAAGTTTCATCACCTCACAAGCCGAAAGGCTCAACATATAAAATCATAGTAGTTTTTTTTATATGACAGGTGCGCGTTCTAAAGAAATGTTTCTTATCAAGTGTACAATTAAACAATGATACTTGAATTTGGCATTTTGAACTTTATTTCAAGCCGTTGTATATGAAATACTTTTATAAAATAAACAGTAAATTCGCTACAGTGCAAGCTTTTAAAATTATATAAAATAGATTTTTTATCTATTAATTCTGTTTTTTATTCTTTCTAACTTCCGAATGATGTCAAGAAGCGGTTGATGTAATCGCCATATTTGTGGTAAGTCCGAGTACTTTCCAATTCCTTATTGAGTCATCGTCATCTAACTTGTCTTGAAGAATTTACACCTTTATTTACATTTTATTATATTTAAAACGGTAATTTACGTACCTACATGAGATAGCTTGACTGTGTCGACGAATCGAACTCCAGACTATGTGTATCACAGTCCGGTGCGCTAACTATTACGCCATAAACTCCTAGATAATTTTAGTGTTTATTTTTATCGTTTATAAACTTAGATTTCTTGTTGATTTTTTAAGGATAAATACGGTTGTATGGCGTCTTCGCCTCGAAGATCGTTTTACTTAGAAAATCGCCCATATTTTTATTTGGACGTACATAATATATTTTTTTAAATTATTTTTAAAACAGTAATTTACGTATATGCATGTTTCGAGGTATCTATTATATATATATATATATATATATATATATATATATATATATATATATATATGTATGTATGTATGTGTGTGTGTGTGTGTATAACTACTTCATTTACTCACATGAATTAATATACAAAAGTATCAATTTATGCGTAATCTTTAAGTATTTACTTCAACAGTGTTCAATACGTAGGTAGAGCTTCATAAAATATATATGGCGATTAAGCTACACTGAATATTCTGCGTTTCATCCACTCTAGGATTCTTCAGGCTTATGCCTAGTGTAGCTTAATCGCCATATATATTTTATGACTTACTAACTAGCTCTACCTACGTAAGCCTGAAGCTTATGCTTAAGGCTGAAGAATCCTAGAGTGGATGAAACGCGGAATATTCAGTGTAGCTTAATCGCCATATATATTTCATAACTTACTATATATATATATATATATATATATATATATATATATATATATATGTGTGTGTGTGTGTGTGTGTGTTTCGCAATGTTTTGGTCCTTCTTCTGATTAGTGAACCTTCAACCTCTAGAGAGGTGTAACTTTACAACCGATATTTAACCAAGCACCTTATACACTAAGCCACTGATTCTTGCAGATTTCTCTCTCTCTCTCTCTCTCTATATATATATATATATATATATATATATATATATATGTGTGTGTGTGTGTATATATATATATATATATATATATATATATATATATGCGACAGTATGCTACCCTTGTTGATTAAATAAAGCCTTCGGTTCGAAATTCTATGCAGATTCCCGAGTCCGACAGAATGATTCATGAGTTTGACACAAACATTCATGAGATCGACAAGATACTCCTGAAAGAAAGCCGAAGTTACATCGACCGAAACATTATAAAAAATACAGTCCAGATATGCAAGAAGTAATTGTTTTTTACATAGGCATCACCACTTATCCAGGCCCAGAGGCCGCCCGAGGATAAGGGTTAAAGAGTGTAAAGCAGTCAATTGGACAATATAGTAATTGGCAGGAATGGAAATTCAGTAAATTTGTTGTTAGGCTCATCAAGAACTTGTTTACATTAGACTTGAACACAACCATATTGTAGTCAGCTGGAAAGCAGGAAAACGGAAGACAATTCCACAGGCGTGCAGTTCTAAGAAAGAAGCTTTGTTCATGGAATCTACGTTTAGGTTTAGGCACAGATAAAGAGTGGGTGGGGCTGGGGTAATTATTGATAGTGTTTTCAGCTAGACATGTGTTTCTTGTAAAAGTATGGCGAGACCCTTCTGGAGTTTGAAAATTCTATAATCACAAGAAGGACCGAAAGATTATAAAAACAATACATAAGATGAGAAGAGTAATCGGAATATCCCAAAATAATCTGATAACTTTCCGCAATTGTGTTAAATAATTTCTTTTCAAACTTTCGGAAAACTGATTTGATTTTCAACTAAATTGTAGGTTCACGAAAAAGAAGCACTCGATACGGTTTTATACATTAAGCGTTAAATACACTTCTATCAATATTTCAAATGGTTTTATACGTTCAAACTATAAAATATCTATAGACGCCCATTATTTTGATATGGTCTCTGCTATTATATGAATGCAGCTTTGTATGTGCGTGTGTAAGTTCGTTTCTTATAGACTCCGAAACGGCTGAACGGATTTTCTTTAAAATTTACAGAACTTTTGTGCATAAGTCTGAGAGTGATCTTAGTTGTCTCAGAATACCCCCGATTATTACCGATAATCGAAACCGTTATTTTAATTTATCTATCATCGGTAAAGCCATTTTTCCATGTCGTCGCTTAGCAACAATGATAGAACAACGGGCCGTGAAAATTCTACTGTGGGTAAGTAAAAAGCGTGTTTATTTATTTATTTTTTTATTATTTATTTACTTATTTATTGCATGACGTGATCTGTAGATTAAAATTCCGCACGTAAATTTCTGATTTTTTTTTTATTAAAGAATTTAATAAGACTGAAAATTTACGTTTTTTTTTTTTTTTTTTTTTTTTTGCATGTAAAATACTTTTATTAAAAAAGAAACAGGAGGTTGTCTAGAGTGTAATGCAGAATAACATATATTTTGGACTAAGTCACTGTGGGGAGGCATCTGAAGCTTCATCCCGGGCGATTTCACAGATTTCGATGACAATAAAAATATAGGAGTGTTAAATATTCGTTGATCATCACTCACTCCCGGGCAACGTCGGGTCTCCCTACGAGTTAAAAATATACTTGAAGTTCATTATTTCCAAAAAACAATCTCATTTCCTTCTGAAGAGAAGAATATGTTTTTTGAAGAACCTGAAATTAAAAGCACATAACCACATTTTTATTTTTATTGAATGTTCTGTGATAAAATGCATGAGAAATGAGTAAAGAAAAAAGGCTACATAAAGGAGAAAGAAAATGACATTCGAGAGCACCTACGAGAATACGATCACGTTCGAGAAGACGATCACATAAGAAACGTAACAGCGGTAACGAGAGAATGAGGAAATACATGTCCTTGTAAAATAAAAAAAGAAGCTAGTTGAAGTTCTTTTCTATTATTTGTCTACTTTGCGACTGAGGCGACAACGTGTTGGGTAACATTACACACAATCACACACACACACACGCATATATATATATATATATATATATATATATATATATATATATATATATATATATATATACTAGAAAAAGTACCCGTCGTTGACTGGGTTCAAAAACAGCCTACAGAAATTGGACTCTGATTTATGAAAGGATGATAGGTTATGAAGTTATGAAAAGGAACGGTTGTAATGAGATAGCTTCGAATTTGGGGTTATCAAAACCAAAGAAAAATATGATGAAAGTAAAGATAAAATAGATAAACCCCATAATTTATTATACCATACCTGTTAATCCTGAAACACTTATTACTATATTCTGTGGATCTATATAAAAAACCTTATTAAACTAAGTGACATATTCACATTCTACGGAGGTCAGGTGCGAACGAACACCCCATAATTTTATTATAGCATATTTCTTCAAACTAAAACATAATTATCAAAGTATACTTACGCAGATAGATATGAAAAGTCTTTATTAAAGTTTGTGCCTATTTCAATTCTATGGCGGCAAGGCGCGAACGCAGACCCCACAATTTTAGTATACCATACCTATTTACGTTAAAACATACTTATCAAAGTATTCTTATGTACATCTATATCAAAAAAACTTGTAAACGTTTTTTTTTAATTTTTAAATCTTTTATGTTCATACTTTGTGGACCAGGCGCGAACGCAGACCCCACAATTTTTATGAACCACCGTTCTGCCAGATCAAATATACCCATTCCTGTGTCTCGATAATCTTCTATCATTATATGTAATCAGTTTTTTTAAGATAGTTAACCGTATAGGAGCCTATTCGTGACCACACACACACACACACACACACACACACACACACGCATTCAGCTTTATATATATATATATATATATATATATATATATATATATATATATATATATATATATATATATATGGCATTATCACGTTGACACACCGGTTCTCGCCAGATAACCGAAGTTAAACAACGTTGACCCTGGCTTTTACCAGCACTAGATGGGTTACCATTTGGGAATTTTGGGAAGGCTAGGCGCTGTATGTACTGCGCCGAGTCGTAGAAATTTCCAGGTTAATATCTGAAAGCGCATTAATTCACTGGGAGAGATGCACTCCAATTCTTCGTTAGGACATGCATCTATGAGAAAGAAAACTCTAATCTAAAATCCTGCGGTCCACTGTATACTCTCTCCTGTGGCAGTTATCTGCACCAACGTATGTTAGCAGTAATACTAAAAAGTGTGGATGGTTCCCGAAAAAGTTTTCACCTCTTTAAATAAATCATCCGTGTAGATTCCCGAGGAACTTAGTTATTGTGACGGAACCTCATACGTCGAAATCGGCGGGAAGGTCCATAATATATATATATATATATATATATATATATATATATATATATATATATATATATATATATATATATATATATATATGATTAGTTTTTTTTTGGAAAAAGAATTCCAGCAGAGTGCTCAATTAAAAGGAAAATCCAAATTGTAAGAGCGTATTTATATTTTGCGTACAGAAAGTTGTCAGTTGAGACAGATCATTGGTACCGTCGGTTTCAAGCCCGATAATAAGGCCCGTTTAATCTTGGCTGAAGAGAGCTTGATAAGGATACCTTAAACGGGCCTTATTATCGGGCTTGAAACCGACGGTACCAATGATCTGTCTCAACTAACAACTTTCTGTACACAATATATATATATATATATATATATATATATATATATATATCCCTTAGACCATAATCTAGTCGGAACTACATATTTCAATTAAAAAAATATATATAAATAAGCGCTTATACACGTAACATAGACAGAGGATCATAACTATCATATTATAACTGAGTATTATCACCTTTTCAACACATGAATACAGATACATAAAAGGTAAAACAAAATAAAAACATTTTAAAAAACAACTAAAAACAGAATACAATAAATAAATAAATACAAACTTCAACAACAGCACCGGATAAACGAGAAATTAAAACAAAAAACAAAACAAAAACAACAGCAACAACAATAATAATAAATTATGCAATATTA
>NC_136525.1:38400456-38417956 GCF_053919585.1 Euprymna scolopes
TCTTCGCTTCCTCTATCGAACTAGCGTTTTTTTTTTTGTCCAATTTTAACGAATGGCAATCTTCGGCTGGTCTTGCCCTTCTAAAGGTGCGAAACACTGTAAATTATCGACGGAGTAATTCCCTTTTTGGTTTTACACATTTTTCTTGTTTAAGTTGCATTTCTTACCTCTTCTCCTTACTTTGCCGCCATTTCTTTTTTCGTGTTGCTTCTGTGATTAACAAAAATGGCGTCGGGTTTCGGAGGCCATGTTAGCGGGCGATGAATGAATGTTAGATCGAATTAAATAACACTGGTATTCGTCAAAATACCCCCGCTCCAAAAATAAAAAACGTAGTTAAAAAATACAAACAACTACTGAACAAAAAATTAGGTTAAAAATGTATTTTACTTGTCGAAACTTTGCCATCCTGTTTTGCAAAAAAATTAGTGTATACAGTCCTCAACAGACAAACTGTTTCGTTGTACCACATGTCTTCAGTGCGGATAGATAAGAAAGTGCCTGAAGGTGGGATCAAAACTCGACGATCTAAACGACTATTGGCATTTATAACCCGTACTAGCCTGGGTGCACGGCGTTGCCCGGGTATTTGGAGGTGTGTGTTGAGCAAGAAACAAAATAATAAATAAATAAAAAATAAAACAAGTGGTGGAAAGCACGCAGACTCGAACCCGTACAGCGAAGGAGGCAAAGAAAGTGAGACAAAAAGTGACGTATTTGCTGTTGTGCCCATCGCCAAACAGGAACTGACGCGTGTTTAAATTAAGGCTAGTTAATTGGAAAGAGTGGATGACTTTCGAAAATATCGGCGAAAAAAGCGACCCTACGCTGTCGAAAAATGCCCAGTTGAGGGTGAAGGAATTAAGGTTTTTGCCAATTTTTCCATATTTGTCGTCCGAAGGGTCGACCTTCAAAATGATACTGATCTCGAGGAAATCCGTCGCATCTGTCAAAAGTTTTATACATACATACATACATACATACATACATACATGATGATTGCAACGTCTTGTCAGACGAGTGCCACTCCCTCAGACACTTAATGTCTATGAGCCCAAAAATGACTGGTGAATTCGTACGCTCAAGTAGGCATGATCCTGAAGACGGTCATTGAGATCAATTATTACATACTTCCAGCATTTCAAGCCTCCACGCGTCACAACTTTTCCAACGCCACAGGACAATTTTTATAGAAAAATGCCTGAGGGAGTATCTATACAAATATGATGTTACAGAGTCTTAGCTTTGTACGACAGCTAAGTCTCTCTCTCTCTCTCTCGGTTCAAAATGTTGAGATCCAGCAACAAGCAAGAGCAAGATAGCCAGCAACAAGTTAAACTGCAGACAAGCTTAATGCGGGTACTGGTCTCCCGCTTTATGGTTTTGCAAATCAGTGATTTGCTTCTCCTAGAAAGGTTGCCTTCACCACGGCTTACCGGAGCCCTCTCCACCCCAACACACACATGCATACACACAAATATACACGGTGCTAGTTGGCCGTTGACCCCCCAAAAAGAGTTCATTCGCACTTTGGAAGGTCTTGTTTTAATCCTTCAGAGAGAGGTGGGGGAACCAGTTTAGTCGCCGGTGATCCGACCATGAGGCAGGTAGTACATACATACATACATACATACATACATGATGATTGATGATACATACATACATACATACATACGCACATTTAAACAGACAGCTGAGATCTTTATTATAAACTAGCCTGAGTGCCCAGCGTCTTCCGGGTGTTTGGAGGTGTGTGTTGAGAAGAAAAGTCGTAGTAGGCAAACAGTCTCGAACCCGTACCGCGAAGGAGGAAAAGAACGTGAAAACAAAAAAAATGTGACGTGTTTACTGTTGCGCCTATCGTACAACCGGAAGTGATGAATGTTTAAATTAAGACGAGACAATCGAAAAGAGGGGGTGACTTTCGAAAAGATCGGCGAAAAAGCGACCTCTCCCAGCAGAAAAGTGTCGAGTTAAGGACGAAGGAAATAATGTTTTTGCCAATTTTTCCATATTTGTCGTCCGAAGGGTGAAGCTTCAAAATGATACCGATCTCCTGAGAATCTGTCGCCTCTTTCGAAAGTTTTAGGCATACATACATACATACATAATACATACATTTAAACAGACAGGTGGGATTTATATTATTGACTAGCAGGGCTACCCGGCGTTGCTCGGGACCGTATAAACAATGAAAAAACAAAAGCAGATATTGAACATATGTTTTATTCTTAGGGGAGAGGAATCTTTCATCTCAAGTTTTAGCGTTACAAACAAACATTTGTCTTTTATATATATAGATAATGACAGGTTTTTTTGGGGCCCCCCTAGAAGATAACTGATCAGTTGACCAACTTCTAGTGGTCCGTTTGACGTGAAATTTCGATATTTGTCATCCGGGTGATGGGGCTTCGATATGATACCAAATTTGTCAAGTTTGGTTCCGTCTTTCAAAAGTGTTAGCGTTACAAACAAACATACATACATACACACAGACGTTTGGCTTTTATATATATAGATTTTTTTTTTAATATTTTAACAATTTATTATCATACATAACGTATATTTCGGTGTATAAGGCAACCGTCAGATAAGACGAGGTACAAAATTGGAGCAAATTTTCATAAATTTATCATATATCGGTTGTATAAGACGATTGCTAAATCACGAAACAATGTTTGTTTAGCCTAGGTTAGAGATTGCAACACCCGGTATCTTATGAAATATTGTTTTTTAAAGATGATTTTTTTAACTTTAAGGGTCATCTAATTACGCCGAAATATGTTTTGTTTAGCTTAAACGCTAAATCAGACGACGCTGTGTTCAAACACCAACGTTTGACTTTCATTCCTTTTTCTTAGCTAAGTTATGATAAAAGTCTGAAAAAAAAAAACAAAAAAAAACAATCTCTGTACATTCACACTTGTAACTAAACAAGTGTACCAACGACTCAGGATCTTGATAGAAATCACAGCTTAAACATATATGCACATATGTAGTCAATAATCTTAACCGTTGTAAGGTCAAGTTTTTCGTCTCAGTTACAGTGATATGAAAATCCTGCTTTTTCTATTTAATAATTAGTAAAACAAACTTCTTAATATACTCAGTCGTGGATATGCGAGTGACTACATGAAGGTTATTTAATTGGCATGTTCTTTCGTAAAACAATATTTAATTTTTTATGTTTTTTATTGCATGATTATTTTCATTTTACTATTACTCCCAGTTTATTTATATATATTTTCTACATTGTGCATAATTGTGTAGCATTTATGATAAAAATATTCAACCAAACGCACATGTTTATATATATCTATATATATATATATATATATATATTATATATAAAAGAATTAAATGATACTGTAGATTTAGCTTTTGAAGGTGGAAAAGGTAAATATATAAACTTTTCAAAAGCCATCTGGTGTAAAAATAAAGATAGCAAAATGAGTGTTTCTAAAGATATTTTAAAAATATTTGTAAGTCATCTTATTAAAGAATGCTATTTTCAAATAGGAAATAAAATATTACTCCAAATGATAGGTATCCCAACGAGATTGGTATCCTCCACCAATTTGGGAAAATTTGTATTTACATAGACTCGAGTATATATATATATATATATATATATATATATATATATATATATATATATATGTGTGTGTGTCATCACTATTAAAAACTAATATATCTAAAACATATAACTTTCATAGGTGTAGGAGATTTATAGATGACCTTATATGTATAAACGATAATGATGAATTCGAAAAAAATAAACATCTTTATATATCCAAACGAATTAAAATTGAATTGTGAACAACAGGCTACATTTCTGGATTTAGATATAAAAATTGAGGATGGGAGTTTTCTTTATAAAAAATTTGATAAAAGAAACGCTTTCCCCTTGAAATAGTGTATATATACGCATATATATATATATATATATATATATATATATATATATATATATATATATATATATACGTTATGCCGCATAAAGATAACACCTGCCCTGTTTTTATG
Organism: Euprymna scolopes; assembly: GCF_053919585.1. Classification (NCBI taxonomy): domain Eukaryota; kingdom Metazoa; phylum Mollusca; class Cephalopoda; order Sepiida; family Sepiolidae; genus Euprymna; species Euprymna scolopes. Next base: position 38,404,483 of record NC_136525.1, read on the forward strand.
TTTTATATAACAATTATGTCAGAGTTTTTGAGAATAGCTCGCGTTACTTTAAAATTAACAGATTTTACACCACCAGTTTCTAGCTTAGTAATAAGGATGATAAAACAAGGTGGGGATAAAAATAAAATATGTAAACAGTTAAATAAAGCATTTGTTCGTTATCCAGATGCTTTTGTAATCGTTTATGATTAACCGTTTAACGTTTATGATTAATCCAAAACTATATTAGCAATGTATAAAATGTTTTTATAATTACATATAAAAAAATGTATATATGTATAAATATTTTTAACCTTTATATATTTAATTTTAAATAAATAAGAATGTAAATATACAAAATACTAATCATAGTGGGGGTGATAAGTGGTTAAATGGATTAATCCTAATCTTATAAATACAAGACTAATAAATTAAAAAAATGTATCCATTTTAAGTGTGGAAATTTATGAATCACACAGGTAAGAAATTCATTTTTATAGCATGAAAAGGTTAGTAATTGCAATTAAGAATAGGAAATTAGATCAAATGTTTGTAACATGTCTTCTTCCTAAGATTAAGGGAGGTGGTGTTTGATCAACACTGCTGGGGAGCCATGATGTAATATACTGTTTCGGTTTTTAAATCCCCGAAACAGTGTTTCATGGTAAACAACTGATGATCCCTTAAAAAATAAATTATTAGTACTATAGTAAATTCGAGAGCGAGTTGATGCAGTGATTGCAGGTGATTAAATAACTTACTGACTAGATGGTTTTCTAACGAATGATAAAAAATTTTTTTGTATAGTTTTAAAGGTTAAAAACTTCAAAGACTATATATATATATATATATATATATATATATATATATATATATAATTATTCAGAATAATGAAATACGATAAATCTATTGGTGTGCAAATCCAGTGATCATCGGTCTTAGAAAATATTATTGGGTATAATATTTTATATAAGACTATCCCAGCTAAATAAAATTGCTCAATATCCTAGATAGAGCAAATAAATCATAATTTAGGAATTTAAAATTTGTGATTTGAAAAAGTTAAGTTTCAAATATAGAAATTTTATTGCATACGAGACAAAGAATACAGTATTGTAAAATATAGTAAAATATTTTTACTATATTGAAGTATTTTATTATACCGTATTCTTTGTCTTGCATACAATAAAATTCCTATATTTGAAATTTAACCTTTTCAAATCACAAATTTTAAATTCCTAAATTATTATTATTATTATATATATAAGATATATATATATATATATATATATATATATATATATAGTACTATATGTATATATATATTTTTGGGCCCCCCTCTTTGGGTAGAGCACCATCATAAAATGCATCTCACCCAATAGGCTGTCAATGCGATGCTTGTAGGCGGCTGGGGAAAGGTTCTCGTCTAGCCACACTGATGAGTTGTGATACAACGAAACAGTACTGTATGAGGATGAATATATATATATATATATATATATATATATATATGTGTGTGTGTGTGTGTGTGTGTGTGTGCGTGTGTGTGTGACTTTGCCTGTGCGTGTGAGTGAAAAGGGGGTAAAAATTGAAAAAAAAGAACATTGACCTTTGCCTGGTGTAAGTCGACCATACACGTTTATTTCTGCACATCCGCTCATTAAATGTAATAGATTAAACAATGTTATATTTTGAAATTTTCGTATGGATTTAAATCATACGCTAAGGACTGGAGAGTTATATGTTTTTCTTTCGCTTCTAGCTGATGACACCAAATTCGTTTTTTTTTACATTTAAAATCACTGCTATATACTTGAATTCTTCATAAGTGTTTAAAGTTAGTGAAAGAAAAGTCTGTTTGTAAAGAGCCGCGCGTTGTATCTCATCGGTTGTATTTTGAATGTTGGAACTTTGCGTAGGCAACGCGAGAATAACGTCAAGGACAACAATATTGCAAGGAAGAAGAAAAAAAAGTAAGCAACATACTGAGGATGGAGTATAGCTCCAAAATATATTTATGTTATAAATTTCAAACAAGTAAAATATTTGCTTATTTTTCTAATATTACGTTGTGATTTGGCTTTCAATCGCACTTGATGCGTATTTTATTTTATGACAAATCTATGTTTTTCAATTATGATCCATAATAATAATAATAATAATAATAATAATAATAATAATAATAATAATAATAATCTATATATTAATACGATAGCGTGTGTGTTATTTTGTGTGTCACGTTAACATCTTTTTTCTCCCGAGTGACTGTCGTTTAATTGTTATGAATTTTCATTTCTAGTAATACATAATTTTACCAAGAATTCTTCATAAATTTTAGTTTCGGTTATAGCTGATAACGTGGCTGAAGGAACTCAAGTTATATATATATATATATATATATATATATATATATATATATATATATATATATATATATATATATAATAAAAGTAAAAGTTACAGTAAGTTTACTAAGGTAATCAAAATGGTAAACTTAAAATATATTATAAATATTAAAGAGTTAATATTTACAAATAAAATAAACTCAGCCAGATGTAAAAAGCTCAATAAAACCGAAAAGGAAATAGAGCTTATAATATGAACAAATGATTAATAAAACATGTTAAAAGACATCTTGAAAAAAGAGTTAAAAACATATTTAATTTTGAAAAAGGAAGCACAAGATAAGTGGATAGTCCTTAATCCGCGGAGTTTCGAAGAAATACTCTCCTTCTCATCAGAGGGCAGGAATTAGCAAAATGCAGGATCGGATTTTGCATATAAAAGTACTTAATGAAACTACAAGTAAGTCAAAGATCTTACTTGGTTAAAAAAAGGGTGAGGTAAGGGGAACAGGAGGCAAAAGAAAAATAATAAAAAGATTTCACATGAATGGATAGTCCGGTGAAGGGTAAAAATCCAAAAATGGTAAAATCCAAAACGGTCGAATTTAAAATTTCAATCCAATGGGTAAATTCCAAATGGTAATATATATATATATATATATATATATATATATATATATATATATATATATATATATGTATATATCCGCACTGATGAGCTGTGAAACAGCGAGACGGCACTGTATGTGGATGACTACACACACACACACACACACACACACACACACACACACACACACACACACACACACACACACACATATATATATATATATATATTTCTTCATAAGTTTTGTTTCGGTTTCGGTTCAAACTGATACACTCAAGTCATATGGATTTTTTTTTTATATTTTTGAAATCACAACTTTATAATATATAAAAATCGATTGAAAATTGACTTGATAATAATATATACGAAATCTGCAAGAATTAAAATACCATATTTAAGCGTATTTTACGACTGGGTTATGCAGGTATCCACGCTACCTAAGATAAATACTTTTGCAGTTTCAACAAAAGAGCTGCAATAATATCAGAGCGTCTCCATTTACACTGAACATCTACAGAATGCCAACATCAATATATTACATATGAAAGAGTCTGCTGTGGAATTTCAACAGGCCTCGCTACTAAATGATTGGTCCTGGATATGACCTTAAAGTATATTCGATGGTGAGGCCCAAGCTTGCAGGCTTTGGCGAGTGTGCAGCCACCCTTTCATTGCCATTGCTCCCAGGTCCACTCTGACCCGGAGTGATAGTACCTGTTAGGGTCCTAACGATGGGTTAAATAGAAACCGACGTGAAAAAAATTCTATTAAAAGAATTTTCTTAAAAATCACTGGATTCGGCATTGAATAACCTGAAAAGAGTTGATATGCCGTAAAACAAAAACAACCAAAAGCTACTAAATGGTTTATAGTACATAAAAACGCTTTCTAATCCAGAGAAAAAATGTCTGGATTTAGTATCAGGATATTTTTCTTAGAGCAAAACAGTCTTATGTTGAATGTACTTTTTAAAATTGAAGTTTGGTCGATAGCGTAATTAACACAGTTAATGAACAAGTGTCTATCGATAGCTATATGTGATTCCGACCAATTAAATAACTTTAATTGCCGATTACGTAACAGTTAATTAACCGCTTTCTTTCCAACAAATATATTTCATAATATATCGTGGACATTTCACAAATATAATTAACAGAACTTATGAGTTATTGTCCAATTAAAGTAGCAATTTCACCATATAAAACATTTAATGACGACGAAGTTAATTACCAAGTTTATACATACACACAGGCACACACACACATACACACACAAACACACGCACGCACACACACACACCTATAGTAAATTATAAAAATATATATGGCAGTAAGCTCTGATTAGCTTATGTCTGACGAATTCTAACGAGAATGAAACGTGGAATATTCTCTGTCGCTTAATTGCCATATATATTTTTAAAACTTATTACCTAACTCTACCTATGTATTAACGACTGTTGAAGTAAATACTGAACATTTACGCATAATATTATATTTTCATATGTGATAAAATTAAGTATATATATATATATATATATATATATATATATATATATATATATATATATATATATAAAGCATTTTGTGTGTATATCTGTGCGTACGTGTGTTTGTTTCCTATGGACGCCGACACGGCTAGACCGATTAAAAAATGACACCAATGTAATTATGTGTCGGGGAGTGTTCTTAGACAGGTTTTGTATCGGGATGCCTGAACATCGATAATCGAAATAACACGATTAAAGAAGGAACAATCCGATACTGACCTAACTTAACACCGTTATACAGCCTAACAACACAAGTATATTTAAGGAGTTTTATAACCAACCAAGCAGAATGACCCGGCGTATAAAATCAATAGTAAGTTCTTTGATAAGCCAGGACGTTTTCGAAGTTAATGTTCCTATAAGAAGTATAGAACCCAGAACCTCATCGTTAGAAATAACTCCTCGCCGGCGACAAAAATGTTGGAGCAAACCAATATTGTGTGCAAATTTCAATGCCCCTTAGGAGAGTGTAACTCCGAAAATAAAAACGCATATATAGGACATACAAAAACAACATTGTCCCGTCGATTAACGATGTATTTGAACAGTACTAGCTCAATATACCACCTGATGATGATTCAAGAAAGAATCGAAAGCGCTCGTGTGAACCATGGAACATTTGTAAATACCTTCCATCTTGAAGTTAAAAAAATCTTACGAAAGATCGAAAAAATGAATTATTAAGTAAGGTATCTCTGTTGTTTTTAATAATGTTTGCCTGAATGAAGGAATGCTGCCTAAATACACTAATATATATATATATATGTATATGTGTGTGTGTGTGTGTTCAAATTTATGCTTATCAGTGTTGTTTTTTTATACTCTTCATCTTCTGATGAGAAGAACATATCTTTGAAAATCCATGAATTAAGGAGTTTTCATTATTATAAGTCCTTGTTTTGAATTTAATAAATAAATATTCTTATTTAGTCAATTTTATTCTCATCATCTATTGCCCTTATTTCTCTCTCTCTCTCGCTCTTTCTCTCTTTATATATATATATATATATATATATATATATATATATATATATATATATATATTATTCCACGGAATACTGCCTTTTGGATTACTTTGGACCATCTTTCTATTACGCGATTCCCTTGGATTTTACTTGTGGAAATGGAAATTTAACCAACTTTTTTGGATTTGGGATTCTGGATTTTTGGATTTTACCGTTATTGGATATTTTATTCTTCATCAGACTATCCATTCACGTGAAATCACTTTTTTTCTTCACCCTATCCCCTCTGCTTCACTATTTGTTACCAAGTAAGATCTATGACTTACTTGTAGTTTCATTAAATACTTTTGCAAGCAAAATCCGATCCTGCATTTTTCTAATCCCTCTCCTCTGATGAGAAGGAAAATATCTCTTCGAATCTCCGCGGATTAAGGACTATCCACTTATTTTATGCTTCCTTTTTTTAAATTAAATATGTTTTTAACTCTTTTTAAAAGTGTTTTTTAACATGTTTTATTAACTACTTGTTCTTGTATATATATATATATATGTATATATATATATATATATATATATATATATGTATATATATATATATGTATATATATATATATATGTATATATATATGTATATATATACATATATATATGTATATATATATGTGTATATATGTGTATATATATGTAATGTGCTACTGGTACCATGTAACCCAGTACTACCTGCCTCATGGTCGGGTCACCGGCGACTAAACTGGTTCCCCCACCAGACTTGTTTGGTGAGGAGGGCGGCTAGTCTCCCTGAAAGATTAAAAACAAGACCTTCCAAAGGGCGAATGAACTCTTTTTCTGGGTCAACGGCCAACTAGCACCGTGTATATTTGTGTGTGTATGTGTCTATTGGGGTGGAGAGCCGTGGTGAAGGCAACCTTTCTAGGAGAAGCAAATCTCTGATTTAAAAAAAACATAAAGCGGAAGACCATTACCCGCATTAAGCTGGTCTGCAGTTGAATTTTTTGCTGGCTATCTTGCTCTTGCTTGTTGCTGGATCTCAACATTTTGAACCGAGAGAGAGAGACTTAGCTGTCGTACAAAGCTAAGACTCTGTAACATCATATTTGTATAGATACTCCTTCAAGCATTTGGGCTCATGGATTTTAAATGTCTGAGGGAGTGGCACTCGTCTGACAAGACGTTGCAATCATCATCATATATATATGTATATATATATATATACGTATGTATATATGTATATATATGTATATATATATGTATATATATATATATATATATATATATATATATATATATATATATATATATATATATATATATATAGGCAGAATTTCATTATTCACGCATATTTTATTGAAGAGGATCTTCGTTCTTCTTTTTATGATCTTTCTTTCGAATTTTTCATGTTTTCGTACAAGTATTTTTGTTGTGGGATCCAAAGTTCTTATAAAGTCCCCCAGTTTACCGAACGTTTTCGGTCTCGATTGACCATCGTCAGGGTTGTTCTTCCTGTGCATCCTACTTATTGATTGATTTGTTCTCAGTCGTTTTACTGTTTTTATTACTAATTTACTAGGGGACTTTATAAGAACTTTGGATCACACAACAAAAATACTTGTACGAAAACAAGAAAAATTCGAAAGAAAGATCATAAAAAGAAGAACGATGATCTTCTTCAATAAAATATGCGGGAATAATGAAATTCTGCCTATATATATATATATATATATATATATATATATATATATATTATAGCTATTAAAAAAGGAAGACTGAGATTTTAAGGGCGGAGGGAAAATATTTGATGGAGGTTGAAAAAAAAAGTTAAACAAATAGGGGGTAGTGTCGGCCGATCAGGTTTCGATATTTCGATTTTATTTAAATCGTTACGCCCATTTTTTTTCTTCATTTCGATATATTTATTTTATTTTAGTCGTCCCCCCCTCGTTTAAATTCGTTTCCTTATACGAAACAAAAAACCCTCGAGTTGGCTTTGAAAAGTGAGGGCGAAACCTGGTCGGCCAACTCTACCTCCTTATTTGTCTAACTTTCTTTTTCAACCTCCATCGGATGTTTTCCCCTGTTCCTTCTTTTTTTATCACGGATACAACCCCCCCCCCAAAAAAACCCAAAAAAACAAAAAAACTCAATCTTCCCTATTTAATAGCTTTTTTAACTTAAATAGAATCTTTATTTTTCATAATATCTTTCTGTAATTTTACCACAATCTAAGACATTAGAAAAAAAAAAAAAAGAAAAAAAAAAAGGAAATGCATAATTAGAAAAATCTTTATTTAAAAAAAAAAATAATGTCTTTTAAATGTTGCCCATTTATTGCACATTTAGCTCTTTTCCAAAACATCATTCATGACAGATTGCAGAATCTCTAGATTGCAATTTTACTTCCTTATTTTGTTCTTGATGTTTTCTCAAATTCTTGTAGGGTTTAGGGTTTGTTTACATAGACTCTTTCTTTAAGATGGCTTGGAAATGCTGTCGATAAGCTCTTCGAATTAAAGCAATTGACGACAAATTCTTTGAGTCCAAAAATTGACCCCTGATTTTGTTAAAACAATTTTATAACTTGCATACGTTATTCCATGAATCAATTTTCAATATATAATCCGTAAAAGGTTTTGAAATAGAAAAATAATAACAATAATAATAATTAATGATAAAATGACAGAGATTTTTTAACCCGTAAGTTATTTTTTGGACATTTACAGGGTGTCCCAAAAGAAACTGATGGTTAAAAAAAAATTAATAACTCTCTTAATTTTTTATATTTTTCTTTTATTTTTTTCAGATCATCTAGAGTAACCCCTTCCAAGGTCATCATGAGTCGTTACGCTACCGAGGAACGGATATTTATCGTAGAGTCATATTTTCGGTTGAATGAGTCAATATCAGAAACTCAAAGAGAATTTCGACGAAACTTCAACACAAGAAATTCCCTTACTCCCAATGCAATAAAAGCTATGGTGGCTCGATTTCATGAACAAGGGTCTGTATGTAACCTCCCTAAACCTGGCAGACCTCGTACGACAAGAAGTGATGAGAATCGTCAGAGATTAGCAGAGATTGTGGCCGAGGATCCATCCACATCAGTAAGAAGGAGACCAAGTCAAATTGGGGTCTCTCGATCATCTCTTCAAAGAATGCTTCATGAAGAAGGTAAATTTTCATATAAAATTCAATTGGTGCAAGAGCTTCAGCCAATGACAATGGACAATGCCATGCAGAGAGCACAAGAGTGTGAAAATGAAAATGGTGGACATTTGAGTAACATCATTTTTCATAACTAAAATTGGACCTTGTGAAAAACATACCCTAGATTAAGTTGTGTAAATAAAATTAGAATAAGTAGATTATGATATCTTACTATATCTCAAAAAAAATCACAGAGAGGCTCATCTACCTACATATGAAAATTGGTAAGCATAACTTGAGTATTGAGGAAAATCAAATTTAAAATCCGTCAACTTCTTTTGGGACACCCTGTATATTTCCCCATATTTGATGGAGGGAAGACAAAAACTTGCTGCTATTGTTTCAAATGATCTGAAATAACAGCAAGGGGAGACTTGATTCCAAATATTTCTCATATGTTATATCTCCCCTCTTTCGGAAATAGGACACGATTATGAATATTTTCAGCATCAAATAATCCCTATGCACTGTGAAATTTACTTTATGTATGAAAACCAAAGAGGGGAGATATAACGTAGGAGAAAGATTTGGAATCAAGTCTCCCCTTGCTGTTATTTCAGATCATTTGAAACCATAGCACAAAGTTTTAGTCAACACTTGTAGAAAACAAATGACTATGATTTAAACATTGGTGCCGTATCTTTCTACTCCTAAAGAAGCATTTAAAATAAGTACTAATTAAGGTTGTCGAGATTGCTGAAAACGAAAATAAGGCTTCCAGTTCCAGGAAACGAGTGGTTTTAAATATATTTAGAAATTATAATTTAAAAAGTGGAGGAAAACTCTTCTATATTAATTTAACGTAAATCAGTTATAGCTACTTTTTGTTTTTGTCTGCTATTTTTATTTGGTAATTGTGGCTTGGTAAACAAAAAAAAAAAACTTCGGGTGTGCTGAAAACGAATATCATATTTACATTTTCTGCAAATAAGTATTTTTCCGGATATTAAGCAATGTAATTTTTATGTTATAAGGGGTGGCCATTGTTGTTCGTGCAAGCGCGTTCATATTTATATTAAATACCCGAAAAATACTTATTTTTGGAAAATGAAAATGCAATATTCGTCTTCAGCACACCTGAATACTTGGAAAAGTAGGTTTTGTGTTGGTCTAGCAGGCCACAATAAACATCACCCCTAAAAAAATAACACCCCTCCAAAAAAAAGTGGCCATAAAGTGGGTCCTCATTTTACGTTAAATTAATATAGAAAAGTGATTCTCACTTTTTGTAAACTATAATTTCCTTATATCTTGGATACTACTCGTTTTCTGGGATTTTAAATGTTATTTTCGTTTTCAGCACAAACAAAAACCTATGATTATGGTAATTTAATAGGATTGTTTTAGGGTGAAAAGTTATTCCCTCTTTACCGAAACATTTTCTGACTGTCAAATGCATAGGCTTCATTTGTTAAATTCTCATCAATAGTTGCTGAGATTTCGAACTCATAAAATTGCCAGAATGGTATAACCTATATCCATAACCATCCATCTCTTTCTCTCTCTCTCTCTCTCTCTCTCTCTCTCTATATATATATATATATATATATATATATATATATATATATATATATATGTATATATATGTATATGTATATATATATGTATATATATATGTATGTATATATATGTTTATATATATACATATATATATATGTATGTATATATATGTATGTATATATAGATATATATCTATATAGATTTTGTTATTGTTGTTTTTTTCAAGCGATACATACAGTTAATATTGGCTCCGCCTCGGAGCTCATATTTTTATTTACTTAGAAAGTCGCCCTTTTAATTTGTTTGGACGTATATAACATTTTTTATTCATTTATTATTTTTAAAACAGTATATATATATATATATATATATATATATATATATATATATATATATATATATATATAGCAAAATTGAATATTTGGTTTTATGGGACAAAACACATGAAAATTTACAGGCTTTTTGAGGATTATTATACTGTTCGATGGTAAAAATTTTATGACCATTGGTAAAAAAAGAACATATATTATGCCCGAATTTGCCTACATTTGCACATATAGTATCCTGGAAGGCAGCTTCAGTTTTGCTGCTTCGGTTGTTCCCCCTGTGGGCGTGCCAGTCCACCAATTCTGTATAGATATGTACAATATGTATTGTTACGTATAATAATGTACAGCACGTATAATTGACTAAATATATATATATATATATATATATATATATATATATATATATATATATATAGTCATCCACATACAGTACTGTTTCGCTGTTTCACAGCTCATCAGTGCGGCTAGACAGGCAACTACCTCAAGTATATATATATATATATATGTATGTATATATATATATATATATATATATATATATATATAGATAGATAAACAAATATGAAAATGCATTTATTTATACAAAGGTTGTTAGCTACATTTGCATACATGTTTCTATACAACTCCTTTCGAGAAGTTCCGACTTCAGTTTATGTTCTTTCATCTGACATGAAAAGTGCTTCTCTGAAGGAGTTGTAGCAGAAACATGTGCACACATATGTAGTAAATGATTTTTGTATAAACAAATACAATATAAATGAGGTCCGTTTATCATTGATAAACACCTAAGACCGTGTGAAATTAAATCTGCGAAACAATTACGAAACAATCATTAAATATATATCAATTATGAATAGCTCTATTCATAATTGAGTACTATTATATTACACTCTATGGATTTCCATCTTACAAATACATTCTAAACCCGGGCTACATAATATATATATATATATGGCGTTGCCCATGTGTTTGAAGGTGTATACTGAGCAAAAAAAAAAAAAAAAAAAAAAGTTCAATTTTTTAAACTTTGACCCCATTATTACCCCCTTAACATTTATTGTTTTGGGTTCAAATCAAGTTATTAAGTTAGATTCATGTCCAAGGAACCTATATCTGAAATTTCAAGTGTGTAGACCCAAAATTGTCGGAGGAGTTTGGTAGAGTTCTCAAAGGTCAAATCGTTCAACTTTGACCCCTTAACAGCGAAATTTCTATCGAAAACCGATCACATAGATTTTCCCAAATCTCAGTACCCTGTATATCTAATTTCGAGTCTATAGACTAAAAATTGACAGAATTATTGCATAGGGAAATGTACACAGACAGACAGACACACAGACAGACACACAGACACGTTCACTTTTATAGATATACTAGCATTTCAGCCCGGCGTTGCCCGGGTTTTTGGAGGTGTATGCTGAGCAAAAAAAAAACAAACAAACAAAAAAAAACGAAAAAAAAAAACGGACAATTTCTTTTAAATTTGACCCCTATTATGACCCCTTAGAATCATGTTATTACGTTAGATCCATGTCCAAGGAACCTATATCTAAAATTTCAAGTGTTTAGACCCAAAATTGTCGGAGGAGTTTGGTAGAGTTCTCAAAGGTCAAATCGTTGAACTTTGACCCCTTAACAACGAAATTACTAGCCGAAAACCGATCACATAGATTTTCCCAATATCACACGATGGATAGATATGCAACAGGATATATTGATAAAATACTAATAGATCGATAAAATGAACAGCCTCATTGACAGCTAGTATCTCTGTCTCTCTTTATAAATATCTATACTCTATAAATTTGTTTTTTTTATGTATGGATATTCATATAAAAACCCGTTTTCCTAGTTATTTAAAAAGAAAATACAACTTTGTTATATATGTGGAATTTCATTAATCTGCAAAAGATCTAGCAAATTTCCATATCCTTTTAAACATTAGTTTTAATTAATTCCCTATTAGTTTTGTTTCTTATGCGATAACCATCTTTAGTTAACTACTAGTGGGGGTACCCGGCATTGCCCGCGTGTGTCGAGGTGTGTGTTCTCTCAAATCAAAAAGAAACACGATGGGGGGGGGTAAAATGTTTTGGTAAGTAGGTAGGATCGAACCCGAAGCCCTGAGGCGAAGTTGGAAAATAAAATGTGAAAAAACAGGACACGTTAACCGCTCGGCTACATATGGTAATGAAATCATAAGGATGTAGTGTTTAAACTTCAATCTAATATAAATACCAGTATTTTTATATAGATAATTTAATTCCATCCGAATAAAAAAGTTCAATATAAAATAGAGCTTAATATAAGGGAAAGAAAAAAATATAACTGTAAGTTAAAATTTACAATAAAAATTTATTGTTCGACTGAATACGTCAGAAAACAATTTACAAAGTCGCGGAGTTTCCAAGACTATTATTCTTGTTATTCTTTTCATCAGAAGACAGAAGAATAAAAACTTTGTAAATTGTTTTTAGAAATATTCAGTCGAACATTAAATTTTGATAGTAAATTGCAACTTACAGTTTTAATTTTCTTTCTCCCTCTCTCTCTCCCTCTCTCTCTCTCTCTTACTCTCTCTCTTTCACATACACACACACACACGCATATATATATATATATATATATATATATATATATATATATATATATATATATATATATATATACTGGGTGTCCACAAAGTCTGGTTACATAATCTAAAGGTGTATACAAAGTCTGGCTGCATAATCTAAAAGGTGCCCATAAAGTCTGGCTACATAATCTAAAGGTGTCCACAAAGTCTGGCTGCATAATCTAAAAGGTGCCCATAAGGTCTGGCTACATAATTTACTTGGTGCCCTTATAGTCTACCTACATAATCTAAAAGGTGCCCATAAACTCTGGCTATATAATCTAAAGGTGTCTGCATAATATACAGGGTGTCAAAGTCTGACTACATTAAGTAGCCAGACTTTGTGGACACCCTGTATATATAT